>NW_006256612.1:7030392-7217946 GCF_000478725.1 Eutrema salsugineum
AATAAAATGGAAGGAAAACTAGGAAGATGAAGAAGACAAAGTAGAAAAAGGTAAATATGATAAAAAAAACGAAGACAAATCAGATGAATAAGAAGTAAAAAAAAAGATGAAGACAATAAAAGAAGAACAATTTGAAAACAAATAACGATAAAAAAAATCAAAAATATAAGGAAAAAATTAAAAAAGGGAAAATATAAACCATGAGAAGAGTAAAAAGACAGATAAGACAAAGATCTTTAAAATATGATGAAGAATTTGGAGAGAGTAAGAATAATTGGAAGAAGAGGAATAAGAATCTGTTGAATGAGAAAAATAAAATAAAATAGAAGACAAAGTAGAAGAAGAAGAAGATAGTGAAGAGAAAAAATTGGATGAAAACCTTAAAAGAGGAGGAATTGGAGAAAGTAGAAGAATATGAAGATGATGTAAAAGCCGAAAAACACCAGAAGAATATGAAGTCGGTGATAACAAAGAAGACGATGGCAATGAAAAAGGAAAAGAAAAAAAAAAGAAAGAGAATAATAATACATTGAAAAAGAAGAAGAAAGTGAATAAAAACTGGAAGAGAAGAAAATCAAAAGATGTATGAGAGGAAAAAGGAAAAGATGTTGAGAAGAAGAAGAAGACGTAAAAAAGAAAAACCAGTAGAATAAAAAGTAAAAAAAGACATAGAAAATAAAGAAAAAAAAACAAAAAAAACAAAAAAAACAAAAAAAAAAAGAAATAAAGAAGAAAATGATAGAGAAAAAAAAATTAAAAGATAAAAAGAGAAAAAGATGAATAATTCATATTAATCTTATTTTAGTTAATGTTTATTGATTTTATACACTTATTAGTATTGATTTTAAAATTTTTAATGTTAGACAATGTTTACTTTCATAGATTAGCTTTATTTTAATTTTGTATGTATCAAATTCTTGATCTAATTATTTTTTATTTATGATATAAAATTTTATTTTAAGTTTCAATGAAACTTTTTGGCCTGCGCAAGTCGCGGACTAAACACCTAGTATATATATATATATAGCAATAAATGTCAATGACATTTTCAAATCAAAGGTTGTTTTCAAAATTTACTTGTTAATTTCTTTTATAAGTTATTTAACTTACTTGTTTCTTGACCCAAACGCTACCATTAATATCAGTATACTGACTATCTATTCGCACACCAGTTAGTTTTTTTTTTTCATATATAAACTCTCACACTTGGAGCTGCCCACTTCATCTTTTCCTAGGTAGGCACATGTTACCTACGATCTTCCACTTGATGTTCATGACAGTGTTCAAAAATAGATGGAAAGTGAGGCCATGCTACGCAAATAACACACGCTTGTGCATGCCCATGTTTCCGTATTACCGAGAATAGATGGAACTTTCTAGACAACCGGAATGATTTGTGGTCTTCCATTAACTATCCGACTAAAATAATTTCTCTGCGAAAGACAGATTTGTCTTCCTAGATAACATTCTTGCTTCTATATACTTCTCAGAAGCACTTAGAAAGAGAACCATATAGGAAGGGTCATTCTCCAATTTCTTATTGAACTTCGATCTAGCTCCTCTTTACCACAGGTAGGTCTCGCTTGTACGTCAATAACTCACGAGAATTGAGCTGCTTGCCCACTTCTTTGCCTTTTAGTACGTAAAACTTAACGTACATCATTCTTTCAAGGATGCAAGCATTTTGTCTAAGATACCTCAAACCATAATATATACAAGCTTAGGTTTAAGATCGTCTTTGCTATTTCTTTCATTAATTAGGTTAGTGGAAGAAATGGGTGTATTTCCTGGATTTGGTGGCTGGATCAATCAGAACACTCAACAGCCTCCTAAGGTTAGTTTCATTTCCATCAAATAAATATAAACAGGTAATATTGATTCTGTTTGCTATTTTAGGACGAGCCCAAGAGATCTGAGAATGTTGAATCTAAGTCGGTATCAGAGAAAGACACTAATAATGCCCCTGCTAAGGAGAAAAAGGCATATTATAAAAAAGTTCATGAGAAGCAGCAAGATCAACTTTGGCATGATGCAGAGAAGAAGCATCCATGGTATAATCCTCCTCCTAAGGTCACGGTAAGGGAAAATTACCAAACATAATCTCAATATATAATTTTTTTTGCCAAAAGATGAATTCGGAAAAAGATCCCGAAATTTTCTTAACTTTTTGATGTTTGAAGGTGACAACGAAAAAAGGTCTTTGCCATATGAACGTAGAATTGATAGTGGGACTGACTCCTGATGGAGTCTACGAACTTTTCACTAATCCAGAAACCGGTGCATTCTTTGATAAGGACAAGTGGCGCGGTCTTATGGTTTACTTTCTTATCATAATAGATACTTCGAATGTGGTATCAATTATAACAATTCTTGGGACTGTCCTTTTTTTTCTTACGAAGACAAATAAATCAATAAAAGTTTTGATGGAGGATGGACCGAGGCAGGTCATGAAAGTGAAGAAATCTGTGGCTTGGGACTTACTTTGGTTTTCTATACCTATCCCGATAATTCTAATTGTCGATGAAAACAGAAAAGATCTTACGGTAAGAAGCTTCTTTATATCCCTCACAATAATCAATACTTTTGCTTTGTATTGGTGGAACTTAACTGAGTTTCTCTTGCTTATTGTGGACAGACAAAATATAAGAAGGAGAAAATAATGTTCATGAAAGTGTTTGAGGGTAACTATAAAGTGGAGCCGATATATGTAGATTCAGAACGATTGTGCGGGCAAAGGTTACCAAAAAGTCGAGAAGAATATAAAAGATGTAGCGGCGGACAAGGAAAGATTGCGTCTAAAGTGACATTGAACCAATACTTTCAGCCATATCCTCTTTTTAATCTGCCGCCAGTTTCTTGGTATATTAGAGGGATCACCATCAAAACCACCAAAAATCTGCTCCTATCGGTCCAAAAGGTGGCTACCAGTATTCGACGGGCTAAGCGATTGAATGAGCTAGGTGAAGAAATCAAGCAACAAACATGAAAAAAAAAAACTAGCCTAAATGATACAAATATATGTTTTAAGTTTTTTTTTGTTGGTAAACATATATGTTATAATTTTGTAAATTTAATATATTTTTAAATTTTTAAAACAAAATTATAAAGGATATTGGAGTTAACTATAAGAGGTAAGAGCATCTATAACAGACGGTTTTACACAGGTTTTAGAGTAGGGAAGGTTCATAAAATTTTTAAATTTTTAAAAAATAAAAAAAGCCCAATATTTGGTGAATCGGTTCTTGTTTTAGAACATCCACAACAGGAGTGCTTAGATGATGCTTAGCCCAAAAAATAAATCCAAAATGAAAATAAATTGAAGAATTGCTGCTTAAATAAGACTAATAAGCATCGATGTTTATAAGGCACGTGGGATTTATTTATTGGACAAATAGAAAAGAAGCGATATTTATTGGTGTTTGTTTTCTCTCTCTTCATTTTCTTTCTTTCCTTTTTATCTTTCTTCATTTTTTTCTTTTTTTTCTTCTTTCTTAAGTTTAATATTATTTTATTGCTAAGCATTTGTTAGGATGCTCTTAGAGTTTTTGAAGACTGTTTTTAGAAGGGTTCATAAGTGACGTGTCTGCTTCTCATTCGTTCAACAATAATTTTTTTTAGGCTCTCTCTCCTCTTCGACTTTCTCTGGTTCTTTGTTTATGTCGACATTTCTTTCTCCTCTTCCAGCCACGATTTTTCTCTGGTGATTTCAGATCATGGGCTAAAAAAAATGGAAGCTTTGCATGAACTCACTTGAAGAAGAGCTGGGATTTTCACTGGAATCAAAGCATCACTCTTTCCTCGATCACTGTTGCGAATGGAACCGACGGTAATACGGGAGGCTCAATTCGGAGAGGAATTCGATCACGTCGATGACCCAAGGCCTTCCGGAGATATCTCGTTGGTGAATGTGGAGACGAAGGAGCTGCTCGATGAGGAGAAGGAAGAACACAGCGATTCCGGTTCAGTGACAACCGGCGCCGATTCGTTCGGTTCTGATGACGAAGATATTTAACATGCGAGTCCAACGACAAAGGGGATCTTGCGATGTATATTTGATTGGCACTGCTCATGTCTCACAGGTATCCTCTTTAAAATTGAAACTTGTGAATGGTTTTGTGGTTTTTGTAGAAATGTGGAATTGAAAATGAAGAACTTTCATCAAAGATTAGATTTTGCTTTAATTAGCTTGGATTGGTTTCATTGAATTTAGAGGAGTAGCAGAGATATCTGTTTGCTTAAATTTTGATAACCTTGTTGTCATGTGCATTTCTGTCAGAATCCATTCTCTTGTTTTCATATCACCCTGGAATTGTATGAATCTCATCATTAGCTCTTCCCATGTTCGGACTCATAAAACCGCTAACAGCTGATCTTTATGGCATTATTGGAGCTTCCCTTGGTACCATAGCTGTTGTTTCTCTGCAAAATCTAGTGGTGCAGCTGCAGCTGCTGTTGATCTGGATGATGAAGAGGTGGATGAGGAAGGTGTGGAGCCAAAGGACATCGAGCTGGTGATGACCCAAGCAGGAGTGTCTAAGCCAAGGGCAGTTAAGGCTCTCAAGGCCGCTGATGGAGATATTGTCTCTGCCATCATATAGCTTACCACCTAAATCCAAAACCATTTCTACTTAGATGCTGTTTTCGTGTTTTTTGCTTCTTCTTCTTCTTTTTTTAAATGACTTTGCATGATGTATCATTACACACCATAAGTTTGGATTCCTTTCTGGTTTGTTACGTGTTTAAACTGGCAAACCAATTCATTCATTATATAAAATCAAAACCGAGAACATCATACTTGAGATCACTGTTCTTCTTTTGCTTCATAGTTTGTGAAGGAAAATTAAACACAAAATTTTTAGATTTCAATCAAACCAATTTTAAGAACCTCTAATGAGGTTCACTGGAGGAACAAAAAAACTTTTGGGTTCTAAACCATTCCTTAATAAAATAAATTATTAAAAAATAGTTATAAACTCCAAGAAGAGGTTCACCAATGCTCTAAGGACCAACTAGATGCTCTTACATCCTCTTTATAATTCCATTTCACGGTCCATGCCATACATGGTGATCGGTGACATGTGTTGCAATACTTAAAAAAAATTAGTTGGATTTCGGTTCGGATCCTCCTAATTAATAAAAACGTATATATATATATATATATATATATATATATTTGTTCAAATGTATTTTACAAAGGATTTCACCCGTCGGATTGTTCAAATAGGAACCATTCGCAAAATAGAAAACCTTCGGAATTCTTTCGTCCTTTTATTAACGAACTTTGATTACTTAACGAACCAGTCAAAATTATTTTATAAACAATAGATTGGTCTTGCAATAATATATCACTTAACGTTATTATTACATATTTTCCATGAACCTATGGTTGTGTCCCTACTCCCTAGCATCCCAGAACGAAGCCTAAGCACACAAAATCTATACAGTTGTTTTTGTGTGTTAGCAAACCTCTTCCCAAACTACTTTAGCTTTGTTGTGGATATCATATTAGGAAAACCACTTTATCGAAACGTTTATATACCATCATTTCTTACTGCAATAACATGAACAATGACCAACCTACCATTTTTTCATTCTACACGCTCATGCATAACCCATGACTTTATCTTTTCTTCTAAATTAGTTTCCCTGATCTCGTCCTTATTTCGTCTTCATACTTCTTAATACTGAATCATATCATCACCTCTGTAAAAATTGTTAATTTCTTCTGCATATATTACAATTTACAGTTTTAAAAATCGACACAACGTATTCAGCATTGTCACAAATTGTTATTAAAAACAAATATAGAATACAATATTACATTATTTATATATTCTTCTCAGAATAACTTAGAAGGAACCACATAGAGAAGGTCATTCTCCAATTTACTGACCATCGATCTCCTCTGTCTGAGTAGGTCTAGTCTGTACGTCAAAAACACACGAATTGAGCTGCCAACTACATTGTTTCGCAGCTGTACGTAAAACTAACGTACAATATACTCTCAAGATACAACATATTATCTAAGATTCCTCAAACCATAATATATACTAGCTTTGTATCTTCATCTACTCTTGTACTGATTAGATAAGCATCATTTGTGGTACTAAAATTTCAGAGAGAAATGGGTGTATTTCCTGGATTTGGTGGTTGGATCAATCAGAACACTCAACGGCCTCTTAAGGTCAGTTTCATTAATAAAAAACAAGAAAGACAAATAGATATAAACAGGTAATGATTCCGTTTGTTGTTGTAGGCTGAGCACAAGAGATCAGAGAATGTGGAATCTAAGGCGGTGTCAGAGAAAGACAATACTGCTCCTGCCAAGGAGGAGAATGTATATTATGACATAGATCATGTGCGGAAGCAAGATCAACTTTGGCATGATGCAGAGAAGAAGCATCCATGGTACGATCCCCCTCCTATTGTGAAGGTAAGAAAAAATCACCAAACATAATTACAATACTTTTTTGCCTTATGATGAATTCTAACATATTCTGATATCTTTTTTTTTCTCTAACGAAAGGAGAAGAGAAATTCTGATATCTTTTATGTTTGAAGGTAACCACGGAAAATGGTCTTTGCCATATGAAAATAGAATTAATTGTGGGAATGAGTCCGGATGCAGTCTACGACGTTATGACTGATCCACAGAGCGGTCCATTTTTTGATGTGGACAAGTGGCGCCAAATTATGGTTTTTTTTCTTCTTCTTTTTTCATATAATGGGATTCGAATGTGGTGTTAATTATAACAATACTTGAGATAGTGATATCTTTATTATGAAGGAAAACAAATCAGTAAAGGTTTTGAAGGAGGATGGACCAAGGCAGATCGCAAAGGTGAGGAAATCTGTGGCTTGGGACTTCCTTTGGTGGTCTATACCTATCCCAATCAATCTAATTGTCGATGAAAACAAAATAAATCTTACAGTAAGAAGCTTTTCTATACCCACTTACAATAGTCAATGCTTTTCTTTTGTATTGATGAAACTTAAGTCGAACTTCTCTTGGTTTGGACAGACAAAATATAAAAAAGAGCAAATGATGTTTCTTAAAGTGTTCGAGGGTAATTATAAAGTGGAGCCACTATACGTAGATTCAGAACGATTTTGCAAGCAAAGGTTGCCAAAGAGTCGAGAAGAATATAAAAGATGTAGCGGGGGACAAGGAAAGGTTGCGTCGAAAGTGACAATTAACCAATACTTTAAGCCAAATCCTCTTTTTAATCTGCCACCGGTTTCTTGGTACATCCGAGGGATCACCATCAAGACCACCAAAACTCTGTTTTTATTGGTCCAACATTACGGTACCAGGATTCGACGGGCTGGACGAAGTCAAATAGGTCAAGACATCAAGCAGGAAACATGAAAAAAAAAAATTACCCTAAGTAATCATACACTAGTATATGTAATAAATTATAAATTTAATATATTCTTATATTCCTTGAAAAAAACATTTGGCGAAATTCGAGTTGACTTCATGAGTTCGGTTAACATAGGCCGAACTCGATACTCTTACTTGCTCTTTATATATATTTTCACGTTAAGTTCCATTCTCCACGGTCCATGCAATGCATGCGGATCGGATAAATCTAAAGTAGCATCATGGTCCTCAATCCTCATCCGCTAAAAAAATCATGTCGTTTAATTCATATCATAAATAACCAAATCTTTAATAATATCCGTGTAATTCTTACTATCTATGTGCACATCTTTATATATGTTTGTTCAAATGAATATTCTAAGGGCTGTTGGGTTGTTTATATTAGACCTTGTTTGGAAAACTATATCTTGTATATAGTCGGAATGTTATTCGTTAAAAATAAAATTATAAATACTTCGTGTAATATCTAAACAAATCAAATATATAAACCAAATTCAGTTGTTTACTTGTTGTCTTTAATAGAAAAATCAGGTGAAATCATCCATTGACCATCATCATTTATAAGTGTAATGATTAACATGGCCATTTTTCATTATCTTATGCTTAGAACACAAGGATCAAATTAAACTACCATTCCTTCATTTTACACATACAGTTACATGACCTACTCTATCTCTGTGTCTTACTTTCATCTAAAAAAAAAATTCATTTCTCTTCTTATCTTTATTTCTTCACACCACACCTTTTAGATTGAATCATATCATCATCATCTATTTATCTCATTATCTGTATATTGGAAAAAAAATTAAATTCATTTTCTGCATATATTACGATTTGGATTTTTAAAAACGGACAAATAATATTCGATATAAGTTCACAAAATGTTATTAAAAAAATAAATATAATGTTTCTATATTCTTCTTAATTAGAAGCACTTAAAAGGAACCAGATAGGTCTATCCTATACGTCAATAACTCACGAGAGTTTAGCTGGCCACTTCATTGTTTCGCTCTACGTAACACCATTCTCTAAACATGCAGCCATTTTATCTAAAGTCTCTCAACCCATGTATATTACAAACTTTGTATCTTCGTTTGCTCCTTTTCTGATTAGAATAGTATTGTTTATGGTAATAAAATTTTAGAGAAATGGGTGTATTAACTGGATTTGGTGTTTGGATCAATCAGAACACTCAACAGCCTCTTAAGGTCAGTTTCATTTCGATCAATCAGAGCTCCCAAGGAAGTCCATTTAATATTAACTAATAACTACTATTGGTCAAATTTAGAAACCAGGTATGAATGATTGTATTTGTAGTTCTAGGCCGAGTCCACGAGATCTGAGAATGTTAAATCTACCTCAAAGTCAGAGAAAGATAGCAATAATCAAGAACTATACTATGACAAAGATGAGCAGCTGAGGCAAGGTAAACTATGGAAAGATGCAGAGAAGAAGCATCCCTGGTATGACGCTCCTCCTAGAGTTAAGGTAAGAGCACAATAGCAAGAACTTTGATTTTGGCCTTAGAGAAATTGCTACAATTTTTTATAAATAAAGATCTTAACTGTTTCTTATATTTCTGACGTTTGAAGGTGGCTACGAAAAATGGTATTTGCCATATGAGTATAGAATTGACAATGGGATATCCCCCTGAAACCGTCTACGAACTTTTCACTAATCCAAATAACGGAAAATTCTTCGATATGGACATGTTTGGGCGCCAACTTCTGGTGTTTTTCTCATCATTGTATGTTTCAAATGTGGTATTGCTTATAGTAATACTTGAGAGAGTGAAATTTTTCTTCAGTATGAAGGAAAACAAATCAAGAAAGGTTTTGAAGAAGGATGGACCGAGGGAGATTGCAGAGACAAAGAAAGCTGTGGCCATGAACTTCCTCTGGTGGTCTGGATCTATCCCGATAACACTAATTGTCGACGAAAACAAAAAAGATCTCACAGTAAGAAGCGTCTCTATATCAATATGTTTGTTTTGTATCTGCAAAACATAACTTGCGTTTCCCTTGCATGTTTGTTGAGGACAGGCAAAATATAAGAAAGAGAAAATGATGTTCATGAAAGTGTTTGAGGGTAGCTACAAAGTGGAGCCACTATACGTGGATTCAGAACGCTTGTGCATGCACATGAAGCCTAAAAGTAAAGAAGAATACAGAAAATGTAGCGGTGGACAAGGAAAGATTGCATCGAAAGTGATAATGGACCAATACTTTCAGCCTTCTTTTCCTTTTAATCTGCCACCAATTTCTTGTTATATTCGAGAGACCACCATCAATACCACCAAAACTCTGCTCCAAATGCTTCAGTTTACGGGTGCGACGATGCGAGGGGTTTAGTGAGTTGAACTCTGGATGTCTTCAAGCAACAAACAGGGAAAACACTATAGCCGAAATGATCATTCACAAATATATGTTGTAAGTAGTAAATATATATATATATATATGCTTATATTTCTTATAATTTAAACAATTTCGAGTCGACTATAGGACTTCAATTATCTTAGACCCAACTCGTTATTTCATATATTATACAATTTCATATTCCATGTTTTATGATTGCGTGATTTTGTGGTCAGATTCTGAAAACTTTGTACCATGTATCTAGAGATACTGAAATTTTGGCGTCAAATATTAAGCCATTTTTGCACCAAATCACAGTTCTGAAATGTTGGTGTAAAATTGTAATTCCTGAATTTCGATGCAAAAAATAAATTTTTAGATGAGATAATTAGAAATTTAGGATAATTTCCCAAACTATTTGTTCATTTAGGATTTATTATCTTAGACATTGTCCCTCTAAGATTTATTTTAATTGAAATCCAAAATTACTCTTAATTTTTTATTTCAGTAATTTTTGTTTAACTTTTTTTTATTAATTCAGAAAAAGAAAAAAAAATTAAAAAAGAAAACGTGATTTCCTTGATAAAAAAAAACTTCGGCACGATAAAACATATTTTTCTGCTTGGCCCAAAAAAAAAACTTAGGCCACTGTAAAATCAGCTTACCGTCATACACTGGAAGGTTTCTCTGCCTTTTACAAAGCCTTTTACAAAACCATATATGTAGTTTATAAAACAGCTGATTGCAAGAGAAATAATAAACTTTGGAATTTCTACTTTTACTTGCTGTGTTCTTATATATAAAGCTAGATCGTGTAAAAGTATATTATTTAAACATACATATTCACTGTCTATGTTTGTAACAGAAGGAATCGTAATAGAGTATAAGGTAATAAACTGAAAAAACTTGAGAAAAAGTTTTTGTTGAAAGAGAGCGAAGAACTTCGGTGGAAAAGAATAAAAAAATGGAAAAATAGAAAATGAATATTTAGAAAATATTTGGTTTGGTAGATGAGACTATAAATCCTAAATTTTCTCAGATTCTGTTATGGATTTAATAGAATTCATATTCCACATTACGTAGAACAAAGAAAGATTAGTAGAATGCACATTCTAGTGAATTATAGAATATAGTGAAAAGTGTAGAATATGTATTTTAGAAGTTGTAGAACACTGAAAAGTCTGTAGAATATCTATTCTATATGGCTAATAGAATGAAGAAGAACATGTAAAACATCGATTCTAGGTTTCATATATTATAAAGAATAATGCTTAGAAATAATATTCTACAAAACCGTTGAATGTAGAAAATATTTTCCACATTTTGTAGAAAATAATTTTTAAAAATTAAAAAATTTCCAAAACTAAATTTTGGTAATAAATTTATTTCCTTTTTGGTATTTTCGATTTTTTTTAAAAAAATAGAAATATTAAATCCGAATTTTTAAAATTAATGTACATTAATTAAAGAGTAATTAAGTCCAAAAGTGCCAAAAGTTCAAAAAGTCTTATGGAGACAAATGTTTTCAAAATGTGTCCTAAATTTACTATTCTCCCTTTTTAGATTTGTATTTCTGGCAAAATTCAGATTTTGTGATGACGACAACTCTTGATTACGCTATTCTAACGCAACTTTCCAATAAATGTAATATAAAAATTCAAAAAAAAAAATCTATTTCCAAAAATCTAACACACGAGTTATGCAATTTGGGCGAAAAATCCGGATTTTGGCGTTAAGTTTTAGTTTCACTAGTTTTGACTTCATTCCAAATATTTAATCTTCTTTCTTTTTTCCCTTTGAAGTTCGCACTTGGTTGGTCTCACCGTTTTTAAGCAGAATTAATTAGGGCTACTTGAATCTTATAAAGATAGTTTTTTTTTTTGTAACAAAAATCTTATAAAGAAAGTTACCCTAATATTAATTCTGGTAGAAGAAAGACGGCACATTTTCTCTCCTAAATCAGGGAACAAGCTTTCGTGTTCGCAGAAGCTATATTCAGAAATCGAACTTAGTAGGAACATGATGGATTCTGATTCCGTAATTCTCCAATGTATCGACCTTCGATCTCATCTTTCTTCACGTAGGTCTCGTAGCCTCTACGTCAACAACTCACGAGATTTGTTTCGCGGTACTTAAACGTATACGTACACCATTCTCTCAAAAACAAATATTGTATTTGTCTAAAATAATATATTCAAGCTTTTTATCTAAGATTCCTTAAACCATTATATATAAACTTGGTAAGGATCGTCATTTTTAACTTGCTCTGATCTTCGTTCTTGGATTAAGATTTTAGAGAGCAATGAGCCTATTTCCTGAATTTGGTAGCTGGATCAATCAACAACCTCAAAATGTCAGTTTCATATCCATAAATCAGAGAACCACTGAAAGTAAAATCAGCAACGACTAATTATAAAAATTAGAATATGATTTATGTTTGTTGTTGTAGGCCGAGTCCAATGACCCTGGACCTGATCATGTGTGGGCAGTAGATCCTAAATATTTTGACGTCGCTGAGGCGCAGAAGGAGGCATTACTTTGGCGAGCCGAGGAGGAGAAGCATCCATGGTATGATGCTCCTGCTAAGGTCAAGGTAAGATCAAATCAGCAAACAAATACTTATAGAATTTTTTGCCTTTAAGAGAAAACTATATATAGAATAAAAATATTGGCGATTCTAACATAGTTATAATGTTTGAAAGGTGAAAACAAAAAATGGTCTTTGTCATATGAACATGCAATTTACAATAGGATTGCCTCCTGAAGCAGTCTATGAGATGTTCACTAATCCAAACAACTTGCCATTCTTTCGAGAGGACGAGGCCGGACGTCAACTTCTGGTTTTTGTTTTCTTATCATTGTTTGATTCGAATGGAGAACTTATTATAGCAAATACTTGAGAGTTTGGTCTTATAATCTTATGAGGGAAAACAAATCAACAAAGGTTTTTAAAAAAGATGGACCAAGGCAGACGACGGAAGTGGAGAAAGCTCTAACATGGAACTTTCTTTGGTGGTCTGGAGCTATCCCGATCCATCTCATTATCGATGAAAACCATAAAACTCTTACAGTAAAAAAAAAAAAAAACGTGATCTCTATATCCCCTCACAAGAAACAATTTGTTTGTGTTTAATTTGGGTTTCATCTCTTGTTTAGGCAAAATATAAGACAAAGAATTTGATGTTAATGAAAACGTTGGAGGGTAGTTGGAAAGTGGAGCCAGACTTCGTAGATCAAGAACGCTTGTGCAAGTCAAAGTTGCCGGAGAGTCGAGAAGAATACAAAAGATGTAGCGGCGGAAAAGGAAAGGTTGGGTCGAAAGTGACAATGGAGCAGATTTTTCAGCCTTCTTCACTTCTTAATTTGCCGCCAGTTTCTTGGTTCATCCGTGGGATCACCATCAAAACCACCAAGGCTCTTCTTGAAGATCTTAGAAAAGCCGGTGCCACGTTCCGAGGAGTTCCACTTGGTAAATAATATTAATAGACAATTTTTTTTAAGCTTTTAACTTTTAACATATACAATCATTTTTATATGGATAATCCATTTAGCTGATAAACATAAATTCAACTGTGATAACCAAAATGATTAATTGTAACATTAAGTTTATTTATGTTATATTTACAAATTAAATGAATTCATTTAAATTCTTTAATATTGTTATAACACATATCATATATGGACTCTTATACCGGCCCATTAGGCCCATCAGGGCATTGTACTTAACCTAGATTTCCTATGTACTCTATATATACATTCCAGTGATTAATAAAGTTTCTAAGTTTTCACAACACGTTATCAGCACGATAAGACTCTCTAAGCGAAAAACCCTAATAAATCCGGCCACCACCAAAACCCTAAAAGCAAGTCGAAACTTAAAAGACGCATATCTTCCAAACCGTGAGGAACCAGAAGACGATCTACATATCAAATCGAAGCCCTCGACGAGACGAATCTACTGGTGAAAACCGTTTGTCGATCCAACGTCGGACGCGCCCTCACGCACACTTACAGTACACGACGATCAACCGAAAAAAAAAAACCAGATCCGAGTTTTTCCTTCTTCAACCAGCAGCTTCTCCAGTTTTGGTGATCAATCCTTGGAATTTGTAGCGGCTAACTGAGGTCTATTAGCTCCCAGTTTCATTAGCCTGTCAGAAATCTAAAGGTGGAAAAGGTATCTTCTAAAACTGAGAGCCATAGAACCTGTTGTTTAAACACTTCAAAACCCTATAAAAAAAAAAAAAAAAAAAAAAAAAAAAAAATCGATCTCTAATTGATTGAAAGTGTTTGATACTCTGATGATTGATTGATAACTTGTTGATTGATTGTTTAAATTACAAGTTTATGCATGTTCAAAGGTTTTAAACTCGTTTTATAAAACCCTAACCTACAAAAACCTAACAACCGTTTTTGGCCATGTTTATGACATAAACCTATTCGATTTTCTTCATGTTTAATAAGCTTGTTGCAGCTTATTTGATTGTTGATTCTCTTGCTTGAAACACTTGATTGAATAAACTAAGAAAATCAACCCTAAATCCTAAGCTTGATTCACGATTTTGTAATCTTCAAAATCGTAAGTCATAATGCTTAAACCCTAGTCCTTTTCACGTGATTTCTTTGTTGTCCTTGTGAAATTATTAAAACCATCGACCACAGATCCTATAGATCTCGAAATCACATCCAAAATATGTTTTCCAAACCGTTAAAACCCTAGATAAAACCCTAATCATATTCGGCTCCCCTAGGGTTCCTCCTAAACCGCCTAAAACCGGCTAAACCTGGTTCTCATTAACCGAAATTATATTCGGCTTTAACCGATTAAATCACAGCTATTAAACCGATATCATGTTCGGGGTAACTAAAACCATACCCTTTAAAATTTACTATTTCCGAGAAAGTTCCCTCTAATAGAAAGTTTCCTCATATAAAAACTTTCCTCATATAGAAATTTTCCCGACATAGAAACTTTCCTCATTTAGAAAATTACCCAAATTAGAAACTTTCCAAATTTAGAAACTTTCCTAAAATAGAAATATTCTCAAAATAGAAAGTTTCATCATCAGCATTCAAAATTTTCTCAAAACAATCCCTAACAAAATCAATCTCATGTTTCAGATGTCAAACATTCAGAAATGTGAATTCGAGGCCCTTCACGTCTCCGGGGATAACTACCTCGAGTGGGCCCTAGACATGCGCTTGTTCCTCGCATCAAAAGAACTCGATGCGTGTATTACCGACGGTAACACCGCATCCCGTAAGGGACAGTCTCAGGCGATATGTCACATACGCCATCATCTGGCCCCGAGCCTTAAGCAGCAATATCTCACTCTTGAGAATCCACTTGAATTGTGGCAAGCGCTGAAAAAGCGATATGACCATCAGAAAATGGTCTAGTTGCCTCAGGCAGATTTCGACTGGAAGAACCTTCGGTTCCAGGACTACAAATCCGTAGATGATTACAACAACGAACTCTTTCGTATTGTTGCCATCCGGAAACTCTGTGGCGAGGATGTGACAGATAATGATCTCCTCGAGAAAACATTATCCACATTCAGCACAGAGAATGTTGTGCTCCAACAACAATACCGTGCAATGAAACACACATTGTACGAAGACTTGTTGTCCTGTCTTCTCCTCGCTGAGAAGAATAACCAGCTGCTTATGAGGAACAGCGCTATGAGGCCCCCGGGATCGGCTCCTGTCCCAGCTTCTCGTCAAGAGTCCTACCATGTTCAACCCGATAGATCCTCAGATCACCGCCGTGGACGTGGTAATGGACGTGTAATGGCCGAGGACATGGACGTGGAAGACGTGGACGCGGACATGGTCGTGGCAACCGACCTAACCTCAGTTATGGTCCTGGTCGTGGTCGAGGCATCACCAAGCCGACCCGCCACACCAACCCCGATCACTCTGCTTGTACCAGATGTGGGATGTTCAACCACCCAACAAAGCAATGTCGCACCCCCAAGATCCACTGCGATCTATACCAGAAGTACGGAAAAGCTCCTGCTGAAGCCAACATGACTCAGCCAGTCGATGCTGCTAACCTGGAAGGTGACGACCTCCTTGATGATGAGAACACCACAAACGAGCAGACCGACCCCATGGACTATGAAACAGCTGATCTCCTCGATTAATTCAATCATCTGAAACTCTGATACAATTTGATTTTGTTCTTTATTTTTTTCATTTTGGGATTTGTTTCATTTTTTTTTCCATTTGCCTTTATTCTCAGACACTGCTTTACTTTATGATTTATCACATTTTCTGAATTCCTCAATACTGAATTCTATCTTCTATTCATAATAAAGCACACCAGCAAATGGAAACCATAGTCGTAGATAGTGGATCCAGCCACACTATCTTAAGAAACAAAAGTTACTTCATAAACCTAACCTATCAAACCGCAAATATTAGCACCATCGCGGGTCCCTCAAACCTTATCGAAGGATATGGCCATGCCTATGTGTTGCTATCAAATGGCACACAACTTGAAATACCAGATGCTCTATATTCTCCTAGTTCGAAGAGAAATCTTCTGAGCTTCAAGGATATAAGACAGAATGGTTTCCACATAGAAACCCAAGGTCAAGGGAACAAAGAATCCCTCCTAGTCACTAAAACCGTAGACGGCCATAAACAAATCCTCGAAACCATACCTGCGCTCTCTACTGGACTTTACCATGCTAAAGTCAGTATGATTGAAGCTAATACCACTCTCAAAGCCCGGTTTACTGATTATACTATTTGGCACGACCGGCTCGGTCATCCCGGTGCAAATATGATGCGTAAACTAATTCAAAACTCTCAAGGGCATACCCTCAAAGAAAACCGAGCTTATCCTCAACACCTCATGTGCACAGCTTGTTCTCAAGGCAAATTGATCACTCGGCCTTCACCAGTTAAAATCTCTAAACAAACACTTCATTTCCTAGAAAGAATCCAGGGCGATATCTGTGGACCTATACATCCATCTTCCGGACCATTCCGGTACTTCATGTTCCTTATAGACGCATCGACCCGTTGGTCATATGTTTGTCTCTTGTCCTCTCGGAACCAAGCCTTCGCTAGGTTCTTGGCCCAAATCATAAAATTGTGGGCCCATTTCCCTGACTTCCCACTAAAGACTATCCGCCTTGACAATGCTGGTGAATTTACCTCACAAGCGTTTAATGACTACTGTATGTCCATGGGGGTAACCGTGGAACATCCTGTAGCACATGTCCATACTCAAAATGGATTGGCTGAATCATTCATTAAACGCATTCAATGGATAGCCCGACCATTACTCATGAGATCAAAGCTCCCGGCCTCAGCATGGGGACATGCAGTATTACATGCTGCTGAACTCATACGCATCCGGCCATCTAGTGAACACAAATATTCCCCATCCCAACTACTCTCGGGTCATGAGCCAGACATCTCCCATCTCAAAACATTTGGGTGTTCAGTATATGTACCCATTGCTCCACCACATCGAACCAAAATGGGACCTCAAAGAAGGATGGGAATATATGTTGGTTTTGACTCTCCCACCATCATAAGATATCTCGAGCCAACCACTGGAGATCTCTTCAAGGCCAGATATGCGGATTGCCAATTCGATGAATCGGTATATCCCTCTTTAGGTGGTGAGACAAACAAGCTGGTCAAAGATCTTTCATGGAATCAAACATCATTAAATTGGCAAGATCCTCGGACTCTAGAATGTGATTCAGAGATCCAAAAGATTATTCATTATCAAAAGCTAGCTAATCAATTGCCAGATTCCTTTGCTGACCCGACCAAAGTAACCAAATCGTACATCCCAGCTTGTAATGCACCAGTACGAATAGCTGTCCCAACGGGACAGACCCAAGTTGCTACAGAGTCTGCACCACGTCTCAAACGGGGCAGACCACTCGGTTCCAAAGATAAGAATCTCCGGAAATCAAAGAAAGGTGCAATAACCGAAACCGGGATTCCTGCAATATCAGACATAGCCGCGGCTGAGACTCAATCTAATGAACCCTCAATGGAAGTTCGGGACGCTAAATCTCCAGGTTCAGAAGATAACAATGAGATCTCCATCAATTACAATATGTCCGGAATACAATGGAATCGAAAAGAAGTCGACTTAAATGCACTCTTTGCATACAAAGTAGCACTTGATGTTGCGCTCACGCAAGAGGATCTAGAACCCACGTCAATAACACAGTGTACACATCGAACAGATTGGCTAAAATGGAAAGAAGCCATAAACGTGGAGTTAAAGAGTCTCAAACTCAGAAACATGTTCGGTCCGATCATCCGGACCCCATCACACATCAAGCCAGTGGGCCACAAATGGGTCTTTGTGCGCAAAAGGAACGAACTCGGTGAAGTCGTTCGATACAAAGCACGGTTTGTAGCACAAGGATTCTCACAGAGACCCGGAATCGATTATGAGGAGACTTATTCTCCAGTGGTGGATGCAACAACATTCCGATTCCTCATAAGTCTGGCCATAAGAGAAAATCTTGATCTGCGGTTAATGGATGTTGTAACCGCATATCTCTATGGGCCCCTGGACAACGAAATATATATGAGACTCCCAGATGGCATTTAACTAAAAGACAAAAATGCATCTCGAGATCAATACTGCATCAGGCTGAACAAATCCTTGTATGGACTGAAACAAAGTGGGCGTATGTGGTACAACCGCCTCAGCGATTACCTCATCAAAGAAGGCTACAAAAATGACCCCATCAGTCCATGCATCTTCATCAAAAAGTACTCAAACAAAGGATTTGTAATCATAGCAGTATACGTGGATGATATAAACATCCTCGGAACATCTGGTGAGATCTCCCAAACAGTCGACTGCTTAAAAGCAGAATTCGAAATGAAAGACCTAGGCAAAACAAAATACTGTTTGGGATTACAACTTGAGTACATCAAAGGAGGAATCCTTGTGCATCAATCGGCTTATATCGAAAAGGTACTCAAGCGATTTAATATGGACCAAGCTCACCCATTGACCAGCCCAATGGTAGTTAGAAGCTTAAGTGATGACCCTCTTGGTCCCAAAAAGGATGATGAAGAAATCCTTGGTCCTGAAAAGCCATACCTCAGTGCTGTAGGAGCGTTAATGTACCTGGCTAGTTACACTAGACCAGACATATGTTTCGCCGTAAACCTCCTCGCTCGATATAGTTCATCTCCAACTCAGAGGCACTGGAACGGTATAAAACATCTCCTAAGATACCTTCGAGGTACTCAAGACTTAGGACTCTTTTATACTAACCAAAATAAAGATGGGTTAGTCGGCTTCGCCGATGCAGGATATCTATCAGATCCGCACACTGCCAAGTCTCAAACTGGCTACGTTTTTACGCATGGAGGAACAGCCATCTCTTGGAGATCAATGAAGCAGACACTCACTGCCACTTCATCAAACCATGCTGAAATCCTAGCCATTCATGAGGCTAGTAGGGAATGCGTCTGGCTGCGCTCCATGACTCAGCACATCCGCAGAGATTGTGGTATGGACGAAGACACACAGCCCACGGTGATGTATGAAGACAACGCGGCATGCATAGCTCAGCTCAAGGAAGGATATATCAAAGGAGATCGGACGAAGCACATTCTACCGAAGTTCTTCTCAACCTCAGACTGGCAGAAGGACGGCACTCTCAGCGTTCAGCAGGTCCGATCCAGTGAGAATTCAGCTGACCTCTTCACCAAATCATTGCCTACTTCAAAACACCGGAAGCTCGTCAAACAGATAGGAATGTATAGACTTAGAGATCTGCAGTGATGCTACAATCAGGGGGAGTAATGCGTGTTGTACTCTTTTTCCTTCACCATAGTTTTGTCCCACTGGGTTTTTCCTGGTAAGGTTTTAATGAGGCAACATTCCCCAGCGCATTATCGAGATCCCGATTGAGTAGCTGACCCGGTTCACTCGTCCAAGGGGAAGTGTTATAACACATATCATATATGGACTCTTATACCGGCCCATTAGGCCCATCAGGGCATTGTACTTAACCTAGATTCTCTATGTACTCTATATATACATTCCAGTGATTAATAAAGTTTCTAAGTTTTCACAACAAATATAATATAATTTGAATTTTTTGTGAAAAATTATAAACTAAAACACTCTTTTTATTGATTTATTGATTAATTAATAGAAAATAATAAATGTTCACTTAACATTATTAATTTCTAGAATTTATAAAAATAATTACTACTTACTTTTCAAAATACCAGAATCGTTTGTCATCTCGCATATCTTTGATCATATTATCTATTGTAACACTCGTCGTCATGATATGTAACTCGAGAGAAATTATATATTAAAAAAAGAGAGAAATTATATTTTATAGCGCACGGAGTTTAATATTTATTATTTATACTTTGAATGTGTCCATGTGATATGACAGGTATTCATATCAAATAAAAAAAAAAGGACAAAATCATTTTTTTTTAAGATTTCCAAAAAAGAAAATAGGATTCTCTTTGTAGCTTAACTAACATTAATTTTTTCTCTTTGTGTTAAATATTAGTTTTTATTTGTATTTGTGTATGTATGTAAATATGTTTAAATTATTTTTCACTATCAAAACCACCAAGACCCTGCTTGAAGATCTTAGAAAAGCGGGTGGTACCGAAGAGTTTGAATATGGACTGCTTAGTGGTAATACCAAACCACTTTATTATAAAAGGAATCCGAATAGAGGAAAGCAAATATTTTAAATGAACAAAACAAGCTACCATCTATGGGATATGGGCCGAAAGAAACAATCGGTTACACAATTCCACCTCCTCCACGCCACAAGCTATCTTCAAGACAATTGATCGACTGATCCAAGACGTCATCCTGGCGAAAAGAAACCACAAAAACTTTGGTGATCTTATGCAGATTTGGCTCACCCATTCTTAGGATCGACTCCTTCGAAGTTACATTAGGCTCTCTTCTGTTTTTTGTCCTTTTTTTGGCAAAGACAGCCTGTCGGTATCAACCATCTTTTGTAATATTTTACAACCAATCTCATTTTAATGAAATTCAAATATTTTTCAAAAAAAAAAAAACCAATAGACCATGACATATATGCATAGAGGTTTGTATTAGTGTCATGTGCCATTACTCGTAAAACAAAAGCAAAACCTTCCATGTTGTTATTTTTTGTTTCTGTTTACATTAACAACAGAATTTTAATTTGTTCAAAACAACAGAATTTTGTTCAACATGCAAGTTGAGGATATATTTACGAAAAAGTTACTATATGCAAACAAACAACCAGTCTTGAATTCTCAATAGTCTTCAGCAACAAAAAAAAAAATGTGGCGACAATGACTGTGACAATCTTCTCCCCCTTATTCGCATTTTCCATGAACTTGTTTTCCCAAGGTTGCATTACAAAACTAGTCCATCGGCTTCACATGGGCCCACGCGTCCACATGATAGTGTAACTAAGAAATAGGATATATATATTAGTATATTATCCACGTTTGGCAGTAGGGTTTTCTTAGTTGAAAGCGGGTTTGGTCAAAAAGGAGTTGGTATTGGACTTATTGCTCAGAAAACGATATAACAAAAATATGTCTGAACCAAACGATCATTTCAATTAATTTTAGCGTTTATTAAAAAAAACAGCTAAAACTGAACCTCGCCATGTGTTTAATGATTAATAATTTTAATGTCAAATTTCTCAGAGAAAAGAATTGTCAACTTTTATTTTTTGGTTTCTCATATTGTATTGTTTTTTTTTTTTGCTAGGATCCATATTGTATTGTTTCTATTTATGTATTCTTGATGTACTATATAAATTATAAAGATGTTAAAAAATGAACAATAATTTAATGAAGTGGCCAACGGCCTGGAGCGTTGATAAAAGCACCGCAAGTACTGAACCATCACCAACAAAATTACTCCAGAGTGTAAATTGAAAAGCAAAGGCAATGAAGTCTGTTTTCATCTTAGCCCTCTTCTTGGTTCTCTTCTTATAGTGCTCTTTGGCAAGCCAACAATATATACGTATATCCTCTTGTATATTGTTATTAATTAATCTTTTGTGTCTCAACTTGTATGTGGTTTGTACTTTGTACGTAGTGGGAAAGTTATAATTAACGTCTCCGGATCAGAGAATGCTAGCTATTTGATAAAAGCATGTTTGAGAAATGTAATAAGATTCGATGCAGGGTTTTTAACTTTATAAAAAACATTTATGAATTCGTTTAAAAAAAAACATTTATAAATGAGTCGATTTAACAGTGGAGAATTTATAGGTAAACCGATTTATAAAAGGGAAGGATAAAAAAACTAATATTACTTCTTTTTTTGCATAGCATCGGTTAAGGAAATGTAAAAAAGCAAATTTTCCTTAGATATTATTTTTTTAAACAAAATCAATTTTTAATTAAAAGATCTATCAAGAATATTTTGAAATTAACAAACCACTTAGATTGATTTTGAACCAAAATTACTTTTCCAATGATATACAAGATGGCTCTCTGGTTTTGTTTACTCAAAATATTTTTGGATCCGCAATTTTTTAATTAATATTCGGCAAAAAAAGATAAAAATGAAATAGTTATAATGACTTTCGAGGGAATCTTTTGTAACGTTCGACGTGGATATTGAGTATTTAATATTTACACTTGGAAGGTGGTTGATATGACTCATTAGATCATATCCAAATAGTATTCTCTTAGCCCCACAAAACCCAAAAAAAAAAAGGGAGAATATGATCATATCCAAATAGTATTCATTTGTCCATAACCCAATCCGCTAATGCATTTTCTACGAACTTGCTTCCCCAAGACTGTTCTATAATACAAGTCACATGCCGCTCGTTTACAAATTACAACATTACTCCACACCTCCACAGTGATAACTTGAGAAACACATATACTTTTTCGTTTGACAAAACTTTTAATTTAAATGCAAAATTAATTAGCTTTTTAATTGCTTTTGACCATTTTTATTTGCAGAATATTTTATCACTGGTTAACTAACAATATTTTAGTTTGGAAAAACAGAAAAGTTAAATAGTTTTTTAATCTGTTATGCAAAGCCTTAGAAATTATTGATAATAAAATATGTGAGTAAATTTTAGTATATTATATTATCCACGTTTGGCGTTAATCATGTTTTCTTAATTGAAAGCGGGTATTAGGTCTTGGACTTAGTGCTCACCTTAATTAATAAAAAAAGATTAACAAAAATATTTCGGAACCAAAGGATCATTTCAATTAGCTTTAGTGTATATTTTATTTTAAAAAATCCTAAAAACTGAACCCCACAATATTTTTTGAAGAATTAAGATAATGAACGATAATTTAATGAGGCCAAAGGCCTGGAGCGGTTATAAATAGCACCACAAGTACTGAACCATTTTCACCAACAAAATTACTCAAAACAGTAAATTGAAAAGCAAAGGCAATGAAGTCTGTATCCATCTTAGCCCTCTTCTTCGTTCTCTTCTTAGTGCTCTTTGGTAAGCCAGTAAATACATATTTATATACTGTTATTAATACTAATCTTTTGTGTCTCAATTTGTATGTGGTTTGTACTTTGTACGTAGTGGAAAAGTTATAATGTTTCCGTATCAGAGAATACTATTTGATAAAAGCATGCTTGAGAAATGTAATAACACATATTTGATATTTGTTTATACAGAACACCAAAGATAAAAGCCGCAGAAGATGAATGTCTTAAGGAGTACATTCCAACTGAAGACGAAGTACCTGTTTTCGTTGCTTGTACGGTTCGGATTTTCCCCACCACCTTTTTGTTTATCCAAAGGTTTTGCCAAGGAGTGCTTAGGGGGGAGCCCAAAAGGGCGGGGAGGATTGGCAAAACAAGAAGGGGGGAAAGAATTATCAAGCGGGTTTTTAAAAAATGCAATTTTTGTGACCTTAATTTGCCAGCCGGATGGAACCAATTTCGGGTCCCATTCCCTTCATTTTTGGTCCCCATAAACCCAAAATCCGCTAATGCTTTAAGGCAGGCAAGTTGCGGCATGCTAACATCTAATCGCAAACCGCCAACCACAACCGCCAAAAGTGACGCTTAATATGTTTTAACTTTCGCTTTTCCATGAGTGTGCATGTCCAAATAAAAATAAGTCTACATATGATTAAAATATATAAAAAAAAGTTAAAAGAAAAGCGTGCCTGTGCTTTTCCTTTCTTATGCGAGTTTTTTCGTGAGTGTTTATGTTGAATCCTTCTTATTCTATTAATAAAATGGCTGGGTTTTGTTTTCTCAAATTTTGGGTTTGTTTGGGGGCCAAAATATTAGTAATATTTTGTCGAATATACAAAAAAAAAGGGAGAAAAAAAATTATTTTTTAACAAGTTAGAGAGAACCACGTCAGCAACCAAAGGCGATTAAGAGATGATCTGTGATCTAGGGTTTCTCGGGAGGTTTTCAGCCCACGCAAAAGCATGACGGTACTAGAATAGGTGGTTAGTTGGAAAGAGCTGTGGGATGATCTTCGAAGCTATTTTTTTCTCCAATTTATAGAAAAATGCACTGGTTAGTTATGGAGGATTTCAGTGAGATATTCTCCTCCGATGAACATTCTTGTTAAGGTGTAGGCTCTGTTATGACTCCTGAAATGTGGGATTTTCAAACCCTGGTTCGAGATAGAGACTTAAGTGATATAGGCTATCATAGCCCATGTTTTACTTGGTGTAATAAGAGGAAAGATGGCTCATTTGCTTAAAACTGGACAAGCTGTTGATTAACGATCATTGGCTCTATAATAGCCCTCGAACACGTTTACCTTTTTATATTATTTATGTTTGGCGTTAATCATTTATTATATTAAAACAAAAGCAATTTTAAAGTGGATTATATTATCAAAACATACAAAATATTCAGATAAAAATTATTTTAAAATTAATAAATATTTCTATTATATAGTAGTATATGAATGGATGTGTTAGAATTCTTGATTTATAACCAATGTATTTTTTAGATTAATAGAATGAGCGAGTTAGAAATATATTTTTATAATAATAATTATTTTTTTATTAATAAAATGGCCGGATTAGAATTATGTTCTTGGTCATAATATTACTAAAAAAAAATTAAAAAATAAATTATATTTAAACACAAAAATAGTTTTTTGTCGTTTATTAGAAATATTATATCTATAATAAAACTAAAAATTATATTACAAATTTTTGATTAAAAAAATTTCAATGCGATTGCACGGTATAAAATCTAGTGTGGATTTAATTCGTTACTTCAGTCCTTAGTTTGTCATATTACTATCCAAAAAGAAGATATTTTAGTATAGTGAGTGAAATTTGTTCATAATAGATACAAAAAAAAAAGCTTATAGTTAAATTGACAACTACAAAAAGAAGAAAGTTTAAATTGTCACTTGCAGGACGTTATCATCAAACTGCAATATAAACTGGATTTATATATTTTATTAAAACAAAAATATTTTTAGTGTTTGAATCCAAATAAATTACGAAAATTTAGATTTAACTAAATTAAAATTTTAAAAAAATTCAAAAAATAAAAATTATTATGAAAATTTAGATAAAATTTTAATTATTTTAGAATTTTTTAAACACAGATTAAATTTAATAATAAATTTTAATTTTAAATATTATTTTTATATGGTAAATTAATATTTTATTGTATTTTATCATAATTAATCGATCTAAATGATAAAATATTTAAAATAAATAAATATTATATTATATAATAATATGATAGAGCTAATTCTAATTAGGATTTTGTATTTATACTTAAAATTTCATACGGGTTAATTTATTAAAATATGTAAAATATTAAGAATTAGTTTCAGTAGGGAATCACCGTTTTATTAATTAACCCAACAAAAAGCATAACCTTTGCTTTTTATTTTGTGTTTCCGTATACATTAACAACATAATTTTGTTCAAGATGCAAGTTGAGGATTTAGCGAAGATAAAATATATTTAAAAAATGGCATACTCCACGAACTTGCTATTCCAAAGATGACCTGACCTAATAAACAAACTTATAAAAAAAGTAGGCTGATGATCATCGTAACTAGTACACACTGGGCACGTCATTGAGACACGTGTGGATCCCGATATCATCTTGATGGCAAATTAAAAGACACGTTGTCCACCGCATTAACCTTCTCCTTCGATTCTTGCGCCACCATTTACTCCGCAAGGACCGCAACTTTGCTGCATCACCGATTAAAAGTGAAAGCGCGCAAGACTTCTTGTTGTGAGCACCCTCATTAATGAAAAACATTACTCCAACAAATATATTCGGAACCAAACAAATATATCAGCGGTGTTAAATGCGTTTGTCAGTATTGCAGTGATATCCCATTCCCTCTTTTGTCGATAACCAAATTCGCCTAAGTGCTTAATGCTTAATTAAACAACAATTATGTTTTCTAATCGGATTTAGACGGTTTTAAGCAATTTTAGGCAGTTCTAAGCGGTTTTAGGCGGTAAAAAATCGGAGAACCACCTAAAATCACCGTCTAGCATCTAGTCAGGACGGTCATCCATCGCCTAGCGCCTAAACGGTCGACTACGATTAAGCGGCCGAGTTTTTTTGAACAGGGTGTAATCGTAACCGCAACTACAGAGATGCCAATATTTGAAAACTGTTACTTTTCCATGAGTACGTCCAAAATAAATAAAAAGTCTATATTTATATATATATATATATAGTATATAATAGATTAAGTAGACGAAAAGCATATGTGTTTTATGCGATTTTTTTCATGAGTGTTTCTTTGAAATCCTTGTTTTTCTCTTAATCAAATGGCTCTATGGGTTTTGTTTTCTCAGATCTCGGGGTCGGACTTAGGATGATCAATAGAGAATCACCGTTTTATTAATTTAATATCTAGCAAATAGCATAACTTTTGCGCTTGTCCTCCTCGTCCGCTTCTATGTTCAGTGTTTCGGAAGTACGAAGCAAATTTCGAATAATAAAAATAGAAAGCATAGCGAAGAAAACCGTTACTGTCAGAATCAGCTTAAAGATTTTCGGAGTTTCCCGACAGGAAAACATTTTAGGCCCTTAAACTAAAAAGGAATATAATATCACTTTTGTAATACCATCCTACCACCATCCCCATAGCATTTCCATAAATACCACTACCTAAGTTTTCAAAATGAGAAATTACTTTTATTTAGAACAAATGTGTCATTCCTTTCTCACTTTCTTCTAACGACTAAGACATGTCCTAATGGACCTCGCCTCCGCGACTTCGATTTTGATTTCATTTTCCGACTCATCTTCGCTGATCTCCTAGTGTAGCTTGTACGCCAAGAACTCACGTGAATGGCGCTGCCTACTTCATTGTTGTGCCGTACGTTAAACTTAACGTAGTCACGTAGACCAGTCTCTCAAGATGCAAACATGGTATCTAAGGTTACCAAAATATATACAAGCCAGCTTTGTATCCTCATTTACTCTTTTTCTGATTAGGTAAGTATTATTTGCAGTACTAAAATTTCAGGGAGAGAAATGGGTGTATTTCCTGGATTTGGTGGGTGGATCAATCAATATAATCAACAACGTCCTAAGGTCAGTTTCATGTTCATCAATAAGAGGACCCGAGGAAGTCAAATCAATATAAACTACTATACCGGTTAAATATACAAATGAGATCATGATTGTGTTTGTTGTAGTAGGCCGAGTCCATGAGACCTGAGAATGTTAAATCTAGTTCAGCTGCAGAAAAGGACACTAATATTCAGGAACCATGGTATTGGGATCCTAGTGAGGACCCTAAGGTTAAGGTAATAGGCTATTAAAAATACTATATCAGTTAATATATAAATTATATCAAACTACGATTCTGTTTGTTGATAATTGTAGGCCGAGTCCAAGAAACTTGGGCATGTTAGATCTATGCCACTGTATGCTACGGATCCTAAATATTATGACTTAGCTGAGGTGAAGAGGCAAGTAGGACTTTGGGTAGTTCCAAATAACAAGCATCCATGGTATGATGCTCCTGCTACGGTGAAGGTAATATAACATATCAGCAAACAATATCTCTGTACTTTTAGGGGTTTTGTATTTTTTTTTTTCTGGTGCTTATTAAGAAATTGCTAGAATTGAAAAGATCTTTGTTTGTTTACATTCTTATGTTTGAAGGTGAAAACAGAAAAAGGTGTTTGCCATTTGAACATAGAATTCACATTGGGATGGCCTCCTCAAGGAGTATACGAGATGCTCACTAATCCAAGAAACGTCTTTTTCTTTCGTAGATTCGACAAGCAATTTCGCCAACGTCTGGTTTGTTTGTTTTTCTTTTTCTTTTCTATATAGTTGTACGATTCAAATGAAGTATAAATTATAAGACATAATTGAGAGGGTTATCTTTTTAATTCCTACGAAGGACAACAAATCAACAAAGGTTTTGAAGAAGGATGGACCGAGGCAGATCACTGAAGTGGAAAAGACTTTGAGATGGAAGCTCCTTCGGTGGTCTGGAGCTATCCCGATACATCTAATCATCGATGAAAACCATCAAAATCTTACGGTAAGAAGCATTTCCATATCCCTTACAAGAACCACTTCAGTATTTGGTGAACAAAATTTGGGTTTGATCTCTTGCTTAGGCAAAATATAAGAAGGAGGAAATGATGTACATGAAAGTGTTTGAGGGTAGCTGGAAAGTGGAGCCACTATACGCAGATCAGGAACGCTTGTGCAAGTCTAGATCACGGACTAGTGAAGAAGAGTACAGAAAATGTAGCGGCGGACAAGGAAGGATAGGGTCAAAGGTGACAGTGGAGCAGATCTTTCAGCCTTCTTCTCTTCTTAACATGCCACCGGTTTCTTGGTTCATGCGGTTGATCACCATCAGAACCACCAAGGCATTGCTCGAAGATCTAAGACAATATGTTATCGACATCCACAAAAGTTCAGACTCGGTATGAACTTGTTATATTGTGGTGGTATTATCGAACCATTTGATTATACAGTGTTATAAAGTCACTTTATAGGGAATCCGAATAGGAGGAAGAAAAAAATATATGAACTCGAAAAAATTAAGTAAATTCAGTTATCAACTTAAACCAAAACAAAACAAAATAAAATAAAACAAACCTGGCAAATGCTTCATTTTTTCGTAGTAAGTAAACGTAAGGTACACTACTCGCCCACCACAGATGTGATAAAGGAAAACCGCACACACAAAAAAATGAAAAAATACAGATTTACGTGCTTCACCAAAAATAATACTGATTTCATTGATAGGCTTAATAATATATTTCAGAATTAAAATGGAAAAAGATTTAAAAAAGAAAAGTATCTAATATGAAACCCTAACCAATTGTTATCGATGGATTTTCCGGTGATTAATCAGATATATAATGATGATTTTTCTCTTTGAAGATTACAATTTCAGTTTAAATCCCAAAGCAAAGTTTCGCTGAACAGTTAAATATATCAAAAGAGAATGCTCATCTGACTTCAAAAACCATACACAAACTAAAAGCTTCTGGAGAAAGTAACCCTAATAAAGTTTGTGAATAAATATTGTTGATTCCAGGATTGTAAATAAATAAATAAAGAAATCGAACATACCCAAAAAAAAAAAAGAACACAAAAGTTTTGATTTCGTGACAGGAAACGTCATTCACCAATTTATTGAAAACTTCTGTCACCTCATTCCTAGGTCTCACTTGTACGTCAAGAACTCACGAGAATTGAGCTGCCCACTTCATTGTTTTGCAATACGTAAAACTCAACGTACAACATTCTCTCAAGATTGAGATATTTTAATTAACATTCCACAAACCATAATATATATATATATATATCTTCATTTATTATTGCTTTCATCAGGTAACTATTAGTATTTGTGGGCTAAACTTTCGAATAGAAATGGGTGTATTTCCAGGATTTGGTAGCTGGATCAATGATCAGAACACTCAACAGCCTCCTAAGGTCAGTTTCATTTCCATTAATTAGGTATAATTAACAGGTAATGATTCTCTTTGTTATTGTAGGCCGAGTCCGAGAGATCTGAGAATGTTGAATCTAAGTCGATGTCAAAGAAAGATAGTAATAATGCCCCTACTAAGGAGAAGAAGGCATATCATGACGAAAAAGAGGAGGAGAAGCAAGATCAACTTTGGCATCATGCAGAGAAGGAGCATCCATGGTATGATGCCCCTCCTAAGGTCAAGGTAAGAGAAAAGCACCAAATAAGAAGCCTTGAGAGGAAATGGCCTGTAGAATCAAGAAGAAAGATCCCTAAATTTTCTTATATTTTTGATGTGTGAAGGTGACAAGGAAAAAGGGTATTTACCATATGAACATAGAATTTACAGCTGGAATGACTCCTTATGGAGTCTACTTCCTTTTGACTGTTCCAGAACACGGCCCGTTCTTCGATGAGGTCAAGCGGCGCAGACTTATGGTTATTTTTTCCCTTATCCTGGTTGTATATATGATTTGAATATGGTATTGATTATAGCAATACTTGAGACTGTGATCGATTTTTTTCTTGTGAAGGAAAACAAATCAGTAAAGGTATTGATGGATGATGGACCGAGGCAAATCTCGAAGGTGGAGAAATTTGTGGTTTGGGACTTCCTTTGGTGGTCTATACCTATCCCAATAAATCTAATTCTCGATGAAAACAGAAAAGAGCTTACGGTAAGAAGCTTCTCACACAATAATATTAATCAATACCTTTGTTTTGTTTAGATAAAACTTAACTTGGCTTTCTCTTGCTTATTTTGGAAAGACAAAATACAAAAAAGAGAAAGTAATGTTGATGAAAGTGTTCGAGGGTAACTATAAAGTGGAGCCAATATACGCAGATCAAGAACGGTTGTGCAAGCATAGGTTACCAAAGAGCTTAGAAGAATACAAAATATGTAGCGGCGGAAAAGGAAAGCTTGCGGCGAAAGTAACAATGAACCAATACTTTCAGCCATATTTTCCTTTTAATCTACCTCCGCTTTCTTGGTACATCCGTGGGATTACCATCAAAACCAGTAAAAATCTGCTCAAAGCGTTTCAAAATATGACTACCGAGTTTCGAAAGGCTCAGCGAAATCCCTAGGTTTAAGATATCAAGCAACAAACATGGATAACACTATAACCTCAATAAACCTACAGAAAAAAAAAAAAATTATGGTTGTAAATTTAATAATATTCTTACACAATTATAAGTGTACAAAAAATGTAGCGTCGGACAAGGAAACATTGAGTGGAATGTGACAATGGACCAATACTTTCAACCAAATTCTCTTCTCCATTTGCCACCGCTTACTTGGTACGTTCCTTGATTTTATACATTCGTGAGATTACCATCAAAACCACCAAAGATTTTCAAAATATTGGTGTCGTGAACCGGTCTCAAACCGGTATGGGTGGGTTATACTGTGGTAGTAATCTCAAACAACTTTATTTAAAACTGTTATAATAAAATAAAATAAAAAAAATCTATAGCATGAAATCAGATTTGGTAGGTCTGATTTCCAAGACCATTGAACAATGACCCTTTTTGTTTCTGGACCCTTGACCAAAAGATTTCATTGGTTTTAGATTCTCAATTTCTCATTCCAAACACACCACTAATTGGCCTGTTACCGAAAGCTGCCCTTAAGCCGATTTAATTAGATCGGCTCTTTGTTACGTAACAATCACTACTCATAATCGGGTCATAGGCCCATTAATTACAGATACAATAAGTCCATGATGCTTGGATATCACGTCGCTCTCCGACCGCCTATTTTTATATAAAAAATGTCAATTCTTAGTATCTCTTATTCAACAAAAGACATTTACAGATTTTGACTCTTTTGCGCACTCAAGTCTTTTAATTAAGAAAAAAAAAAAATCAAAATCAAAAAAGGAAAGATCTATTATTGGATTTGAATTGCAAACCAGAGTCGAATTTGTGATCTTGTTGCAGAGCAGCAGAGGATAGATTTAGGGCTCGGTTGCGACAAGTGAGAGACACGAGTCGAAAGTAATGTCCGGCCGATTCTCCGCGCATGCTTTAACGTCAAAAGAGGAATTCACGAGAATGGAACTGTCCCCAGATCTTTAGTTCCCGGTCCGTAAGGTACACTCAACCTCCACACAACTAATTCTTATTATTATTAATCACCTTTCTTAATCAATCAAACGATTCGCTATGAGTTTCCCTCAGACCATTTCGTTGACTTTCTATTTCCTCTGATCATCTGTCATTTTTTTCATCGTTGCTCTGTTTTGTGATCTAATTACTACAGAAACAAATGGGTGGGTCTGAAATTTCAAGATCAGAGGAGAAGAGCGGTTTTGGGTTCGTTAAAATTTTTGGAAATAATGTTTTACTTCCTGGATGTTTGGTCTGGATCAACCAGACAATTCAAGAGCCTCTTAAGGTTCAAATTTTCATTTCCATCTCAAGAACCCCCAAGAAGCTTAATCAAATATATCTTCTAGTAAAATTATGTTATCTGTTGTTGCTGTTGTTGTTATAGGCTGAGTTCAAGAGATTAAGGAATGTCAAAGAGGTAAGCTTGATCACTAAGCCAGCGTCGTCAGAAATAGTGACTACTAATTATGATGAGGAAAGATATGAGGAGAAGTTAGAGAAGCAGTTACAAGCTTGGAGAGATAATCCTTCATGGACAGATCAACCTCCTAAGGTTCAGGTACGATGGGAGCCAAAAACACAAATCCTAGAAATTACTTAGAATTGGCAGAATTTAGAGAAAATTTGTATTTTCAAAACTTTTACTTACATATTGATTTTTGTAGGTGAAAACACAGAAAGGTTCGTTTTGCCATTTGAACGTAGAAGTAAACGTAGGATTACCTCCTGAATCAGTCTACAACATTTTCACCCATCCAGACAACAAAAGATACTTCAAAAACATTAAGGTGCTTGCATGGTCTTTGTCTTGTATGATTCGAATTGAACATTACAGTAATACTTAAGGCAATTTCCTTAATCATAAACAGGAATGTATATCGAGAAAAGTTTTGATGGAGGAAGGAGCAGTGCAGACCGTGGAGGTGAAGCAAGCAGCGGCCTGGAAATTCCTTTGGTGGGCTGGAACTTTCCCTATACATCTAATTGTCCAAGAAAACCGAAAAAATCTCACCGTAAGATATATTTGTCTCTCACAAGACTCTATCTTGTTGTTCTGTTCTCAAGTATTTAATTAATAGGGTTTCTCTCCTGCCTATTGTGGGCATGCAGTCAAATTATAGGCAAGAGAAAACAATGTTCATGAAAGTGTTCGAGGGCTGTTGGAAAGTAGAGCCATTGTTTATAGACGAACATTTGTGTGAGACAAGAAAGCCAAGAACTCGAGAAGATTACGAAAGCTGTAGCAACGGGCGAGGAAGGATCGGTTCGAAGGTGACAATGGATCAGATGTTTCAGCCTTCTGCTATTCTTACTCCACCGCCACTTTCTTGGTACATTCATGGGATCACCATTAAAACAACAGAGAGTATGATTGAAGATCTTCTCGCTGAAGCTGCAAAAATCCGAAGAGGAGGAGGAGGAGGCCATGATGATGATCAAGGCAAGAACGGCGTGGAATCGGAGAAAAGCAAAACTGAGGACATTAAGGAGAGGTGGAGATCACGTCGGAGGAGATATACGAACCGGAGGAGGCTATAAATAAAATAATTCAAGGAGATTGTGGTTTTAAGATTCTCTTGATTGTTCTGAAAATTTGGAATATTTCATTACTATGTGAAAGAATGCTCTTTACAAATTTTCCCAAAAGTTGGTATCAAAAGGGATCCTCTGTTTGTACAGCTAACATAAACTGTACCTTCCTAAAGGAAAGAAAATGCTTTAAATCTCTCATATATAGTTTCCACATATTGAGCTTGTCTATGTACGTGTAAAACGTGTATGTTCTTCTCTATTCCACCTTATTACGTATCACACGTGTGAAACTTTCCCTGCAAGGAATTGGAAAAAGGAAAAGAAAAAAGGAGGTCAATAATATTCTAGAAATGTTGAAAAGACATTTCTTAAATTCCATATTTGATGAAATCAAATGAATGGCCACAAACTTAGCATGAGTTGGATTAACATACGTCTAAAGGAATAAAGGCTGATGTGGAGTTTAACAAGAAAAGATCCCTTTTTTCATATATACCCCAAATAAAACTTAAAAAGTTTTAGCAATCCTTGCTCAATAAGAAAGAATAAGAAGAGTCTTTTAGTCATATACTTTCACTTTCCATTAATTTGATTAGATGAGAAAGCACAAAAGTACTGATTCTAAACAAGACTTTGCTTACCCTGAATCCATCTCTGTGTTGTCTCTCAAACCCTGACCTTGTTTTTGTCTCTCTGATTCTTGATTATCTCAGCCAAAAGATTGTCTCCAGCCACTTCTCTCATCTTCCGAACCAATTGGTCTCTCCTGATCTTCCGTTTCTGCAACAAAACCCACATCGCTGAACTCTCAGAAACAAGATAATCTTTTTGATTAATTGATGTTGACAAAGTAGAACGTAACATACACGAAAATCATCGTAACTTCTCATGATCAAGTTCATTCTTGAAGGATCCATGGACTTGGACAGCATTGACATCAGGGCGGCAAAACTAACCCACGGCGAGCTTGGTCTTGCACTGAAACCACCTCTGCTTATAACTGAAACAAAAACATACGAACCATCCTCAGATTAGCATTACATAGCCGAAATCCAAAAAGCTTCAAGGAAAATGTTATTACCTCTGAGACGAGGTGACCTGAAACTGACGATGTAACTCGGTAAGATGTACGAATTCATGGTAGAGCTCCATATGACATACTCTCTAGGATTTTGGAGATTATCCACACCAGAATCGAATTCAACCGAGCTCGGGGACGATTGTTTAGAGCCGGAGATGATAACCTCAGGCTTCCCAAGGATTAAACGGCATAAGAGAAGATGCCTTAAACCTTCCTCGTCTGGCTCTGTAGCTCCGGCCCTGCAAATATCTTTCACTGTTACATTGCAATTCAATTTCTGGAGAAAAATTAAGTGCGATTCAAAGATTGTAAACCAAATCGAATTCGACGCCATAAATCCACAGATTTCTCAGTGAATCGAAAACCAGAGGGGAGAGAAATCGGACTTACGCAAAGAGGGAGCACTTGGAAGGAACCAAATGGATTCCGATTCCGTGAGAGCCATCGCCGTTCTCGGATTTCCGAACCTCGCGACTGCTAAATCCGTAGGAGATAATACCTTGGATCTCCTCCTTGGAACCAGCGTACCAGCCGTATTTCACATTGGGATCTCCGCCGTTCTTCCTCGCCATGGCTTCCGTGAAAATCCGAAACGCAAGATACTTCGCTCTCGTCGTGATCCTTTCCGAAGAGTTTTTACGCACCGCCACGATCGTCGTGTCGGTAGATATAGGACCCAAGCCGGAGAGCAAACACGTCCTGATAACGTCGTGCTCTGGGTTTCCTTCGCCGAGAGGAATCATTGAGTCGGTTGAGGAAGATCCGGTCGAGGAATCTGCATCGTCGGAAAGGGGATCGAAGATTTCGCCATCATCAAGCTTGGTGATAGACGCTTGGTCCTCAATCTCAACCCGCGCCGCCATCACCAAGGGAAAAAAAAAGAACAAAACAGAGAGAAAGTGCGAGAAAAAATGTGAGAAAAGAGAAAAGAGAAGTTTTCTTGGGAAAGGGGAAAAAAATGGGAGAATGTAGAAGAAAGGAGAGTTTTATGGGTTTTACAGGTGAAAACGGGGTTAAGTCTCATCTCTCAGACTCAGAGTCGTCGTCCCTCGTATAAACGGTTTTTAGCGGTGCCGTTACTTTTCTGCTTGCACAACCAGACATTTTCTCTTTTCACCACTCGATCAAATGTGTAATGACCATATTACCCCTAAACTTAATTACGTTACTTACCCACTGGGTAAGGCAGTGATGGCACTGTTATCCACTCACAAGACGGCTATCGTCTATTAATGACATCTTATCTAAGGCCATGTTTATCGCTGGACTCTTGTTGGGTATCTGGGTGAATATTGGCCCAAAAATAAATCAAAAACTAAATTAAAGAGGAGAAATGATCCCTCTTTTATAATTTTTGGGATCGATCCCACTTGTGTACATGTCATGTTGTGAGAGGGTGAAGAATTTAAGGGAAAAAATGGTCTTCATCGACGGACAAAACAAAAAAACTGTCGATGTCTGATTTTTTCTTCATCGAAAAAATGGTCGTCGATCTTTGATTTCTTCTTCTCCGATCTTCGTCTTCTCCGGTCTTGTTCTTCTCTGATCTCTGATTTCTTCTTCTCCGATCTTCGTATTCTCCGGTATTCTTTTTCTGTGATCTTCTTCTTCATCGATATTTGTCTTCTCCGATCTTCCAAACTTTGTTTGCAGCTTGGATTTGTTGACTAATACTTGGATTTGTTACAGGAAAATGACACTCAGTCAAAGCAGTGATTCGTCAAGGAGCAGCAACAGCTCAAGGGCTCGTCATACTGGTTACCACGGGATTCCATCGAGGTGCTTCTGCGGAGCTGGAACGGTACTTGTTACTTCTCATACCACCACAAATCCTGGGCGGCGCTTCTACACCTGCTCGAACAGTTCGGTGAGTTTAGAGTTTAGGTGATGATCAAAGCTTGTAGTATTTTAGGATTCAGATGGTCGCTTAACATAATTTTTGCTTGTAGGAAGGACTCCATGTTTGGAAATGGTGGGACGAGGCAATTACTGAGGAGCTGATGGAACTTAAGGCTAGTTTGAAGTCTCTTGAGGCAAGGGTTCGTGAAGATGAAGTGAAAACGTTGAAGGAGCTTAGTGCTTCGAAGACAAAGGAAGGAAAGGAGGTGAAAGTGGTTGTAGCATTGGTTGTTCTAATCGTTTCAGTCGGTGTCTTTGTTAGCTTTGTGAAGTAAGGTAAAACATGGTACTATCGGCTAATTCTCTTTTGGTTTTCAAATAGTTTTAAAGGGTTAGAAGTGTTGTATTTTGTTAAGTATTGTAATCGAATGTAAGACTTATTGTTATGTTTTTTTCCGGATTGGAATGATGATAATGCGGCTGTTATGTGTTGTATTCGAATGTCTGTTATGCTTTGGTTGGTTTGTTTGTTGGTCAATGCTTGTTTGCAAGTTGTGATGCTTTCCACTTCCAAGGAGACAGAGCATAGGAAGCTTTTGAGGTTAGTGTTTGCTTTCTTATTTCTTTGTATTGTATCTAGTTAGGATCTAAATGGAATTGTAATCTCAAGTAAATGGAACCGTGTGGCTACTTAGGTGGTAATAAATGCATTAGTGGTAGCTTTGATGCCGGTTAGGTAGTTAATGGTGTGGTTTAATATATCTCTGTGGTGTGATGAATGCTTGTCAACTCGGTATAGTTGTGAGATTTTGATGAATGCTATCTCATCTTTTGCTTCTTCTTTTTTGTTTTTGATCTTCTATTTAAACACCTCAACTAACAGCTTCACTTAGTAGTAAACACTTGAAGTAATTGCTCAACTCTCTGTTTTCCAAGTTCATTATCTCTTATTCGTCTACCTCTTCTCTCTTTTTTCCTTTGTAAACCCCTTCATAAACCCATGGGTTCTTCCTTTCCCTTCACTCCGCCTTCTACTTTTGTTGACTTACTCACGAGTCAACAAGAAAATTTCTTGTCCTTTCCAGCCGTTGATCTTGGTTCTTCCCAAGCCTCCATCTTCAGTTCTCAGACCGAGGAGACACCTGCAGAGAAGAAGGAACGCCGAACATGGACTCCAGCCGAAGATTTGTTGCTCATAAGCTCATGGCTCAACACGAGCAAAGATCCTGTGGTTGCTAACGAGCAGAAGAACAGCACGTTTTGGTCGCGCATAGCAGACTATTTCGGTGCATCTCCACTGGCGGTTGGAAGAGAGATCCGCGGGCCTATGCAGTGCAAGCAGCGTTGGCAAAAAATCAAAGAGAACCTCTGCAAGTTCTCTGGGGCATACGCGGCTGCATTGAGGGCTAAAGCAAGTGGGATGAACGAGAATGATGTGTTGAAAATGGCTCATGAGATTTTCTTTACTGACCATAAGAAGAAGTTTACGATGGACCATGCGTGGCAGGAGCTCTGTTACGATCAAAAGTGGTGTGAACTGACTGCAGCTAAAACAGATGGAAAGAAGAAAAGGAGGAGGTCTCAAGACGGCACCTAGTCGGAGGCAGCTGAAGGCGAGGAAGGAAAGAATGCTGATGAAGCTCAAACTGAGTCACGTCCTCCGGGAATTAAGGCTGCGAAATCCAAAGGAAAGAAGTCTAACGGTGATGGTAATGTTGTAACTCAGTTTCAAGAGATGTGGATCGTGAAGGAAAAGGAGTTAGCGGTCAAAGAAAGACTGTCCAAGATGGGTTTGCTGGACAGTCTCGTTGCGAGGAAGGATACCTTAAATGAGTGCGATGAGGCCCTGAAGAAGAAGCTCATAGCAGAGTTGTTTTAGTCGAAGAAGAAGCATTAGTTTCATCAGTGTAATGTCTACTATATGTCTGTTTAGTTTTATGCTTTGTTTTTTTTATGAAGAGTCTACTTAGTCTTTTAATGTTTGTCTACTTTTTAGTCGTATGTGTAATGTTCAACTATTGTAATGGTGGTTTATGAATGAAGCTTGTTGTTGTCTACTTTTTATGTTGTTCTGTAATGTTCAACTAATGTAATGCTTTTATTATTTACGTCAATGTAGACGAGGAGCTGAGTCAGGTTTCCACCTAGTGACTTCGTCGGCATAAGAAGACAATGCACCAGAAAACAAAGACATTCACAAGAGCCCATGTTGATGAGGATCTGAGTCAGTATGTCAGTATGTTTGCTTTTGTAGGGTTTGGATTTTTGCAGGTGGTAATTGTATGATTGTGGAAACACCACATGCCGTGACTTTTTCTATAGACTACATAATGCAACTTATACTCGCTATATATATGTAAACATATTTCACATATTTCATCATCGTTGTATCTTCTTCTCTCATTCTCCTACTTGTTTTAAACCCATTACAAAAAACAAAAGAATGGGTTCTTCTTCTTCAAATAATGAGTTTGATGATTTTTTTAATCAGCACTATGAACAAGTTTGGGATCAGCACTATGAACAAGTGTGGGATCAACACTTTGAGAATTTTTTCATTGAAAATCAAGAGCAAAAAAAAACAAGAAAAAAGAGAGTTTTCATTGAAAGAGAGAGGGAACACGGTCATGATCGTTTGTGGAACGATTACTTCAGTGACAATCCAACCTACCCGGCAAATCTATTCAGGCGACGGTTTAGGATGAACAAACCATTTTTCTTACGTATTGTAGATCATCTTTCAAATGAAGTTCCTTACTTCCGGTAGAAGAAAGATGCACTCGGACGGCTTGGTCTCTCTGCACTTCAGAAGTGCACAACAGCAATACGTATCTTGGCATATGGCAATGCTCTTGATGCGGTTGATGAGTACCTACGACTCGGTGCAACAACTGCTCGTTTGTGTTTAGAAAATTTTGTCGACAGAATTATAATGCTATTAGGAGATGAGTACCTACGACGCCCCACACCGGAAGATCTTGAAAGATTACTCTATTATGGAGAGCAACGGGGATTTCCCGGGATGATCGGAAGCATTGACTGCATGCACTGGGAATGGAAGAATTGTCCCACCGCTTGGAAAGGCCAATATGCATGTGGCCATGGAAAGCCCACTATCGTTTTAGAAGCGGTGGCCTCATATGATCTTTGGATATGGAATGCGTTTTTTGGATCTCCAGGTACGGTAAATGATATCAATATTCTGGATCGGTCACCCGTCTTTGATGATATTATAAATGGTCGAGCTCCGAAAGTAAATTTTACCGTCAACGGAAGAGAGTACCATTTGGCTTACTATCTCACTGACGGGATTTATCCAAAGTGGGCTACGTTTGTCCCATCTATTCCACTTCCTCAGGGTTCTAAACCATCTTTATTTTCCCTATATCAAGAGTCTACCCGAAAAGATGTTGAGCGTGCTTTTGGCGTATTACAATCTCGGTTTGCTATTATTAAAAATCCGGCTAATTATTGGGATAAAGGAAAAATAGGTCAGATTATGAGAGCTTGTATTATACTCCATAATATGATAGTCGAAGATGAACGAGATGGATACGATCTACTAGATCTTTCTACATTTCAACATGGAGAAGGAACAAGCAGTTCACACGTGGATTACTCATACTCTACAAGTCTTCATACCAATATTAATATTGCTGAGATGATGGAAGTTCGAAAACAAATAAAGGATGGCAAACAACATCACAATTTGAAAAAAGATTTGATGGAAAATATTTGGCAAAAATTTGGAGGTCAACTAGGAAACAACTGAAAACCTTGAAAATGTAAAAGTTTTTAAATTTGTAATCTCAATTCTATTGTATAATTATTCTGTTTTTTTTTTTAAATAAGAAATCCACTAGAGTTTCTCCCAATGTACTTCCATAATTCATGCATTTCTTATTAAGTTTTCTATCTTTAAGTTAATTAATATAATATACTGGAAGAAACCCAAAACATGTCCAGCGATAACACATGCTCTTATAAGATATTTTTTCAGATAGTTAGGTTTTGATTCGATCTAAATAAATAAATTAGGTTTTAAATTCTTAAATTAAATATAGTTTTTCTTGATATATGTAAGTTGCTACTGGTTTCAAAGAAATTTCTACACACAAGCAATAAATTGAGATTTTTTTGTTCTAATGTAAATACATTTTAGACAAGGAAAAAATAAATGTAAACACATAGTTAAGTAATATCTTAAAAGGACAAAATGATTAGATTGATATTAGCCATTTAGGTGGTAATAATGGCTAGAGTGATTTGTTTTCCTTTGAAAGCAATGCCTTGCTCAGGTGGCTAAAGTTTGGTTTTATTTATTTGATTGAGAAAATATATCTCGAATACTTTTTACCACCTAAATGGCTAATATCTTTTGAAAGTTTGGTTTTATTTATTTGATTGAAAGCAATGCTTTGATTCAGAGCTTCGTAATCACGTCGTCGTGTAATGATGTTGCAGTTTGGAGCAGGCTCGATACTTGGTCGCTCAATTGCCGCGATTTGGATAGTTCACCGAAGATCGGGATCAGAATTAGTCGCGAGAGCGGCTAAGGCGTCGGCGGTTGCATTCTCATCACGAGGTATCTTTGTAAGCTCGAAGGTTGAGAACTCCGAAGCAACATCCTTAAGGATTTTGAGGTACGCGTCCATGCGGTCATTCTTGGCCTCGTATTCGCCGTGAAATTGGTTAGCCACAAGTTGAGAATCACAGTAGGCATGTACGTGCTCGGCGCCGATACCTTTGGCAAGTCGTAGTCCGGCGATCAATGCTTCGTACTCGGCTTCGTTGTTGGACGCCAGGAAGCCAAGGCGGAATGATTGTTCGATAACCTCTCCTTCGGGGGATTTGAGACGAATCCCGACGCCGGATCCTTTTTGGGATGAGGAGCAATCGGCGTGGATAATCCAAGGTTGTATGACAGGATTAGCTTCGACGAGCTCAGGTGGGAGTTCGACCAAGAAATCCGCTAGGACTTGAGACTTCGTTGCAGTTCTTCCTCGGTATTCGATGTCATACTCGCTAAGTTCAATGGCCCACTTGGCCAGTCGTCCGGATTGACTTGGACTATGAAGGAAAGTGCAAAGAGGGTTGTCGGTTAGGACAACGATCGAGTGAGACTGGAAATACGGGCGTAACTTCCTCGCAGAAATAACCACGGCAAAGGCGAATTTCTCCAAGGTCGGGTAACGATACTCCGACCCATCGAGGGATTTACTTATGTAGAAAATTGGCTTCTGCTCGCCACGATCCTCTCGAACAAGAACACTGCTGACCGCGAACTCCGAAATTGCGATGTAGAGATAAAGTGTCTCACCGGTTTCGGATTTGGATAAGACTGGCGGCGTAAACAAGTATTTCTTCAGTTCAGCAAAGGCTTCTTCGCACTTCTCATTCCACTCGAGATGTTTGTTACCGCGAAGAAGTTGGTAGAAAGGTAAGCACTTGTCTGTCGATCTGGATATAAATCGATTCAGTGCTGCAATACGTCCGGTGAGTCGTTGAACTTCGCGTTTGGTTGTCGGAGACGGGAGCTCGAGTATGGCTGCAATCTGTTTTGGATTAGCTTCAATGCCTCGCCGTGTGACTATGTATCCGAGGAACTCTCCAGATGTTACGCCGAACGTACACTTAGTGGGATTAAGCTTCATGCCATACTGATCCAAAATATCAAAGCACGTGCGAAGATGACCGACGTGATCGGAAGCGACGAGCAATTTCACGAGCATATCGTCAATGTAAACTTCCATAGTCCGCCCGAGCTGGCTTGCGAACATCCGATTCACCAGCCGTTGGTATGTTGCTCCAGCGTTCTTCAGACCAAAAGGCATGACCTTATAGTAGTATATGCCGCGGTCCGTGATAAACGATGTCTTCTCTCGATCTTGCGGATGCATAAGGATCTGATTGTATCCGGAGAATGCGTCCATAAACAAGAGTAGCTCGTTCTCGGCAGTTGCTTCCACGAGGCGGTCGATATGAGGCAAAGGAAAGCTGTCTTTTGGGCATGCCTTATTGAGATCGGTAAAGTCGACGCAAATCCTCCATTTGCCGTTCTTCTTCTTGAAGACTACGAGATTTGCTAACCAATCAGGATATTTGAACTCGGTAATAGATCCTGCTTTAAGCCACCGTTCGACCTCGTCATTGACGGCTTATGCCTTTTCTGGTCCGAGCTTCCGGCGTTTCTGTTTGATCGGTTTGTATGTTGGATCGATGTTAAGCTCGTGACATGCAATCTGTGGGTCAATCCCGGGCATATCTTCTACCGACCATGCGAAGGTTGATGAATGCTGTTTCAGAAAATGGATGAGTGGCTCGCGGATGTGTGGGTCGAGTTCGGCGCCGATTCCGACTTGACGCTCTGGCCTTAGTTCTTCGATGCAAACTTGAACAATCGACTCCTGCTTAGGTTTTGTCTGCTGGACAACGAGCTCGTTTGTCGGTCCTAACGAACTGATGACACAAGCTTGGTTGGCCGAATGAAGATCGCTAGCTTGTCGAAGATGAAGAACTGGATAATCTTTGCAACTCCACCGAGGTAGACCGGGATGTTGACCATGCCGACCGTCATGCAGCATTCTCCATCGAAACCTGTAATAGGTTCGATGAAAGGCTCGATCCTATCTGATGATAAATCGAGCTGATCAAGTGCTTCCTTGAAGATGATGTTGACCGAACTGCCTATATCGACCAGAATGCGGCTAACTTCGACATCGTCAAGAAGTAGTTCGACGACGAGGACGTCATTATGTGGTTTATGCAGCCCGATTGTGTCGGCTTCGGTAAATACCAAAGGCGTCCTCTTCGGCGGATCTTGTGGGACTTTGGGCGCGCTGGCGGCCTGTCGACTGTATTCTTTGATAGCTCGAACCGAGTAGCTGCAAGCCTCGATGGCTCCCATTATCATGTTGACGCGTTTCCTTGCTTTGGGAGCATGGTTCTCTTGTGCTCGGTCATACGATTCCGTTTCTGTTGTTCAGGCAAAACAGGCGGATTTGGTGGCGCGGTGGTAACGCCGGTAAAGTTGGTAACGTCGGTAAAGTTGGTGGAGTTGGTGGATCCTTAGTGATGACGTTCTTGAGCTGCGCGTTATTCGGTCGAGGCATGTTTGAACGACGGAGATCGTCAATCGAGGTCTGTCCACAGTTCCTGGGCGCGTTTAAGCGACGGAAATCGTCAACTGAGATTGGCCCCTTTCGATATTGGCCGAGTAGGTATTCACGCAGGTGTCTGCATTCTTCGGTGTTATGTCCTCTACGGTTATGGAATTCGCAGAACAAAGACTTGTCCTGATCTTCTTCACCGCGGACCCATTTGTTGTTCCACTGTTTGGTCGGTTGTTGGATCGCATTAGCGTAGAACTTCTTACGATTCTCGTACCCTCGACCGTATCCAGACTGTGGTTCGTTAGTTGTTACTTTCGAACGTTCGGGTTGCCTTGTCGAATAACTCTGCTCATAACCGGCTTCTTCTTCCTCTTCGGCGATGTAAGTATTAGCTCGGTGTAATGCATCTTCTAACGTCTGCGGAGGATTATGCGTGATCGCGCTAGTCTTTATTCGAGCTCCTTTCTGAAGGCATAAGAAGGCTGCTTCATCGCTGATTGTACAATTAGCGACAATCGTCTTAAAGCGCTGGATGAAATCGCGAAGGCTCTCGCTTGGTCCTTGGGCTATTTGCCAGAGCTCGGAGTTCTTGATGTTCTGACCGATGAACATGGAGAAGTGTTTGACGAAGGCCGTCGTTAACTCCTTGTAGTTATCGATTGAATTGGCATCGAGTCGCGAGAACCAGTCGAGAGCTACTCCTCCTAAACTTTCGACAAATAGTTGGCACTGAACTGCGTCTCTCTCCTCGGCGGATTTGAACTGGTATCGATTCATGCAGATGCCGAATGATGTTAAAAAGTGTCGGGGGTCAGTATTGCCTTCATAGACCTTTATCTTTAGTTTCTCCATATGTTTGACCGGCGTTCCTGCTACGCGCGGTGTGAAGGGTGTCTTCTGTGTTTCTTGAATGACGCGCTCGATCTCCGGAGCCGCGCTCGTTGCTTGGTGTATCTTCGAAGTGATCTCGCGAAGTTGCGCCTTCATTTCTTCGAACTCGGCGTCTCGGCTCAAATCTGATGCTGGTGCATTTGCTGATCCGACTGCGGTAGACCTCATAGTTCCGGCTGGATCTCCGTCAGTATTAAGATCGTCAATGATGTTCCGAACTCGAAGGAGAGTTCGTGCTTGACTGAGCTCGGCGATTTGTGCCGCCATCTGACTGAAATGTTCCTCGCTCCTTTTGTTAATGGCCTCAAATTGGGGCAGTAATTCAGTTCCATAACCTCCTACGGCTGCGGTGGTTTGGCCGGCTACCGTTCCAGCGTTTTCCCTAGGATTTCCTCCACCCTGTTCCGCTGGGACGTTAGCGTTCTCTCCACCGAGAAGGTCTCCTTCCTCGTGAATGTTGGTTTGATCCGTCATTGCTGATTCGATCTATCCGAAGTCCGATCTAAGATTGAAAATTCTGTTTAAGCCCCCTACCTGGCGCGCCAATTCTTGATATGTGAATATCGATAAGGGGTAAAACAGTACTTTAGATCGGTAAACTCGGTTTTTTTATTAGATCGAATCAAGCGAATACAACTGAGTTCGGTAGTAAAGTAGTTAACAACGAACTGAGACTTAACGAAACTTAAGAGCTTAGCGTAATGAGTTCTCAGTTCCTAAGTCTTTTCTGGAATATCTTGTGTTCTCTGATGTCGATTCATCTCCCTTTATATATATCTTTTGAGTCGGTCTTTAAGCACATTTTCGGCGATATGGGACCGAGAGGACTTTCCTTTTCTCTCGGTTCCTTTCCTTTTCTCGTGCTCGTTTCCTTTTTTCGTTAGGAAACTTTCCTATTTTTGACTGATCTCGGGGAACCTCTCTATTCCTTCGAGAAGCTTCTCGCCGACCTCGGCCTAATGGACTGCGTTCGGCCCAAAGTTTTACTAAGCCCAGTCTTCCCGGTATATTCCTTCGTAAACCAGACTTATGTCATGCCGATTTTGGTTTGTACCGGAGAAAACCGGAGTGCAGTTTTCACCTCCAACAGTGAATATTTAGATCGATAAGGATGTTGAAAAGAACAGGTTTAACGAGCGTTGGCGTTAAAGATAAACAATAGTCAGTAGCGACATGTTAATGACTCACGCCAATAACAATGAAGGTAAAAAAATGTATTTAGTTCATGTCGGTTCAATGATATTTAGCACAATAAGATTTATTAAAATATTAAAATAACCGATATTTTAAACTTTGATTGTTAACCGCCAAAAAATGTCGTTGAATCAATGTCGACAAAACGAAATTCGTCTCTAGTTATGTAAATTACACCAAAAGTAGTAATCATCATTGCACATCAAAGCCCAAAACAAAGCGAACGTGCCAGTGCCTCATTGCCTTGTACTAAAAAAGAAGAAAAAAGAAAAAAACTCTAAAATTGGAAAAATGATTCGGGCTTGATAAACAATGGGCTTCAGTAATGTGTCCCTTATTAAGGCCCTTTTATATTCCCAAATAAAAAGGCCCTTTAAAGAATGACCTCACCCTTCTTCATCGTTTTATAAACCTCGAAGAGTTTTTGGGTCGGGTCGAGAACCCGATAACATTCGAAACTCCGTTGAATTTGCGCGGTAACCCGGGAATCAAGGATTGGCCTCCCAAAAAGAAACAAGGGTCAATACGAGGAAAACAAAAAAGAAATCACAGAAACAAATAATTTCGTAGAGAGAGAAAAAGAGTTTTTTTTTTTTTTTTTGAATCAAAGGGCACACGAGACGTGTCTACGACTTATCATCGCTAAAAAAGATCATGGCGATTTGTTAGTTTCCTTAGCAGTTTTTATTTTCTTGTTCTCTATTTTTTTTCCCGGGAAAATAAACTGAGGGAGAGAGAGAGGTTCTCCTTCTATTCACGTCTTTAGTCTGTAATAGCTCGCATTTTCTCCTCTCTCTCCACCTGCATTTATAAACCCTAGTTCATTTCATTTTCGAGGAGAAAATCAAACATTAATTTGGCGTTTAGGTGTGTTTTCTGATTTTGTTTTCCTTTGTTGTTTGATCATTTTTATTGGATTCAATTTATTGACAAAATAGTTTCCATAAAGGATTTTTGGAGGAGAGATAATTGTGTTCTTCGTCAATTGAGATAAACATAAGACGAAATTGAATTTTCTGGGATTTAGGGAACACTTTGAGTGTTTGATTTCTGGAATCTTAATCAAAGTAGAAGAAGGAATTTGAAAAAAAGAAAAAATGTCAGACTCGGGCAGTTCGCCGAGTTCTTCACCACCAGCACCACCAGCGGATTCAGGTCCACCGCCGGCTAACTCATCGGAGAAATCTGCTCCTCCGCCGGCTAATTCCTCATCGCCTCCTAGCCCACCGGCTGATTCATCACCGCCACCACCGTCCGACCCAGAACCGTCGCCTCCTCCTCCCGATTCAAAGCTTCCTCCGCTACCTTCGATTCTGCCTCCATTACTCAGCTCTCCGCCTCCACCTGCCGATTCTCCACCGGCCGAATCAAACAATTCTCCGCCGCCACCAAAATCAACTAAACCCCCTTCTCCTCCTCCTCCGGCGGATTCAGAAACACCACCGGCTCCACCGACCAAATCCGATAACCCTCCTCCATCTCCAGAAGTTCAATCGCCTCCTCCACCAACATCTACAACAAACCCAGAAAAACCACCGCCAGAATCTCCTCCGTCTCCACCATCACAACCTACAAATTCACCTCCGGCTCCACCATCAAACACCACCAATTCTCCTCCAACGCTGCTACCATCAGGACCAGCCAATTCTCCTCCGGCTAATCCAAACGCGCCACCTAGCCCACTCCTTGCACCACCTAGACCAAGCGGTGACTCCGGTGGACCCGTCGTGTCTCCATCTCTCCCCGTCCCGAGCAGAGAAACGCCTCCAACAAACAACAGCAACGGAAATGGCTATCAAGGGAAGACTATGGCCGGTATGGCTGTGGCCGGTTTCGCTATCATGGCGCTAATAGCAGTTGTGTTCTTGGTGAGAAGAAAGAAAAAGAAAAATCTTGATAGCTATGGCCACTCACAGTACTTGCCACACCCAAATTTCTCTGTAAAATCAGGTTAAAAATCTTTGCTTTTTTTTTTTTTATCTCCCTGATCATCTCTATGCTTGTCTTGATTAAATTAATTTACTTGTTTGCTTGAGATGTAGATGGATTCTTATACGATCAAGATCCTGGTAAAGGATACTCTGGTCCTGGCGGTTCAATGTACAATTCACAGCAACATTCCGCTATGGGAAACAGCTACGGTAGCCAAAGAGGTCATCATCAAATGCCATCCAACGGCACGCCTGACTCTGCGATTCTCGGAAGTGGCCAGACTCATTTCAGCTACGAAGAGCTTGCGGATATTACGCAAGGCTTTGCTCGTCAAAACATTCTTGGAGAAGGTGGGTTTGGATGCGTCTACAAAGGTACATTACATGATGGTAAAGTTGTTGCGGTTAAGCAGCTTAAAGCTGGGAGCGGACAAGGCGACCGTGAATTCAAGGCAGAGGTTGAGATCATCAGCCGTGTTCACCATCGACATTTAGTCTCTCTGGTTGGTTACTGCATTTCAGACCAGCATAGGTTGCTTATCTATGAGTTTGTTTCGAATCAAACGTTGGAGCATCATTTGCACGGTTAGTGGCTTTTTACCATTTCTGTTAGTAGCTCAATGTGCTCAGATTGGCTCACTTCACGTGTTCTATGTTGATAGGAAAGGGAATGCCGGTTTTAGAGTGGGCTAAGAGAGTCCGGATCGCTATAGGATCAGCCAAAGGCTTGGCGTATCTGCACGAAGACTGTAAGTCACTCCTCATCCATTTGTTAAGAAACCGCTGATAGTTCAGATGCAAACAGAATCATAGACTTCGTTGTATGTTTTGGTTAAGCACTTCATAGTTCAAAACATAAGAAAATCACATCCTTGTTCTGTTTTACAGGTCATCCAAAAATCATTCACAGGGACATAAAATCGGCAAACATTCTTCTGGACGATGATTATGAAGCTCAGGCAATGAATAAAACCCCACTTTACTTTTGTATCTATCTTACGACTCTATACACTTTTAGCTGATGAGACTCGTTGTTTTTTCTTGTTTTTCTGGTATTTAGGTTGCTGATTTTGGACTTGCTAGACTCAATGATACAACACAAACTCACGTTTCAACTCGGGTTATGGGGACCTTTGGGTAAGCATTCATCACAAACTCTACTCCAAAACTGGACCTTTATTGATCAATTGCCTGGAGACAAGTGTGTATAATCTGGCGCGAGAAAATACTTTTCTTAGTATTTGATTGGATCAAAACTGAATCTTTATTGATCCTATGTTTTTATTATAGGGATCAAGACTAACATGTTTTATGTTCAGGTACCTAGCGCCAGAATATGCATCAAGTGGAAAACTTACTGATAGATCCGATGTCTTCTCGTTCGGTGTTGTTCTCTTAGAACTTGTAACGGGACGGAAACCAGTTGACCAGAACCAGCCTCTAGGAGAAGAGAGTTTGGTCGAATGGGTAATAAAACCAATCTTTGAACAATCTTTAATTACAGTGCAAGACTGGCACTAGTTTAGTCAGGCATTACTTACACATGAACTCACAGGCACGCCCACTCCTTCTCAAAGCCATTGAGACCGGAGATTACAGCGAACTGATTGATAGACGGTTAGAAAAACATTATGTGGAGCATGAAGTCTTCAGGATGATTGAGACAGCGGCCGCATGTGTTAGACATTCTGGTCCAAAACGTCCACGCATGGTTCAGGTAAAATTCTGACCAACAAAAGTTCAAAACTGTTGTGACTAACCAAAGTCCAATTCTGCAACAAGTTCTTGATTCCAATTTTATCTCATCTGAAAACTCATCTTTTTGGTAAAATAAGGTTGTGAGAGCATTGGACTGCGATGGAGACTCAGGAGATATTAATAACGGAATCAAAGTTGGGCAAAGCACAACTTATGACTCAGGGCAATACAACCAAGACATCATGAAGTTCAGGAAAATGGCGTTTGGTTTTAATGATAGCACAGAGTCAGGGATGTACAGTGGAGATTACTCCGTCAAAAGCTCCTCTGATTTCTCAGGGAATGAATCCGAGACTCGACCTTTCAATAACCGACGGTTCTGATCATATAAATAGGTGAAAGTAACACATACCTCTGCCTCTTTCTAATGCTTTGTAAAGCCATTCTTTTCGTGTATTGTGTGAGATGCATTTCTTGGTAGGTGTCCTTAGTTTTTGTTCTCTAATGGCTAAATGCCCTCAGAAAAAAAAAAATAGAATCCAGAAAAGTTCTTAAGAGTTATTTGTAACTTGTTTTACCTTTTCTGCGTTTTGCGTTCCTGATTTTTGTTTGAGTGAGGAGGATAGTGAAGAACTCTGTATTCTGATAAAAACGTTCTTCCATAAATTTGTTGATTCTTTTACCAAGATTCTTACATAATTTACTTAGAAAATTCTACATACATCAGATTTATTTAGTACCTTAGATATACAGATATAGAGTATCTACTGTATATATATCACACCAAGAGACTATAAGAAGTTTGATAGCTTCAGCTCAAATCAATCCAGAAAAGAAAAAAGCACAAAATAAATAAAAGTTAAAAAAGCAATGAAGACATAAACATAAAGTGGTAGACAAATTAAGATCATTAGTGACCTGGTCGGAACTCGAAGTCAGGACCTCCATGTCTGATTTCGCCTTTACCATGACGGTCTCCATTTTCGGGTAACTTAAACCTCACTCCATGTTTGATACTCGGAGGAAGAGGTGGTCCTCCTCCACCTCTTTCTATTCTCTTGTTATCAAATCCAAATTCTATGTCCTCATCGTGTTCTCTTCCAGAGGGTTTCTCAAGTGGCTCAGGCCGCTTCATATCCAACCCAAACTCCAAATCGCCTCTCTCCCTCGGCTCACGCTCCACAGGCCGAATCTCACGGCTCTTCTTAGACGATCCTTTCTCATGCTTTGGATGCTTGCTATGCTGCTGCTTAGCCGCACGGCTTTCCCGGTTGCATAGCCTCCCGAAGACACAAGCCATAACCGACAAGACAAGAATCACGGCTAGGACTATGAAGACCGTCCCAAAGGAACCGCGTGAGCCAGAGGAAGAAGATGATGATGAAGAAGATGGGACTGGATACTGTTTAGTGTATGCGTTTGGATACACAACAATAGGCTGCTGCATCTGTTGTACTCCTTGATCTCCCATTTTCTATATATTCTAGGTTTTGGTTTTCGTTTGGTTCTTAGGGAGTTTAATAAGAAGATGTTGGAGTTGTGAGATGTTGGAGAAGTTTTTGTTTGGAGTTCCTTGAGTAGAGACTAAGGAGGGTTATTGAGAAGGTGCTTGCGGAACAAGAAATATGAATATGCTTCATTCCATGTGAGATTAGGGGTAATGAATTAATAGTAAGCATATTTGGTGGTTTGAATAAAGTTGCTAATGAATATGTATTATACAAAAGTGACAGGTAATGAAAAGGAATAAGACTAATGGGTCGTCTGAAACCAACATTTTAAATTGGAAAACATTCTTTGTTGTTTTTCTTTCTTTTCTTTTTTATAAAGAGAGACAACTAAAGATATTCTTTGTGATGTGTAAGTGCAAGGAGAGAGATGCACTTTGGAACAAATCTGTTTTCTTTGTGAGAGGATAAAGTGGGATTTTGTAACCTTTTCATCTTTTCAAAGAAAAAATCAAAAGATTTATGGAGTGTGCTTAACCAATAATTTCCTCCTCTATATTAAAGACAATGCTTTCAAATTTTTATATAACGTAGTGGTATGTATATGTGCATGTTAATGTGTAATAGAACTGCAAAAATCCTAGAAAAGAGATACACAAAAATATTCTCTAGAGAAGTAAAATAATATACTCTACATAGTCAACTTTTTATTGAAGAAGAGTATTTTGTATGCGTATATTAGTTACGCAAATATAGATACTGACAGGTGATTGTTGATTGGTGAGTGATACAATTGAATACCAAACAGAATTTCTTTACATAAACAATTATGGAAGAAGGAGAATAAAAATAAAATAAAAGGCCTTAGAATAGTGTAGATGGTGTAAGCCCCCGTTTCGATGCCATACATCATTTTTCCCTCTATACATATATTTTTCCCTCTATACATATATTTTTCTTCTTCTTGTGGATTATTTTTTGTTTGACGTCTTCTTTAGTTGTTGTGGATTGTATATATACTAGTTTACTCTGAATCATACTTAACTACTTGGTTTAAATTCTTCCAATTCTAGTTTCAGCGAAAGCTTTTCTCGACTAATCATCACACAAGTTTCAATTATTATAACTGTTGTAAAATTGCTTTCCAGTGTAATTGTATGTTGTAACGATGCCCCATTTGGGAAGATGAAATGGAAATTAATATTTTTTAAAAAAAAAAAAAAATTAGTATTCAGATGATCGGTTAAACAATTACGACTTCACTGTTTAGAGCTATTATCACTTGTTCTTTTATATACTTAAGTGTAAGATAAGATTTTGTTTGTCTCGTGATAATTTGTTTTGAGTGATTGGATAAAGGGATCGAATGTTGTGGGGCTCTGCGAGAGAAAATGGTTTAAAGTTTACACAACATAGGGATTAGCGTAAAGCACGCTTTTGTCTTCTTCATGCCATTTTTTTTTGTTTTTTCACTATATTTATGTCTCTTTAAATCAGTTGAATGTTTTTTGTGTTTGTGTATAATGGCGTCATCTTTTGATTTTGCTTGCTTCTTTACTTCCTTTCCGTTAATGAAGAAAAAACATTCGTTCTCAATAATTCTAGCCGCAAATTTTTGCTAAACAATCATCTTCTAAAACAATCTTTACAAGTCATACATTCTCTGATAAAAATCTGGCGCACAAAAAGAATTTCCGAGGGTCAAGAAACAGATTTGTATATTTATCCTCTAACAGTAACTCAAATTTTAATGATTATTAGTCTCAATAGACGACAGGGTGGCAGAAATCTCTACAATACATTAATCTTATCATAATTCATATCATGATGAATATCACAAAGTTGTCTCAATGCTTGGATGCATCTCGTTCCGTATTTAATTAGGGAATATTTTCTACTTATTCCGCATGTTTGTGGTCTTAATATTTTGCGTAATAATAACATCACTTTAAATCAGGGAAACGCGGCATTTCAAATGCCTAATATATATTTTTTAAAGTTCCCTAATTTAGTCATGAGAATTGAGCTCCTAGTTTCATTTTTCGTGGTACGCAAAACGTGTCGTACACTCCACCTTCGATACTTTTTCAGTTTCATATTATCTTGTCTAAATCTGAATCCATCTTTCTAACTAAGGTTCCCTAATTTAGTCACGAGAATTGAGCTCTATCCCGTTGACTTTTTCTTTTTTATGTCAATTCTCTCTTTTTCTCTCTAACTATATCTCAGACACTCTTTTTGGATCAACATTTCTCTTTGTGGACTAAATTTTCATTCAGAAATGCGTGTGTTTCCTGTATTATTTGGTGGATGGATCAATCAGAACACTCAACAGCCTCTTGTAAAGGTGAGTTTCAATTCCATCAATCAAGAGGACACGAGGAAGTAATATCAATATAAAATTATAGAAGATAGATAATGATTCTGTGTGTTGTTGTAGGATGAGTCCAAGAGATCTAAAAATGTTAAATCAATGTCAGAGATAAATACTCACGAGGAAAGAGATGATACTGAGGAACAACTAAAACTTTGGAGAGGCGCAGAGAAGAAGGCACCATGGCATGATCCCCCTCCTAAGGTGAAGGTAAGACCAAAATCAGCTAACGAATTACGAGAATAAGAAAAATAATTTCTAATACTTTTTAATGTTTGAAGGTGACTACATTAGAGGGTATTTGCTTTATCGACATGGAATTGATATTAGGTTTGCCTCCTCAAGCAGCTTACAACGTTTTAACAAATCCAGACAACCAACCATACTCCAGAATCATTAACGGACGCGAGCTTATAGTTTGTTTCTCTTTGAACTTATCATTGCATGATTCGAATTAATGAGTATTAATTACAACAAAACTTGAGGGTTAATCTTTTTTTCTTATAAAGCACAACAAATCAAGAAAAGTTGTTACAAATGATGAATCGGGGTATTTTGTGGAGAAGGAGAAAGATGTGGCATGGAACGTCCTTTGGTGGTCCCGAGCTATCCCAATAACTTTTGTTTTCGCCGAAAACCAAAAAGATCTTTCTGTAAGAAATTTTTTTGGCATATTAATTTTTCTTTGGTGTAGTCTTGGCATATTGATTTAGGTTTGTCTTGCTTTCTTTGTCGACAGGCAGTATATATGAAAAAGAAAATGATGTTCATGAAAGATTTTGAGGGTAGCTGGCAAGTAGAGCCAATATTTGTGGATTCGCAACGCTTGTGCAAGCACAGATTGCCCAAGAGTCAAGAAGATTACAGACAATGTAGCGGAGGACAAGGAAAGATTGCGTCGAAGGTGAAAATGAACCTGACTTTTATGCCATCTTCTCCTTTTAATCTGCCACCGGTTTCTTGGTACATCCGTGGGATTGTAATCAAGACCACCAAGACTCTGCTCCAAGATCTTCAAGCTACGTGTGCCAGGATCCGAGGTGCTTGAAATGTATCAATCGGTTATACCATTTTGGTTAAACATTAAATAGTGTTTTAAAATCACTTTATTATAAATTCGAATATAGCAGTATATACTGATCTTCAAAATCACTTTACTCATCTCAAAAATGAGTATAATGCTATTGTTAACAATTCAAACCTATTGTAGTTTTAACTAAAAATTCTAGGTTTGAGTTTTATTTAGATAAAAACATATTCTAACACAACTAATTACACAAAACATATTGCAACATTTGATCCAGTATATAATTGCCATTATTATTATCACTAACCCTTGTGGGCTTAATTATATGCCCATTAAATACGTATTAAGTCCATGATGCTCGAATTTCACGTACGGCCCAGCAGAAACATTCTTCATGCAGTTATTGCTTGTACGTCAAGAATGAAGTCATGAGAATTAAGCTGCCCAGTTTCTTTTTCCTTTTTTTTTCCTGGGGTAAGCGTAAGGTGCACTCTACTTTCGCTATTCTTTCAATTTCGAATTATGCTTTTTCTAACTCTAAATCCATATTTGATCTAAGCTCCCTTAAACCATATATTGTCCCGTTGACTTATTTTCGTCGATAAGTTAACTCTCTCTTAGGCACTCGCTTTGGATCGTCATTTAATCTAACAATTCAGAGAAGAATGGGTATATTTCCTGGATTTGGTAGCTGGATCAATCAGAACACACAACAATCTCATGATCAGGTCAGTCTCATTTCCATCATCAATTAGAGAACCCAATCACTGAACTCAAAATAAATTGATTATGGCTTTTACTGGTTACTACTTAATTATCATCCAAAGCATCAAAAGTTAAGTTATAGGAAACCCATATTTTAGGTATTGAAAAGCCTTAAACTATTATTAGTCATTGTAATTGTTTCAATTTTTTTTTCAATGTTGTGTAGAGGATATCATATAGATTTTAAATTTTCTCTCTTTGAATTTTTTCTCCCGGAAAAATAATTTTCCCAGCTGAAAAAAGAAAAGAAAAGAAGAATAGAACAAATGATTTTTATCTCTATTCTAAATATTGCCATTTTGAGCAATATAATAGCAAATAGATAATGATTCTGTGTGTTGTTGTAGGGTGAGTCCAAGAGATCTGGAAATGTTAAACAAAAGTCAATGTCAGAAGAAAATACTCACGAGGAGAGAGATGAGATGAAGGAGCAATTAAAACTTTGGAGAGATGAAAATAAGAAGAAACAATGGTATGATCCCCCTCCTAAGGTGAAGGTAAGACCAAATCAGCTAACGAAATCTCAATACCTTGATATTTTACCTTCATAGAACTAATTTAAAAAAAAAAGATCCCAAATGTTTCTTATATTTTCTTATGTTTAAAGGTGGAAACAAGAAATGATCTAGAATGGGGCCTTTGCCATATGCAAATGGAATTTACATTAGGATTGCCTCCTCAGGCAGCTTACGACGTTTTAACTAATCCAGACAACCAACCATACTCCAAAATGATCAAAAACCGCGAACTTCTGGTTTGTTTTTTTTTTAACTTATGATTCTACGATTCAAATTAAATGAGAACTTTAAACATACGAGCTTTAACAAAACTCAATATTTTGATAGTGAATTTTTTTTTTTCTTACGAAGGAAAACATATCAAGAAAAATTGAGTCGGAGAATAAAGGAAAAAACAGCCAGATTGTGGATTCTGAGAAAGCTTTGTCGTGGAACTTCCTTTGGTGGTCTGGAACTATCCCAATACGTCTATATTTTATCGAAAAACCAAGAGAACTTGCTGTAAGAAACTTCTCTTTATCTCTTCGGGATATTTATTAATCTTTATATGTTCATTCTTGGTATAATAATAATTTGGTTTCTCTGGCTAATTATTGTCGGCAGGTACTATATGGGAAACAGAAAAACGAAATGAGATACATGGCAATGTTCGAGGGTAGCTATGAAGTGGAGCCAATGTACGTAGACTCGGAACGGTTTTGCAAGCACATGAAGCCAAAGAGTCGAGAAGAGTACAGAAAATGTAGTGGCGGACAAGGAAGGATTGCGTCGAAAGTGAAACTGGACCAGATCTTTAAGCCTTCTCCTCTTTTTAATGTGCCACCAATTTCTTGGTTCATTCGTAAGGTCACTGTCAAGACCACTAAAACTCTGGCCGAAGATCTTCAAACTGCGAGTGCCGTGATCCGAGGTATTTGAAACGCACACGATAATACTGCTTTGGTAACAACAAGAAAAATAGTATTGTAAAATCACTTTTTAAAAAAATCCTAATAGCATTGTACTGTAAGTGGATTCGAAACACGGTAGCTTTATGGTCAAAAGCGCATACTAAGATAGAAAATAAGAGAACTCATTAGAGAACTTTATTTAAGTGCTGAAAATAAAGAAATGGAAATTACTTTAGAGACAATCTAGCTTAGAGATTTTGGACTGATATCATATAAAATGGGGACAAGAGAGTTGCACAAATGCAACTCCTAAAGTTGTTTTTCTCAATGTCATTACACACATATATTCTTCTAAAAACCCTTATACAATGTCAAGGCCACTAACACTGAGCATTTTTTTCATTAAATCTCCAGCTAAGTTTGTTGCTCCTGTCAAGCAACCTGTATAGCAGTGTTGCAAATTTTCTTGTATCCGTATCATATAGACTCTTCAAATAACCAAAAATAAATAAACAAATCGAAGTAATTAGTTTGACCAATAGAAACAGAGACAGAAACTAGTAGTTAGTTTGCGGAAATATACAATAGACAACCATAATAATATTGATTTTGTTCATTTCATAAATTATCATTAGCCCAAGTGACCAAGAGATTTGTGTAGGCTGAAATAGTGTATCTCTAGCTTGTACGTCAAGAAAGAAGTCACGAGAATTTAGCTGCCCAGTTTCATTTTTTTTTAATTGGCGGTACGTAAACGTAAGGTACACTCCACCTCTGCTATTCTTTCAATTTAATAATATATTTCGTCTAAATCTGAATCCATCTTTCTAACGTCCTTGAAACCATATAATATACAAGATCTTTGTACGTTGACTTCCTTTCCTCTGTAAGTCAACTCTTTCTTTATCTCTCTAACTATCTCTCAGACACTTTCTTTGGACCGTCCTTTTCTCTCTGTGGACTAAATATTCAGAGAGAAATGGATATATTTCCTGGATTTGGTGCGTGGGTCAATCAAAACATTCAACAACCTCTTACAAAGGTTAGCTTCATTTCCGTCAATCAAACAAGAGGAAGAGAAGGCAGTATAAATTACTATATCCGTTAGTTATAAAATTAGATTATGATTATTGTAGGCTGAGTCCAAGAAATCTGAAAATGTTAATTCTAAGTCAGCTTCAGAGATAAATACTCTCGAGGAGAGAGATGAAACTAAGGAGCAACTAAGGCTTTGGAGAGACGCAGAGAAAAGGGCACCATGGCATGATGCCCCTCCTAAGGTGAAGGTAAAGACAAAATCACCAAATGAAATCTCAGTACTTAAGATTTTAGATCTGCCTTAAGAGGAATTGCTAGAATTAAGAAAAAAAGATTCCAAAACTTTCTTATACCTTTTATATTGGAAGGTGGCAACACAAGAGGGTATATGCGTTATGGAAATGGAAATGGTATTAGGATTGCCTCCTCAAGTAGCTTACGACATTTTAGCTAGTCCAAACAACCAACCTTACACCAGAAACTTCAAGAACCGCGGACTTCTGGTTTTTTCTCTTTCTTTCTTTTAACTTCTCATTCTATGATTCAAATGAGTATAATAACAATATTTGACTTGAGAGTGTGAACTTTTTTTTTTCTTTTAAAGAAAAACATATCAAAAAACGTTGTATCCGAAGATGAACCAGGGCCGATCGTGGAGGTGGAGAAAGTTGTGCCAGTGCTCGGGAGCTTCCTTTCCTTCCCGATAAGCCTAGTTTTCGCCGAAAACCGAAAAGATCATTCCCTATAGAAGCTTCTCTTTATCTTTCAAGAAAATCAATCTTTTTGTTCAGTTTTCGAAAAAACAAATAACTTTAAGTCTCTGGCTTATTTTCGGCAGGGAGTATATGACAAAAAGAAAATTATGTTCATGAAAATGTTTGAGGGAAAAGTGGAAAGTGGAGCCAGTATACGTAGATTCTGTACGCTTGTGCAAGCACATGAAGCCAAAGACTCGAGAAGATTACAGAAAATGTAGCGGCGGACGAGGAAAGATTGCGTCGAAGGTGACGGTGTCTGGAGTCTTTCAGCCTTCTTCTATCTTTCTTCTGCCACCGTTTTCTTGGTACATTCGTGGATTCACCGTGGAGACCACCAAGACTCTGCTCCAAGATTTTCAAAACCTGTCTGCTGCAATCCGAGGTGTTTGAAACGGCACTAAATGCGGTTGGTATAAACATTTAAATAGTGGTCTAAAATCACTTTGTTATTAAATCCGGAGAGGAGAAGACTAATCTTCAAATTTTTTTGAAGGAAAAAACAAAATCGGTAGTTTTCATTTGATGAACAAAATAATGTAAAATTTCATCAATCTAAACATGTTTTTACTTCGTCATTTCGCACACATTTTCCCTGAACAAAATAATTTAAAATAATGTAAAATATCAAAATATTGTGAACATAAGACAAGACATGTCAATGACTCGATATTAAAGATTGCAAAATATCTGCTAAGAGAAACAAGCACTGGATTTGGAAACAGAACATTGAGCAATATAGTTTAAATATTAAACTTAAATAAAATACATCTAAATAGAAATCGATCATGCGAGTTTCTCCTTGAGCTCTTCTATAATCTTTGGTGCAATCGTTTGATATGACTTCTCGCTCGGGTGGGCAAAGTCCCAAAACACGTAACGAGCTGCATCCAAGCACGGAACAGGCGATGTCGGCATACAACAACATCCATCAGCGACATCAATAAACCCTAATAATTCCCAATAAAACAAAAAAACATATTATTCTTTACACCAAAAAACAGATCTAACGAATATATATATTTGTGTTCTCATTGAGTCATGCCGTTACCTGAAGCCTGAGGGTTGTTGATGAGATTAAGAAGAGGGTTATACATGTCTACATAGGCGAATTTGGCACCAGGAAGTGTCGTCTCGAGATTGTTAAGTTTCTCAGATAACTTTTTGTTGAATAAATCAGCCCCTTGATTTACAAGGTTTGAACATATTTTCAGATAATTTCCAGCAACGTTTCTTGCTCCTGGCAAACAACCTAGTGGTAGTGTTCCCATAACCCCAAATTTCCTTGCACCCATATCATATAGACTCTTCAAATAACAAAAACAAGAACGAATTAGTTTCCAAAGAAAAAAAAATTATGTTATAACCTGAAAATAATAATTTTTTACCTTTATAAGATTATCAGTCCAAGTGACCAGGAGATCAGCGTAAGCTGAGATAGTGTATCTTGTTCTCCCAGTCGAAAATGTGATGGCAAGATCGTTATTTCCAGCTGATATCAAATAAACGGCGTTTGATAAAACTGCGTTTGATTTTTCTTGGCTTCCAACAACGCCGTTTAGTTTAGTGACATACTCGTTGAAATCTTTCACCTGATCTGGCACCCATACAACTCCCTATATACACTCATTCCACATACATGCATTGATTAAGATTATAAAAAAAGAAGATAATAAAGAACGATTACAAAGAAACTACTCTAAACAAAATATAAGTAACTTTTACTTGTAATTTGGCAGTGCGTTCATCAAGTCCGGATCCAACGGATGCAAAACAAACACCGGTTGGAAGATCATTGTTCGAAAGGTTGGGATCGCGGTAAGCTGGTAAGAGAGTTTTTATGCTCAAACCTTCGGCTGCACAAAAAAGACTTAAACTGTCAAATAAAAAATTGGTAAAATAAAAACTTTTTCATTAGTAATCATGATTATCATTGAAAATGAGACCTTATAGTAGTACTTGGCTATTTAAAAAAAAAAAAAAAAAAAAAAAGAAACAGATGTTAATGTACCAATTATATCTGAGAAAATTCTTCCATTTCCACATCTTCCAGTAGCTTTTCCGCCTGTAAAATCTCTACCATACGGAAAGAAATTGCATTTGGACTGAGTCCTGAGATTGTTGTTGTTGCCTGTATCGAGTATCGAATCTCCAAAAGCAAAGAGTGCTGAAACTGTTGCATTTCCTGAAACTTGCTGAGCATGACCAGCAATAAACAAGCAAACAGAAGACAATGCGAATGCTAATAGCATTGTAGAAAGTAAAGAGAAATTCATGTTTTTTCGCTATCAATTTATTGAATATTTGTGTATGAAAAGAAAACGATGAATATTCGATGTCAAAAGACAATGCTAATGCTGTTATTTATATACGAAAAGAAATTGTACAAATTCAATGGATTCTGATCTCATAAATGATATATTGTATATTTTGGAAAACAAATTTTGTGAGAATATTTAGTATTTCCTAGATTGAATACACATGAAAATTCTAATCTATAATTAGCAATCAATAGATGTGTATGTAGACTAGTTCTTGATATTAATTATCCGAGTGCTTATCAAGTATTTGATTATCCTTCCTTGTTACTATCCTCTAATCAAAGTGATTGCTGATAAAAATTGGAAAGTCGATTATTCCCCCGATGACTAGTATAAGACAGTAAATTCAATGGATTTTGATTTCAATGAATGATATATTGTAAATTTTGGAAAACAAATTTTGTGAGAATATTTAGTATTGCTATATTGAATATACCCGAAAAAATTAACCTATAATTAGGCAATCAATAGATGTGTATGTAGACTAGTTCTTGATATTAATTATCCAAGTGCTTATCAAGTATTTGATTATCCTTCCTTGTTACTATCCTCTAATCAAAATGATTGCTGATAAAAATTGGAAAGTCGATTATTCCCCCGATGAGTACTAGTATAAGACAGTAAATTCATTGGATTTTGATTTCAATGAATGATATATTGTAAATTTTGGAAAACAAAATTTGTGAGAATATTTAATACACATGAAAAAATTGACCTATAATTAGGCAATCAATAGATGTGTATGTAGACTAGTTCTTGACATTAACCATCCAAGTGCTTATCAAGTATTTGATTATCCTTCCTTGTTACTACTATCCTCTAATCAAATGGTAAAAAATGGAAAGTCGATCTTTCCCCCGATGAGTACTAGTATAAGACAGTAAATTCAATGGATTTTGATTTCAATGAATCATATATTGTAAATTTTGGAAAACAACTTTTGTGAGAATATTTAATACACATGAAAGATTATTCCCCGGATGACTAGTATAAGACAGTATATCATTACCTTTAAACACATTGACTTTGAACAGTAATCCCAAAAATGTTCCATCCATATAATCTTTTGGAATCACAATGAATATTCATTGTTATACAGATACACAAATTTATTGACCAAAATCAAGGAAGTTATGTAACGAATTCGACGGTTTTAAAGTAAATTACTAATGCAAAAAAAAAATAAGGTTTCTATGACCGAGATAACAAACATTTTAGTATTTCACACAAGATCAGGTTCTTACACCAAATCCGGTAATGTTGAATTTATCAAAATTTCATTTTAGCAAGAAAGTGAAGAAGGTCTTAGATAACATAGGTACGCTCCATGATGTCTATAATCAACGTAGCCGCAGTTGCAACTTATGGAATCAAAGTGCAAAAGTAAAACGTGACAACAACAAAAAAGCCACGAAAGTAGTAGATTAAATCTTCGATTACAGTTTTACCAGACTATATAAAAGATAGTTTCTATGTTCTACATACAAGAGACCCCCACCTTACACAAATCAGAACAACAATCACAAAATCAATCCACTTACCCCAAAAAAACAAAACAGAACAATAAGAAAACCGGAAAGAAAGAAAGAAACAATTCAGATGATGTTTGCCCCTGCATCCAGATTTGACCAGCAAAATCAACTCAACAACGAACTTTCCCTCTACGCCTGCACAACCAGCAACAAGAAGAGAGAAGAAAGAATTACAATTTGCACTAAGATACTTAAATCAAAATAACTTGCAATTTAGGACACTTTATTACCTTGCCGGCAATGTTGTTGGACAACCAGTCAAGACCTTCGTAAAGCCCTTCACCTGAAGTGGCACATGTGCTCTGAATGTACCTGGAGAGAGAGAGAGAGAGAGAGGGAGAGAGAGAGAGAGTTCTTAGACATGAATCGATCTAGAGGTTTTATTATATAATCGTTAAACTATAGCATTAAGAAACTTCTAAGCACATAACCAGAATAAGCAGGGAATACAGAAGATTAGTTATGTGTTTTATGTACCAGTGACGCTGACGGAGAGAGTGGAGACCAAGCTTATCAGTGATTTCAGCTGCGTTCATGGCATTTGGAAGATCCTGCTTGTTAGCAAACACGAGCAGAACAGCATCACGCAGCTCATCCTGTAAAAAACCCAACAAGTGTTTGGTAAGTTTACTTGCATGCTCTTTACTACAATCAAGGAACGCTCTGGAAACAAACCTCATTCAGCATTCTGTGCAATTCATCTCTAGCCTCACTAACACGGTCTCTGTCATTGCTGTCCACCACAAAGATAAGACCTTGAGTGTTCTGGAAGTAGTGCCTCCACAAGGGACGGATCTGACAACAAGTGCAGGTTTTATGCTATGTCAGTTTATTTGGTTCAAAACTTCATCAACAGTAATACCGTAAACGCACAATATAGCAAATGAGGAATTAGATCCCCAGGTTTTATGATAACCATACCTTGTCCTGACCCCCAACATCCCACACTGTGAAACTGATGTTCTTGTACTCCACAGTTTCAACGTTGAACCCTGTAGATGATTTGTACTTAAAATTATCAAGGCCGATGGAAGCAAAAACTGACTGACAAAACAAGTACATATTGCTAGGATAATCTATAATCTATATCAGAAACCTCTTTCTCGCTTGGAATTAAGCTTTCGAAAACACGAATTGTGATGTTAAAACTTACCAATAGTGGGAATGGTGGTTACGATCTCTCCGAGCTTGAGCTTGTACAAAATGGTGGTCTTACCAGCAGCATCAAGACCAACCATCAGAATTCGCATCTCCTTCTTTGCAAAAAGCCGGCTAAAAAGCTTAGCGAAAGACAAACCCATCCTGCTTCACTGGGAAACCATAAGACACACAGAATCAGAGCCGCGCATCACACAAAATGCATTAGCAATTACGAAAGCAGTTCTAGATCACGAGAGAAAACCCCAAAATACTTTTTTCTAAGATATCAAAGACCCATATACAATATATTGACTCTAAAAATCTCTCTGAACAAAAATAAACAACCAGATAAGGGAGATCCAAAGTTATGCACAAAGGTCCCAAAATCTAATGCTCTTATCGTATAGATCGTCAGTCTATATGCAGCAATTATGGCGAAAAGAGGTGAAACACGAAGATAATTTTCATAGATCCAGACGTAGACTCTGCATTTGCAGATCGAATCATAATTTTCAACCAAAACATCGAAATCTCAGAACATTACCCAACGATGAGCAGCATAAACCTAAATCAAAACAAGAGATCCAATTCCCAAAACCATCAAACTGAAAAATGGGACTGCAACCTAAGAACAAAATGGAGGACCTGCAAATTTGCTCGGATTGAGAATACATTAGCATAGATCTAGATCAAGCGTACCTCTGCGAAAAACTTTCGAAGATATCTGAGAGAGATCGCGTAACAACGAGCTAGACACGAACGGAATTTGAAAGAGAGAGAGAGAGAAGAAGAAGCTTCAAAACAACGCTAAATGCGCGACGCCGTGATGGTAAAACGGAGAAGATCTTTATAGAGCCAAAGGACGAAAATGTCAATTCGCGAATATACCATTGGGAGTACCGAAAATACCCTTATAATACTGAATTTCAGAAGAATGTTTTCGTGGAGAGTCTTGAGATTACGCGGTTTACATGCGATGATGGGTGATTGGCTTTGGATGGCATCGGATCAATCAGGACGCGCCACATCAGTATCAACGCTTGTTGACGTTGACTTGTTTTTGTATAATTCTCCGAATTTTATAGGTAGAAAAAAATTGGCCAAATAGAGGTTTTCAATCCTGATTTCGGTTCGCATTAATTCATTTTTTGTAATTTTTGGGATTTTTTGGTTAATGAGAGTTTCATATGTTTTTTTATCAAATATTTTTTTGATTTTTAATAAAATATTTAAGTTTTAGATAAGCTTTATTTTTAATTCGGTTTGAATTCGAAATTGGATGGTTATTGAAATATGATTTATATTTTTGGATCGGTTATTTCGGTTTGATTTAGACCAGATTATCAGATCGGTTTTTAATAACACTGGCCGATAATACCAACCATAGATATTATATGTGATTACTGAGAAGCTCATTGGTATAAACCATAACCACATTTTTAGATCATAACGACATAAAAACATAAACTAATGATACATTTGAGTGTGGGAAATTAGAAGAGTTAAACTTTGTTCAACCAAGATCAATCATCACTAATTGTTCTAAATCAATAGCAATAACATTTGTTTCTCAAATACAAAAACTTCAGTCTGTCTAAACGGTAGGAACAATAGTGCCAATATAACCAACTCCAGCAACAAAAAATGCACAAGCCTGTAAAAACAGATAAACATAGAAGTATGATCCTCCATAAGCGAAATCGTAGCATCCGCAGAGGAAAATATACAACCCAACAACAAGTTCCCTCCAATTTATTCTGCAACAAGTTAAACTATATATATTAGTTACAACATTCAAAATTGCTTGAAGGGTGTGTGTGTTTTTTAATTTTACTTTAGTACCTTTGTCCAAATCTGGTATAAAGCTTAGTTGTAGCTTTAGCTATTAACTTAGACCTGAGAGTATCGCCTAGTTTTTCAGTAACAACCCATTCATTAACCCGTCCTGCCTCTAGTAGCCCGATGAAAGTCGCCTTTGTGCGATGCATCGACATAACATTCTCGAATAAGATCCAAAATACAAGAAGATGGAGTGATCTGCAATTACCAAAACATTTCTTTTTATCAATGAGAAATTGGAAAAGAAAGAAAAAAACAGAGTTTTAATGGAGTAGAAGAGAAGTTACCGAGGTGTAGCGAGAGCGTTAAGGATAGTGATTGTAGTAGGAACATAAACAGTTGCCCATTTAGGAACTTGGAGCTCAGGAAACAGAACGATTGTTGGTAAAATCAGACAGTAGAAGACAAATGTGAAGATGTGTACTACAATCTTCCTTATGAAGAAGAAATTGTATATGAGATACAATTTCTTCCACGCAGACACTTTCTTGTTCTGTAGAATCTCCATTGTCATCTTTCTCCAGAGATTAGCTGGTCCACAAGACCATCTGTGTTGTTGAAATCGGTATGCTTTGAATGTGCTTGGCAATTCATTTTTCACCTGATTTTTAGAATATCATATCTTGAATATAATCTTTAAACTTCTTACTTGTTATATAGTATGAAAAACTGAGTTTTAGTAGTACCTCAACGTCATGGACATAGACAAATTTCCATCCATGAAGACAAGCTCTTACAGCTAAATCCATGTCTTCTACAGTTGTTCGATCTTTCCATCCTCCAGCTTCGTTTAAAGCTGCGATTCTCCAAACACCTGCGGTTCCATTGAATCCAAAGAAACCATGGATTGAAGATCCAGATTCTTGCTCAGCCAAGAAATGGTAGTTTAGTGACATCTCTTGCATTCTTGTCATCAAACACTCGTCTGCATTCACTACATTATGTGACACACATACACAAATGCTAATTGAGAATCTCTCGCTTTGAATCCAAACATATTGAGAATGATGATTTATTTTACCAAACTTCCAACGGCTTTGAACAAGGGCGATTTCATGGTTGTGAATAAGAAAAGGAATGGTTCGAGCTAAGAAGTCAGGATCAGGCTGAAAATCAGCATCGAAAATGGCCACAAATTCGCATTGTTTCACATAGTTGTGCATCATCCCTGCCTTTAATGCTCCTGCTTTGTATCCGACTCTGTTATCTCGAATCTCTGACATTATGGTTATGCCTCTTCTAGCCCATTTATCACATTCTGCATTCACTAGATCCTGTTTTTTTTTTCAATCAGTTTATATGTCAAAACCCTTCACAGATGAAAATAATCATATATAAAAACCAAAGGTTTTTGGGAAAGAAGCAAAAATTGAACAAAGGACCTTACTAGCTGGATCTGTGGAATCATCAAGAACTTGAACTATCATTCGATCCAACGGCCAAGATAGCCTGCAGGCTGCTCCTATAGATAACTGACAAACCTGTAACAACAAGAATATGATTCCTTCATTAGGAAGGCATAAATATATATATGAAGTTAATTTAGCATGGTTACAAGAAATAAATGATCATTCACCTCTTTTTCATTGTACATTGGGATCTGGATAAGAACCATTGGGTAGTTTGTGTTGGCCAGCTCAAGATCATCATCTTTTATAGCTTCCCATTTGTGTACTTTCTCAGGTGTTCTTCTAAGTATTTTCACAATCACTACAACTATGCTCATATAAACTCTTTCTATGAACAGCAAAAATGACATCACTAAACATAATGTCACTAAGAATTTCAAGATTGGTATAAAGAGAAAGATTCTTGTCTCCTTCCAAATGTATCCAATTTCTCCAATAATGCCACTTCTAACGATCTCGTCTGCATCTGATGATAATACTAAGTTGTGTCTTTGGACCTTAAAACCCCCAAAAATCCAAAAAAGGGTTATATAATATAATGTGAAAGGGTTAAGAATCATAACTAAGTGAAACAGAGAGATGACTCACCAGAAACCAAGAGGAAGGTGGGAGAGAATCATAAAGAAAGAGAAAGAACTTCATAAATTGAGACATTTTTCTTCACTGCTCTGAAGAAGCTCAAAACCTGAACATGGAGGAAAGGTTTTCCTCTAGCAGAGATCTTGGTTTGTGTCCTGAGTTTGATGATTCATAACAATGTCAGGACCAGATCTTGTTTTTGGTCCTTTTTTAAAAAAAAAAAAATATAGCTACTAGCATCACATTCTCTTCATTTCCTTTTTATTATAATGTAGATAAATTAAAGAGAAAAGAAAAGGATTGGTCATATATAATTAAAAGTGTTAGCTATGATTTGAATTGGGATGCATCATGCATCGTTAGTCAATTTCATCCACTTGCCCATTCCCCTGGTAGATAAAGCCGAAGTTAAATGTTACAGTTGTACTCGTTAATATTTTGTAAAGGTGATGTTGACTTTTGCTCCTATTTTTCTAATATTGAACATTCCTCCTCTGCTTCAAGACTGATAAAAGTATAAACAAAATGTTTTTGACTTCGTTTTTTGAAATGTTGCAAATAAAGCTTAGTTTTAGTACGGGAAGAACATACATATATATAAAAACATGAATACATGATGTAGGGTTGGTTTTCTGAATGTTTAGTTTCAAAAGATGAAAAACAAGAATAAATTTTAAGTTCAATGGCAGGGCTTTTGTGAAAGAAAAAAATTGGGGATTGATCAATGAAATAAAACAACACACATTGGATCTGCATTATCAACTGAACAAAATTAAACAAAAAGTTTGGCTGTTCATAGATACAGAACATGTACTTGAATTTCTAAAAGTCATAAACCTTTAGAGGCTATCACTTACAATTTTTGATTGAGAAGTAGAACTTGAAAGAAAATGAAGATGGAGCAAATGCAATAAGAGTCGATAAGACTTTGACAAATGAAATTTCAGAAAAATGGAGAGTCTTGTGAATATACCTAAGAAACTTTCTCTTGGCCACCAAAGAGATCTCTTCAATATGGCTTTTCGAGAGAAAAAGCCAACCACTTTCTGCTTCTTCACAACTTGCACTATCTTTTCTTTTTGGCTCACAATAATTTACAATAAGGTGGAAATGGAATGAACATGAACATTATTTGTTTTTAATGGTAAACAAACTCATTATTCTCGCACGTCTTAGATTCTCCGGGTCTCTACCATATTAGTTTGGTTATTTCTTCGTTTTTAGGAAAATATATCTTTATTTGCATTCCTCTGGATATAGACAAAACAATTAATTTTAATAATTATATCATATACCATATCAATTAGTCATTTTGATTACCAATTCATATTCTAGTTTCACATTACAAATTGCAAGCCAAGACTAGATCTTAGGCGTATAGTTGTTGAGTTGAATTAAAAAGAGTAAATAAATGGGTTGGCATTGGTCATTGATGTTTACAGCTACACACACATTGCGATAATTCGAAAATATTAATTGTGAAAAAGAAAGAACAAAAAAAACAGAGAGGGAGTTTCGCACGTGCCAAACATATCAAACAATTTAATCTCAATTGCGTCCTTTGGTGTTCCCATGTGATGTGTTCCAATCTATAAAGACTCAGTTGAGTCTAATAAGCTTGACATATAAGTATTCCATCTTTTGACACATCAACTTTTGAAAAAATTAATTTTCTCAATCCCAAAAAAAAAATTAATTCATCAACCATGACATAAATACAAAAGTAGTTTATATCTCGAAAAGTCATTCTCTTACAATAAAAATAAAATGCATTAACTTGTAATGTTACCACTTCGTAAAGCACACCCGAGAAAATTGAACGATACTAAAATAAATTCGAAGAATCAAGAGCCATAATCATATGTTATTATAAAATAGAGCGGCATTCCACCTATTTTTCAGCTTTCTCTTACACGCTCAAAGAGCTCCAGAAATCAGATATAGCGCCACTGTAGTCACGTTCATAACCAACATTAGGAAAGAATTAAGGTTTTCAAATAACATATCCAAAATACAGATTTTTTGTGTTACTTTTGTTTTAGTGATTGTGGCTTTTGGTGTTTCAGATCAGAAATGCGATCAAGTATATGGATATAATCACTCTACGTGTCTACGAGGAGGCAATGATAACCAACCCTTCCCTCATAGAAAGAGAGCTAGGAACAAGCTGTATGTAGCGTAATTACACAATATATATATATATATCAATATTCCTATTTTATGTATATATAAGAAAAAACTTTATGAGCCATTAAAATAATTATTTCTTGTTTTCATATTAATTTAGAGTTTTATGCGACATTTTTTGTTGTTTGCAAAACATTTAAAAAATCATAAATAATTTCTATTTATTGCATACATGAACAATTATGATATTTTTGTATTTGTAATGCTCTGGTGCCTAACAATATTAGGTTTAGAGCAGATGATATAACAAACGAAGTTGAAGTTTTGGAGGTATTTTTTTTCTGTTCAATTTCTGTTTATAGTTTTCGTATATCTTTTGTAAATACATAAGACTGACATATAGTGAATGTTTAATTCAATATAAAATTAGCTATAAAATTTTTTTACGTAGCGCCTTATTTTTCTATCACATAGACAAAATTCTTTATGTATCAGGAGAATATAATGCCCAAACTTTATCATATTTATTCTATTGACGTTCGAATTTCATTTTTTTTTAACAAAAAAAAAATATTTAGAAAGAAATTATTGTTTTTAATATTTATTACTCTAAGCAGAACTCAAAGGATTTGAGATAAGATTTAAAGCTAAGCTGAAACAAAATATTTTGTATCGATGAGTGTACGTATTTGTTAACTTTATTTCATAAATAAAAAAAAAGAAAATATATAATAAACAAACAGATATATGTCTAATAATAATTTAAAGAGATAACCATAAAAAGTGATTTGCGATTACATAATTCTATCATGATTTAGAAAATTTAAATTTGCATATATATATATATATTATTGATAAACTAAACTATTATATATATAAAAATTATCGCGTGTACACGCGGGGTTTTATCTAGTCTAATCCTAAAAAGTCACACACTCTGTCGAAATTAACGGTGATATTATTATCCAATTGGTTCATTTGCCAATCTTAAGCATGTGTTCATTTAAATAGTTAACAGTCAAATCATATCTTGTCATATGCAAATATGAGCAAAGTACTTAAGACATTTACTATGTCTAACTTATATAGACATTTTTATAGTTTCTTCTTTTCAATATCATTTTACGTATTTTAATTTCATCAACATAAAACTTTTTACTTTTTTCTGTCAACAATTAATATGAAACTTTTAAATTTTATAAAAAAACGTGCAGATGACTAGTATATGTTACAAAAGGTGGACAAATGCTGCTTAAGAAAAACCTTATGGTTGACTATAGACATGAAAAACTTTCTTTTACTGTATCATATGCTTCAGAAAACTATATTACATAATCAGCCCTCACTAAAACACTTAGAACATCACCACCATCAGAGCTCATCGTGGCCAGGCTCGGTTACCAAAACAGGTCCAGGCTTGTGACTCTGGTCCAAGCACTTGTCGTCGTGTGAGTACAGACAATCCGCCGATGGATGAATAACTCCATACCCAAAACCTTCGGCTGAGTTACAGTACGCTTCGACTTGACCGTCTTTGCCTTCAAGATTCACATTGTTGAGGACAATGTGGCTGCAAGGGACTGTGTCACTGCACGCAAATTTGATGGCTTTTTCACTCTTGGTTGTCCCGGTTATGTTCCGGTACATTATCTGGCTGATTTTAACCGCCGAGGTCTACATTATATCAAGAAAACATATCTGAGTTAATTTTCATCTTTTGAGTTTTGTTTTGACAGAATAATCACGATTGTAAAGAAACCTGGTTTTGACAGGAAGTTGGATTATCACAGTAGAACTGATCAATGAGTATCGGGTTAGAGACATCTTGCATCTGTACGTTTGTGAATCGAACACCTTGAACGTAACCAGAACCTCCCTGTTCGAAAGTGATACAATGGAAACAAATTGATTGAAATCGAGCTAAATAGAGGTTTATAAGCGTAAAGATTGAAGCTTTTTATTTCTTTATTACCTGGTATGTTTTAATTCGGAGTCCATTAGTTGTCTCTCTCAAGAACGCAGTGTCCAACACAACGTTCGTTACAATGCCTGTTGAGTTATTATTACCAAGACTTCCAATGCTGCGAGAAATTCCACAGAATTATAATTTGATTTGAAACAGATGTTATCTAGAAATTTGAATGATGTACCTGATTCCATGTCCAGGTCCACAATAGATATTCTTCATCTTTATATTCGAGCTTGCATTCACAATCGAGACACAATCATCCCCTGTTTAATCCAATCTTAAGAGATTATTCTACATCCCTTGTTGGAGTTTAAAAATGTTTCATTTGCGTATATATTTTGGTTTTAAGGAAAAAAAACCTGTGCCGATTTTACAGTCTTGAAGGACAACATTGGTAGATCCAGTGATATGGATACCATCAGTGTTGGGACTATCTCCTGGAGAAGAGACCTTAACTTTGGAGACCCGAACTGAATTTGACCTTGCAATGATGAAATTCATCTGCTGGCTGTTCTGGATCGTCAAGCCACTTATTTTCACACCTGAACTAGATTCTATAGTCAGCGCCTGCAGGGGAAAAAGACAGCTTGTTGAATCAAACTAACAAAGAAGATACTGATAAGAAAAGAAAAAAAAGGGGTAATAAAGAACGCAATGGTTTCTTACCGTTGGTGCACTTTTGCAAGGCTGCAAGAGAACAAGAAAGATGTGTAAGAGCTCGAGATGTTTAACTTTTCGTGTTAAAGAAAGCTAATTATGGGTATAGAAGGTGTTTTACATTAGACTTGTTTTTCTTGCAAGAAGCAGCCCACCATTTGCTGCCAGAACCATCTATTACTCCATTCCCTTGGAACACGACCCCTTTGAGTTTCGAAAACTCGAGCCAAATTCTTTGGAACTTTGGGTCCCAGTTGCCGGGCTCGTCTGGTGCCACTATTGTTCCGTCGATCTGAAGAAAAAACAAAATTTCTGAGTTCAATAAGACATACCATAGATCGCTGTTTTTAGATAATAATGGTTATTTAGAAAAAAATTTAGGACTTAGAATGTTAAACTGACCTGAATGATCAACTTTTGTTCACATGGACCAATGAACTTTGTTGCATTTACTAAATAACTCCGTCCTTGTGGAACCAGTAACACGGATTTTGGTGCGGAGCAGGCCTTGCTCCATGCGCTTACGAATGCCTGATTTGAGAAGAGCATTGCACAGTTTAGTTGCGCAAAAATATCGAATTACCGCAAAAATTTATAGGTAAAACCGGAAATGTATCATTCCCCACAACCTGACGTTATAATGGAATAAGCAAAATGATGTCAAACGCACCTGAGTATCATCTGAAACTCCATCCCCAGCTGCACCAAATGTATCCACATTCACCAGATTCTTACCAGAACTTCGGCTTTTAAATGACGGCAAATCAAAGAGCTTTGTATCATTATCAAAATCCTCATCATCGTCCGGTACGTCAAACTTCTTAAGCTTCTCAAGGATGTCGAGGTCAGTGTACACCATTTTCCCTGCAGCTATCATTGATAAACCCAGAAGGCAAAGAATGAAGAGCTTATCCATCATATGCCTCAATCAAAAACACCAAGAGAAGATTCCGGTTTGATTATATCCACTGCCCACTAATGAGATTTCTTTGCAGAGGTGATTGGTTTTGGGTTGAATTTATATGCAGACTAATTAATGGGGTTTGTGGGGTTTATTGGCTTGGCTTAAAAGTACATGAAGAAAAGGCCTTGTTTTTCAACAATATCTACGCTTAAAGCACAAGTCATGTGCTTTTCCACTTCTTTGCTTTACTCCAAAACCTCTACAACACAAAACCTTCGTGGTCAACTTGTCCTTCATGAATATTGGTCCCATGATATCTGAAATAAAAACAAAACGAGAAAGAAATCCCTGAAAATACTTCCAACTTTTTTACCTCAAAGATGCAATTTTAAGATATTTAAACATGATGTGGTTCAGAGGAACGAAAAGCAGACATTCTGTAGTATATCATATGACAGAAATAGAAGAGGTCAATGAGTTTGTTGCACCAACCCGGCAGATAAAGAACCTTATCCTGTTGTGTTGTCCTTGTAGAGTGTCAATCATGTGTAATGGCTTCAAGTGAAAGACGTGAACTTTGCAAATGGGTTCATTCTTCCTTTTTCATGAAGCGGAAGCAAAACATTATCCTGCGATTTGCATTATCAATATTTCGTGATGACTGAACTGTAACCGATCTCCCTCATGAGCTCTCGCGAGGCAGCAGTCTCTCTGATTTGCCTGGAGATTTCAAAGTCCCCGATCTCAAAGTAAAACTTCGAAATTTGAATGTAAACAGAGAAATTCTCAGGTTCAAGATCCATCAAAACTTCTGCTGCTCTTCTTCCTATTGATTCGTTTCCATGAATCCTGCAGCTCTGTAGTAATGAGCTCCACGCGATGCAGTCTGCATCACCACGTGCACGAAGAAGCAGCCTTTCGGCTTTTTCCACCAAACCAGCACGCCCTAACAAATCCACCATGCACGCATAGAGTTTCCTTCCTGGAGAAATCCCGTACTTTGATTCCAATGAGTCAAAAATCAGCTCGCCTTCTTCAACAAGCCCAGAATGACTGCAACCTGATAGTACAGACAAGATTGTAACTTCGTCTGGTACAAGATTCTTTTGATCCATTTCTCTCAGCATCTCAACACAGTCTCTTCCCATGCCATTTCTAGCATAGCCATTGATGATTGAAGTCCAGCAGAAGATATTAGGTGAATCAAGCTCATCAAACACCTTCCGAGATACTTCATTCTGACCGCTCTTTGAATACGCATCAATTAGAGAGCACGACACTGCAACATCAGATGCATAACCGGATTTGATGGCACAGCAATGTACAAGCGCGAAGCTATGTAAACTTGGTGGTACAGAGAGTGATAAAGCCTTGAGGACAGTAGAAAGAGTGACTTCGTCGATTCCAGTTCCTTCATCAATCATCAAACCAAACATCTCGATGATATCTTTAGTGATGCCACAGTGCATAAGAGAAGTCATCAGCGAGTTACAGCACTCTAAAGTCAGGCCAGGCAAACTCTGGTAAACCGACACAGAACTCTCAATGTCATTGCATTTTCCGTACATGTCAATTAGACCAGACTGAACATGAAGACTTGAAACGTCAAAACCCATTTTGAGGACAAAGCAATGTATCTGCTTCCCGGACTGAACATCGCTATTTCTACTACAGAAATTCAGAAACGACATGAATGACCGTATCGATGGTCTCTTACCCCAAAACTGCATCTTGCTAAACAAATCAAGTGAATCAAGCACAGACCCGTAATCTGCACACACAGAAACAATCGAGTTCCACGATATCACATCCTCTTCTGGGACAGCATTGAATGACTTCTTAGAACCGGACAAATCGCCGCAAGCAGAGTACAAGTCCACAAGCGCATTAGCCACAAATATATTAGAAATGTCCCATCCAGATTTAACCACTAGAGAATGCAATTGCTTCCCTTCGTATAACAACCGATCATTAGAGCAACCACGGATCATATAACAATAAGTTAACCCATTTTCAGTAACACTTTCAAGTCCCATCTTTTCGTACACTCGAAACAACCGCTTGGAATCTCCTGTCTCGCAAAAACATCGCAAGAGCAAATTACAAACAGCTAAATTCCTCTCAGACATTTCATCAAACAGCTTCAGAGCAACATTAAGAAGCCGCAAAGAAGCATAAAGACCCACAAGTGCAGACCTGACGAACATATTACATCCAAACCCGAGAGAAATCACCCTGCAGTGAACTTGAGTTCCTTCTCTACAGAACCATTCATCGCTACACACACTCAGAACGGAAGGAAACGTAGAAGCGCTCTCTCTAAGACCATGAGAGACCATCTCCGCGTAGAGTTCGATAGCTCTTATAGAACACCCATTTCGGCTATTACCAGAGATAAGAAGATTATAAGTAACAACATCTCGTACGGACATTCCATCGAACACTTCGTATGCAGATGTCAGGTCCCCGGATTTAATCAGTTCATCAATCTTGCGGTTATGGGTATAAACGAGGTCGTTAGGGTTCTCTTCAAGAAACGAACGCAACGCTAAACGAGTCGCCGCCGTAAGCGGCGGTGCAGGGGACAAATGTTGAGCTAACGTCGTTGTTCTGCGGAGAAAGTTTAAAGCTTGAGCTCCTCGCATGTCTCTCGAGACACAGTAATATCTCTCTCCTAGCCGCAATTCGCATTTGATTCAATATAGAAAAACAAAATCCTTTTGTGCTCCTTGCTCAACAAGTATCAATCAACGTCTTCACAAAGAAACCGGCTTTTATACTTTCTTTTTGCAAATATCATTTTCCTTTTTTATTTTTCCGAGAATGAATTTAAAAACTGGGCAAGGCAAAAGCAAGAAATATCCAATAGAATATAACATAAAAACCCAAACTTTTGACATTTTGAATAAGAGAATTTGTTTATTACATAGACGATCACAAAGGCTCCTTCTTTCTTAATCGTGCTTTACCAGACCCAGAAAGTTTCAGAGCCAAAAACAATCGTCTTCTTTATCGCAAGCTACAACACAATGCTTCGTAGAAGGATGTACACATAGATACTTACAAATAGTGGCCTTGATAGATAAACGCTAGCAAGTAGCTGCAATTGCCTCCAAGATAGAGACCACGAATTGCATCTGAGTGTCTTCGTCGATTTTGGAGAACAAAGGAACGTGAACGAACAGAGACTTGTGTCCCTTTTGCTCTGCGAACCTGAGAGAATGATAGTAGACATAGTTGCACACGAACCGCCCCGCGTCGTCTGATTGAACCACATCAAAGCCTCTATTCTTCAGTGACTTGAAAATCGACTCTGTCGAACATGAAGTCTTTACGACACCAAAAAAAAAAACACATTAGAATGTTGCAAGAAAGAAAAGAAAAGAAAAACCGTGAGTTTTGCGGTGAAGTGAGTGTATGAATATATACCTCTTTGGTTTTTAAAATGCTTCCATCTTCAACAACTATAGGAAGCCGCTGTGTAAAGGAATGTTAAGAAAAGGGTAAATTAGTTTCTATGAGGCTCAAGTTTCTATAAATCTGTTTCTTAGTAGTGGAAATCGAATCGTTTTACTTTACCTGTGGTTGCCAGCCCAATTGATCAGGACAACGGAAATGAGCTTCGTTCACTGCTTGTCTTTCAATAGCGAATTTTGTTGCTCCACTATTCACCCCAAGATGAAGCTAAAGAAGCACCAAAAAACAAGAGAAAAGGCGTGTCTTTTAGGCCTTTTAACCATCAGAAGAAACACTCAAATACCAAGAAGAAAACAAGTTGTAAGTTACAAGGTCTTTGGAAAATCTAGATTTTGTAAAGCTCTAAAACTCATTGTAAGGAAGCAGAAACACCCGAGTAAAAGATATAAGGGATCAAGAGCAATGAATGGAATCATTGCTTAGCAGACAAACACAATGACACCCTCATCACTGAAGATAGAAGAGGAAATACAGCAGAATCACACTTTATCGAAGCTTTAAAATCTATTAACAGAATATGATAACTGATGACTTCAATGATCAGTTTTGAAATGGAGAAAAAAGAAACTGGAACTCAAGAAATTACAGTAGAAAACAGTTGACAAAGAAAGAAATAGAAGAATCAGTCATTTCAAGAAATTAGTAAGATTCTCACCCAGACAACAGTCCCGTTACTGTTCTTATCCCCAGAGGCAACACTAGACTCCAAAACCTCGTAAAGCTGAGACTTTGCACCTTCCCCTGCAGTCTCAAGAACAGTGCAGCTACCAAGAGTCAATCCAGGAGGCAAGCCTCGTTTCTCAACATAAGATTTCAGATTATTAGCTATTTTCTCAGTAGGATTCTCAGAAACCCCAAGGAATTTCTTGAATCCAGTCACATGAATTGTAATTGCTTTTGGTCCTTCAGAACCCATCTCCAACCTTCACAAGTGAAACATATTCAAATAAATCAATTGAATTCTTAGAACATATCGAACAAGATAAGTATACCAATACGATAAGCAACGAAACTTCTCGATTGATCGGTGATTACAAAAGAGAGTTGACCCCAGTTGGCGATATGATGATTGGATATGAGATTTTACCTGGATTTCGCGAAATCCCGATCGAGGTTAAAGGTTTTGTTTCTCGAAAACCCAAAAAATCGAGCTTAAAGGTTTTGTTTTTGACTTCTGGATTGAGAAAAGAGGTAACAAAATTGGGTTTTGGTTTCTAGTTGTAGCGAGAGAATCTCTGAGTTTTTTCGCGGTGGACTTTAATATAAGCACACGCCTCAATGAAACGCACACCAATTACGAAATTATCTACGAAAATGCCACTAGCGTCGGGGATTGAAGCGTCTCCGACAGGACCGACACCGTCTGAGGTTATCGTTATCCAATCGGTGACAGGGAAGGACGATGACGTGGCGTGTTTTTATTGGGAGAAGTTTAAAATAATTGGTCTCTCTAAGAGGTTGCGATTCCGGCACATCAATGGTTGTTGAGCCGCGTTGCCAACAGACCCACAACCCGATGGGATTGTATGTACGAAATTGCCCCTCTTATTAGATTGGGAAAACAAAACGTGCAAACATACTAAACGATAAATGCTTTGTTTGTTAGAGAAATGCTTTTTTTTTGCTAAACGATAAATTATTTGTTGATATAAAATCTTTAAAAAAAAAAAAGAGGAAACCGGTGGAAATAAACCTGACAAGATTTGTATTTTGAAAAAATGTTATATCTTTTGAAATTTTATTGAATTTATCTTTTTAGTTGTAGCATTCCCTTTGCATATTGTTTCTATAAGATAGAATTTAATTTGGATTTCGGGAATATCACAAAGTTCAAATAAAAAAATATATGAAGATCGATCTTTAGAGAGTAAGAGCATGAGCATTAGAGGCCCTTAACCAAAATTGAGAGGGTTGCATAAAAATATTTTGAGTTATAACAATAGGAAGAGAGCCAAAAAAAAAGAAGGGCCGACCCATAGCTAAGGGTTTTAAGGGCCAACCCATACACAATCTTATAGGCGATGTGTCGAATTTTTATTGGCCAGAGGAAAAAATTATGTGTGTTCGCAAAAAGGAAAAAACATTTGGCCAGTTCACATTTTCTGAGAAAAAAAACGACACCTCTCTCCCATGGCGATTTCAAAGGCGATAATCAGGGATTTCTTGAGCAAATCGACGGCGATTTCAGTTGTTTTCCGGCGGATTGGGTCCTCAGAAGGATAAGGTTAGTCGTTTATGAGAGATTTGTTTTATTTTATACGGATTTGTTCTGTTTTCTTCGAAATTAGGGTTTTGAATCGGAAAAAAAATTTGAGGGTTCTTTGTGTTCAATGAAATTAGGCTAATCTCTGTGAATAATACTCGTGAATAGAGCTGTTTGAAATCGTTTACATGAAGATATAGACTGTATTTTGTGTATTGAGGTATATGATCGGTTCTTTGTAATCGGTGAAGTATTTTTGAGTTGTAATTATTTGGTTAGTGATGTTAATGATCGGTTGGTGATGTGTATGATAGGTTTTGTTTAGTGTATGCATATATATCTCGTTATTTTGATGATGAAGTTGAAGTTGATGATGAAATTGATGTTATGAATTTTTTGGCGAGGGTAAATGGAGAGAGAGCACTAGGAATTCTTGATGATTATGTTACTTCCATCTAAACTCAGCCCAAGGTAAGTCTTCTTCAAACTAACAATCTATCTTCTCGGGTCTTCATTTTCATACCGAGACATGTGATGTTTGGGTCATATTGTTTGCAGCCATGGAAGTCTGTCCAAGGTCCAATGATCGAAGCAAGCATCCAAATAGCTGCCATGCCTTAAAAGGTTAGTTTCATTCTAAACTTGTAGTTTAGGGTTGATAGTTTCTTTCTTTGTATATGAGCGATTAGTTAGTATTGATTGTAAATGGTGGTAGTTGTTTGTTAGGTGAAGATTTTATGGTGTAGTAATAGCTGGTGCTTGTTTAAAAGAAACATTGAGTGTCTTAAAAGCTGTTTAAAAATCACATCAAACATCAAAAAAATTAACAATTAAGATAACAACTAGTAGATATCATTAAAGATGGTTATTGAATGTACCAAACTCTTAAAAATAACACAAATATAAAAGGAAAACAACACTAACTCTTTAACAGCTCTCTTTCACAACTTTCTTTAACAAGTATAGAACTCGCTAAACACTAACTCTTTCACAAACTTCATAAACACTTGTTTTCTAAAATCACTCTTCTCTTCTAAACTCACAAACCCGAAATCTTCAAACTCTTTTTACAATCACTCTTCTCTTCTAAACTCACAAACCCAAACTCTTCAAACTCTTCAAAATCTCACTCTTCTCTTCTAAACACTTGTCTTTCACAAACCGACCAACATGGATTCTATGAACCCAAACGGTAGCTCACAGGGGTTTGTGAACCTCTTAACAAGTCAAGAGGAACACACACTCTATTTTTCGCAGAGTGTAGACCCTGGTTCATCTCAAGTCCCAATTTTTTCAACCCAACTCTTCTCTCACCTGATTCCTGCAGCTGAAGAACGAAAAGAGAGGAGGAAGTGGTCACCTGTAAAAGATGTTGTACTGATAAGTGCATGGCTCAACACCTCCAAAGACCCAATCATCAGCAATGAACAAAAAGTTGGTGCTTTTTGGAAAAGAATAACAGAAAGTTTCAACAACTCTAAGAAGATGGCGAATGAACCGGATAGAGAGGCTGGTCAGCTCAAACATAGGTGGCAGCGTATTAATGACCACGTTTATAAGTTTGTAGCTTGTTATAAAACAGCTTTGAAGCAGCAAAGCAGTGGACAAAATGAGAACGATGTGATGAAGGCAGCTCATCACATCTTCTACAATGATCACATGTTCAAGTTCAACCTTGAACATGCATGGCGAGAACTCAGACATGACCAAAAGTGGTGCTCTGTTTCTGCTGCTAAAGAAGGTGGAAAGCCAAAAAGAAGGAAGGTCGATGCAAGTACAGCTCATTCTGAAAGCTCACAAACCGAAAGCCTTGATGTAGAAGAAGTCTTCGAAGGAAGCAATAAAGAGAAACGGCCACTAGGAGTTAAGGCGGCCAAGGCTGCAAAGAAGAAGGGAGTGGGATCATCTTCCAACAAAGAAGAAGAAGTTGATATGAAGAAGCTACAAACCATGTGGGATCTCAAGGATAGAGACCTTGCCATGAAGGATAAGATCACTAACAAAAAACTGCTTAACACTCTTCTCCTTAAAGCCGAACCATTAACTGAGATAGAAGAAGCATTGAAGACTAAGTTTATTAATGAATTATTGATGTAGTTTTGGTGTATGAACCATGAATCGGCTATGTAGTTTTTGTGTTTGTTTTTGATGTCAATGTAGTATGTTGCTTAACTTAAAATGAATCGGCTATGTAGTTTTTATGTTGCTTAACTTAAATTGAATCGGTTATGGTAATTTACATTATCCTTTAGTCGTTTTTATCAATGTATACAAGTATGGAAGTTTTAAAGCAAGCTTTTTTTACATTCTTCTTACTAATAAAGCAGGTTTTTGATCTGAGAGATGGACCTACAAGTATGAATGGTGGGAGCTTGAAGACCGTAGCTTTTGCTCTGAGAATTGGACCTACAAGGACGATCGGTGGGAGCTTGAAGACCGTTGCTTTTGTTCAAGTATTTGTAAACCACATGTTATGTGTTTTGGAATGTAATGTTTTGTATTTTTTTGTACTCCACAAGTTATGTGTGGTGGTTGTAAACTCTTATCTTTTTTTGTAATCCACAAGTTATGTGTGGTGGATGTAAACTATTATAGATCAAGCAATTCGTCAACATAGTTTACTCCTCTTCTCTATTTATAGCTCTAAACGTCAACATATTTTACTCATCAACAAATATTCATCTCCTCTCATCTTCTCTAAATATTTTGTCCAATATTCTCATTCAAATATTTTTTTAAAAAATATGGCATCATCTTCCAACAATGATTCGGATGATTCCTTTGATGAAGCCGTTGAAGAGGTCTGTGAACAGGCATTTGATAATATGTTTTATGCTATGTTAGACCGTCAAACCGCAACGACGCTGAAAAGGAAAAAACGTGCATATATAGAACGAGAACGCGAGCAAGGCCACAGCCGTCTCTGGAATGACTATTTCTGTGAAGGTTCAACATACCCGCCTCATCTTTTCCGACGTCATTTTCGAATGAACAAGGAACTGTTCATGCACATTGTCGATCGCCTGTCAAATGAAGTTCCGTACTTTCAACAAAGAAGAAACGCTCATGGAAGATTTGGTCTATCCGGACTACAAAAATGTACGGCAGCACTTCGTATGATGGCATATGGTTGTCCGGCTGACGCGGTTGATGAATATCTCCGTCTAGGTGCAAGTACTGCACTGTTATGCTTGAAAATTTTCACTGAAGGAATAATTCAATTGTTCGGAGATGAGTACCTAAGAAGACCCACGCCCGCAGATCTTCAACGATTACTCAACGATGGAGAGAGACGGGGATTCCCCGGGATGATGGGAGCATAGATTGCATGTATTGGGAGTGGAAAAATTGCCCTACGGCTTGGAAAGGGCAATATACACGTGGTTCTGGAAAACCGACAATTGTCTTAGAGGCGGTAGCATCACAAGATCTTTGGATATGGCACGCATTTTTTGGACCTCCAGGTACCCTAAACGATATTAACGTACTTGAACGTTCACCTGTTTTTGATGACATATTACAAGATCGAGCTCCTAAAGTTCAATACTGGGTTAACGGACACAAGTATAAGATGGGATACTACCTCACCGACGGTATTTATCCCAAATGGGCAGCTTTTATACCAACTATTCCACTTCCTCAAGATGATAAAGCATCATTATTTGCCACTACCCAAGAATCTGCCCGAAAAGATGTCGAACGTGCTTTTGGAGTTCTACAAGCTCGTTTTGCAATTGTAAGAAATCCAGCTCTTTTCTGGGATAAGGAAAAGATTGGCAATATTATGCGTACATCTATCATATTATATAATATGATAGTAGAAAATGAACGGAATGGGTACACTCAGTATAACATAGAAGAATTCCAACAAGGGAAGTCAAGCAAAACTTCACAAGTGGATAATGAATACTCTACAGAGACATCGTCAAACATCGGAAACCTTATCGGGATACGAAATCAAATCCGTGATCCACAAATACATGAACGCTTGAAGAAAGATCTAGTTGAAAATATATGGAACAAATTTGGAAATTCTCAAGAGTAGAACTACAAGTTTTACAATTTAAATATCTGTATTTTGAATTTTAATAATTTCATGTACTGTTTTATAATCTTGTTTAATATGTAATGAATGTTTAAATTGAAGATTAAGTTAATAATTTTTTAAAAACTCTTACCCAATCCACTAATGCAACACTTGATACTAAAAGTTGCTTAATTATCCTTAAAACAAAAAAAAAATGATTATATTAATGTTAAGCAATTTTCTCACAATCCCTCTAATGCACATGCTCTAAGTACACCTTATTAAAAAAAAAGGCAAAGATCAGTCACACACTGAAAATGTCTTCGAAATATTTCTTCGGCGTTGAAGTAAAAAAAGATCTCGCAAATATGGTATATCACAACGCATCAAATGTTATGCGAGTGCTATTAGATTCAGAGTTTTTTTTTTTTGGTGATTATAGTATATACACTCTCTAGATCAGGCTTGAGAGTGTTAATATCTGTTTCTACTTTAATTGGTATCTAGGGTACTGAATACTGATAAATATAAGAAATTATTTCTGTCGATACCGGATATCCAAACTTATGGTAGTAAAATTATCCGCTCGCTGGTCTTCCTCAAGAGCTGGAAATTGGGAGAAAACTCTACTACTATATGTCATATACAAGGTAGATCGGACTTGACCTGGTTTCTTAACCTCGCATCTTCATGTTACATGCATAGTCAAGATGAAAGTCCTATAGTAATTCCAATTTATTTTTCATAAAACATTTGCTTTTTACCTCTTTTTTCATGATGTTTATATATAATTATTTTGGCACTCCGTATTATGATATTATCTAAGATCAATCAAATGTAAATTTCAAAAAAAAAAAAAAAAATTATTCAGCTACTAGCTAGTAGTATATCTGTATATGTTATATGTATTTTGTTTTCCCTCATCGTACAAAAGCACTAAGTGAAGTCAATAAATATCTTTATTATGATTGATACTCGTACTTGATAGCTTAACAAAGATTCTTACTAAAGTGTTTCATGGAATGTTAAAACAATCATAGCATAAGCAGACATGAATGCAAAAGTACGATTTGGTAGAGTCAGTGTCTCTTCAAATTAAGTTCAAAGCTGAGAAGTACGAAATTACTGAACAAACATCGCTCATTCCCAAGACCCTCCTGGCCTCCTCGAACATCCAAATTCTACGTACGTTTCAGATTCTTCTGATCTCTCCCTCTCTCTCCAATAACACAAACCCTAAAGCAACAAAATCAAACCCTAGAAAGAAAATAGTCACCATCACACATTTCTTATGCCAAACTGTTATTACTCAAATGGAGATTTTCCCCAAATGGAATGCCTTTGAGCCTTTCTCTCTCGGAACCCATTATTGCTTTCTTCATGGTCCTGCATTCCAAACATTTCAAAACAATTAATTAAACTCAAAATATACATATTTCAGCTGGGTTGCTTTAATTAGTTGAATGTGTTTCTATAAAAGTAGACTGTGTGCAGTGTGGGCTTCGATTCTATAAAAGGGTTTAGGTCATAAATTTCACACATCGTAGTAGTTGAGGATCAATGATATTTCACTACCCCTCTCCGATCCTTGATTTCAATCTAATAATCAGTAAAAAAGAAAAACTTTTTATAATTACTCAGCTAGCTAGGGTTCTGAAATTTTTACTGAGAGTGATGCTATTTGGATCTAGTTAATGCTAATCTAATTTTCTTTGGAAATGATTATGCTATGATTGTTTTAACATTCCATGAAACACTTTTGCTTTCATGATATATATGCATGTAGTTTATATTGTCAAGTAGAGCAGTACATAGTACTATTAAAAACATAATTATTTACTTAAAAAATTACCTCGAGAGCATTGCATGGCAGTACTGTATTGTTGTCTTCCTCGCAAAAACATTGATCTGAGGCAGCTCTCTTGGTTTGCACCGGAGGGAAATGGGCCCACTTCATAGTCCCCAAATCAACCAAATTGAAATCACAAAAAAAAAAAAACAAGTTATCAGCTAGATCTCTCAATTACGCGACTAAGATAGATACTAAACTAACAAATTAGGGTTTCTATTTATCAAGTTTTAAGATTAGATGTGCTTTAAGTACATTTTTGGCAGCTAAGCTGAAAGCTTCCTTATGAGCCATTCTTGGATTCTGAGCCTTTAACCTCCTGATCTCTTCCCTGCTCAAATCCAACCCCCATTAAAAAGAAGCCAGTATACAAACTCAATCTTAACCAGTTAAAATTTGCAAGAATAGACGCGAGTGTGTAAGCTAGTGTTTTGGATTGATTTCTTACTTGATGAAGCAATTGTAAGCTGAAGGAGCTCGTTGTCTTTTCTCAGGTGCTATTTAAACTCAAAAACATCAATTAGACTAGTCAGAATTAGCGAAATCTGAAGAAGAAAAAAAATCAAAATGTAAAGATAAACGTACGCTTGTTGACAACTTGGTAAACACGAGAAACATCTTTGTCTTCATCTTCATTGTCTGAAGACGTAACCAAAGTCGCTGGACTGTTCTCCTTCTCCTCATTCGCCTTCCACGCTTCTTCTTCCACACCATCTGTTGTAGCTACATTAACGTCCTCTTTCCCCGCCTTCACACATATATAAAAAAGTAATGATATGTTAATTAGATTTTGATCCATGTTTGTATAAATGTAGAGACCATGTGCATATATAATAGATATTATAATAGATATTTTTGGTAACCTCATCGAGATGAGAGAGAGAAGCGAGGAGATGGAGAGGAATGAAGGAAGCCTTCATCAAATTGACAGAGAGAAGGCTTGTGCAATGCCCACATCTCACAGTCACCACCATTGACAGGCTCGTGAAGGGCACACTCACCTGCAAAACATGTATAATCATCAAATGATTATCGATATATCTATATATATAGAGAAAGAGATAAAGAGAGAGAGAGAGAGAGAGAGAGAGAGAGAGAGAGAGAAATATGGAGATCAGAAGTTAGAGTATACCAGCAAAATTGTGGTGCAAAAACCACATTGAACATGGCAAATCTGACCCGGCAGATCAAACAGATGGTTGAGTGTTGTCAAGTTGGGCATTCTTGTAGAGAGAGAGACAGTGTGTGTACGATGAATGATAGGAGATATATGTGTGTGGGTGTGTGTGTATATATAGATAGAGTTAGCTATTGTTAATCATTAATGCAACATTATATCTTTAATGTAAAAATACTTTGGTTATATACTTATATGCTAAAGTGCACTACTTAATTCTTGTTATGTGCGTCTCTATCTCACTTCTAATAATTGGAATCTTCATCGTCCCGATGAGCTGTGAGTAGTAAATGATTCTCATTCTTTCTATTAATCACATTCCTAACTCCTTAGTAAACTACATTTTCTTTTCTAGAGAAAATAAATAAATTGTAGAATATATGTATTGCTTAATTATGATGGAGTTCTAGTGACAACATTTTTTGTCGGCAAGTGCTAGTCACAATTCACTTGACTTTTCTTTAAATTTTTTTCAAGACTTTTCTATAGTTAAGATTCCTGTGATGTAAATGCATTAATTAAGATTTTTGCATGCGATAAGCATATATTCTTAGGAGTTAGGTCATAAACATATACTAACGTGATACATGACATTTTGAAAGTTACCATATATTGCGATAGAGATTTAGTTGTCAAAACACCCATAAACGCGAAAATGTAAGCTCCGTTCTATATGTTATACCTTAAACAAATCCATGAAAAATAAATGGTATAGTCGTCTAGATATACGAGTATTGCAACATTAAACTAGGTTGAACAATAGAATGACAAAAGGTATCTATAACCAATGGTGAAGAGTATAGTGTTACAAAATATACAAGTAAAAATGGAAAACCACGTTGAACAAGAGCAGAGAGTCAGTAGATCGAAGAGAGGTAAGTAATAAATGATATGTGGTGTGTGGATTGGTTTGCAAGTTTGAAAGAAAAAAACAAGTGAAATTGAGAAAGAAATGCCTCTTTGTCTCATGTGTAGTTGTCTCTTTAAATGGGATTTAATGAATTTGAAACAAACTCAACAGTCTTTGGAGTTTTGGTTGAAATGAGATTGAGAGTGAAAGTGCAGTGAGTTGAGACTAGTGCGGGTGTTTCTAGGAGACTCATCACTTTTAGTAACTCGGAATCTTAGGATTTTGTCCTTCTTCTTCTCACAAAATAGCTAACTGTTTCTTGACCATTTTACCCAAAGTCTTCTCTCTCTCTCTCTCTCTCTCTCTCTCTATCAATATCTCTTCAAGTTTCAGTGCTCTCTCTCTATCTCTCTTCCCTCATGTTATTTCCACTGTCCCTCTCTTTATTGCTCTCTCTGTCTCACTTACTCTCATCTACTATGTTGTGTTCAACCACAAGATAAAGACTTCACACTTAAACATTTACTCAACTTCCTACCATTTTTTGCGAGGCCGAAACCCCATGCGATGACCCAAGCCCGACCCAGAAAAGTTTCGACCCATTTTTACTTGTCAAACCAAAAAGAAAGTCAACAAAGTTTGATCCATTCTGAAAAAACCTTTGAACGAGTATTCCACAGGTTATTTGCTTAACCCATGCTAATAATGTTTTCAGGTTTCTGATTGTTTTTCCTATTTTTGATCAAAAGGCCAAGACAGTAAAATATGCAACTTCGACATTTGTTTTTTTTTTCAAAGCTTATAAATCGAGACTAACGTGCAAGGCCACAAAACAGAGTATATCTAGATCTTATAATCTTTAGCCGATCTTAGTCAAAAAGAGTTATCAGAACCTTAAGACACGATTATGGTTAATTTCGCCTTAGATATAACAATCCATAGTGAAGAAAGAGCTGAGACTAAAGTATCAAGCACAAATGATTGGTTCGGCTCAACATCCTAATTCTACAACTACAAGCCACTATTTCCATTTGACCATTTTTTCAAGTTAAGTCCCAAGAAAGATGAAACAAATTTGAGGAATTGTTTCAACAAAAAATATAACTCAAATTCTAATCATCCTATCAGAAATCGCACAGAGCACTATTGAACAACAAAAAAAACAGCTAATAATTAAGCCTCAATAAAACAAACTCAAAAATTTAGAATCCAACATACCAATGTAGTTCCATAATAAAATCACTGATAGTTCAAAACAGCAAGTATAAAAAAAGAGGAGAAAAATGACGACTTAAGAATCATCATCATCATCACTCTTCATCAGGCTTCTTGAAGACATAAGTGGTTCCACACTTTCCACAGTAATGCCTATCGAAATGACTCGCCATGAAAGTCCCCGGTCCACAGCTAACCGAAGGACACTCTTTCCTCAGCCTCTGAACCTTACCGGTCCCATCCACCTTGTAAAACTGCAGAACCGCGAGCTTCACTTTCTTGTGCTTGTGCTTGATCTTCTTCGGCTTCGTGTACGTCTTCTTCTTCCTCTTCTTCGCTCCTCCTCTCAGACGGAGAACCAAGTGAAGCGTCGATTCCTTCTGGATGTTGTAATCCGCCAGTGTCCTCCCGTCTTCCAATTGCTTTCCGGCGAAGATCAGTCGCTGCTGATCCGGCGGGATTCCTTCCTTGTCCTGGATCTTCGCCTTCACATTGTCGATCGTATCCGATGATTCAACCTCTAGTGTTATCGTCTTCCCCGTTAGGGTTTTCACGAAAATCTGCATTTTTCTTCTCTCTGTTTTTGCTCGGAGAAATGAGGCAGAGTGTTTAACGATTGCTTTTATACCAGGAAAATTAGGGTTGCGAGCAAATGGATTTGGACTATTGGGCCTCAAGCCCAAACTTAATTAAAAAGCCTCTAATTTGTGAAACGATGTCGTTTTATAGAGAAATATCTCTGAAGAGCTGAAATAGATTATCCTTGTGTGTTTCTATTAGAAAACTAAAATTCAAATCATTTATCAATGGCGATTGTAGCTTCACTACCAGACGTTAATCTCTTCTCTTCTTTACCTTCGACGCCTCCGAAGGCGGATTCATCGGCAGGAACTTTCCGGCCGGCTCCGCCGATACCGATACCGAAGTACTCGCCATCCCGTAGAAATCGTAATCCGAGAAGTAGCAATCACACTGATACGAATCCGAAACCACAATCAAATCCAGCGCTGAAGCTTCCGCATCGCCGAACAAGATACTACAAGCCGGTGAAAGAAGGAGTTATCTCGTCGGATGGCGAACGCACCATCGTTATCGGCGATTCCGGCGTCTCGTACCAGCTTCCCGGAGCGCCATTCGAGTTTCAGTTCAGCTACTCTGAGACGCCGAAGGCTAAGCCGGTAGGGATCCGGGAACCTGCGTTTCTGCCTTTCGCGCCGCCGACGATGCCGCGACCGTGGACGGGGAAAGCGCCGTTGAAGAAATCGAAGAAGAAGATTCCGCTGTTCGATTCATTCAATCCACCGCCGGCGGGGAAATCCGGTGTCAAGTATGTGGAAATGCCTGGGCCGTATCCGTTCGGGAGGTATCCAAAGGAAGCTATGACCAGAGACGAGATTCTCGGGGAGCCATTGAAGAAGTGGGAGAAAGGGATGCTGATTAAGCCGCATATGCATGATAATCGCCAGGTTAATTTGGGTGAGTAAGTGAGTGTCTCACGTTTTCAATCAGGTGTTTCAATTCCAGTTTCACTTACTGGGAATTTATATGTGTTTACAGGAAGAGATGGATTCACGCATAACATGTTGGAACTGATACATTCGCATTGGAAGAGACGGCGTGTTTGTAAGGTTCGCTGCAAAGGAGTTCCCACCGTGGATATGGATAACGTTTGTCGTGTTCTTGAGGTATTTTCTTAGACTCCGATCGAAGTTTTTTTTTCCAGTAACCATAAGTAGAAATGACTCCATTGGGTTTTGGTAGAATGTTTTGTATCTGTGGAGAGTGTAAGTGGTATGTGTGTTTGATTGATTCTTGTTCGTTTGTTTAAGAGAAGATATACTGGAAACTTGTTGGAATATAAGAATCTGCAGAGAGATCATTGCTGTTTGGTATCTTTATTCAGTTTTGTTACTTGAAAGAGTGACAAAAGATACCATCTTTATATGTCCACTTTCGAACTGTGATGAGTGATGGATCGAGTCGTCCAGCTTTCTAAACTTTCCTTGCTCTTTGTATTTTCCTCTTATCTAGGAAAAGACAGGAGGAGAGATCATTCACAGAGTCGGAGGTGTCGTGTACCTCTTCAGAGGTAGAAATTACAATTACCGCACACGCCCGCAGTACCCGTTGATGCTGTGGAAACCAGCAGCTCCTGTTTATCCTAAGCTCATTCAAGAAATTCCTGAAGGATTGACCAAAGATGAAGCTCATGAGTTCAGGGTGAAGGGAAAGTCTCTTAAGCCCATATGCAAGTTGTGTAAGTAGATCGTATACTTTGGTTAAATGTTGGCCTTCACTGAAGTAAATTGGCACATAGTGTGCAGGAAGAAGTGAGACACGTGGTTAAATATTTACTATTGTCGCCTCGGTTTTGCATTGCAGCTAAAAATGGAGTCTACGTGTCGCTGGTCAAAGATGTTAGGGATGCCTTCGAACTGAGTCCCTTGGTGAAAGTCGACTGCCCAGGACTTGAACCAAGTGATTATAAGAAAATAGGCGCTAAGCTTAAGGTCAATGAATTCTTCAGGTTTTATTTTTAGCAGCTATACATTGCACAGCTCTGAATCTTCTTTGCAATCACTTTTGGTCGATCTCAAATGTCGAAATTCGAAAATTTCATATTAAACAATTTGAAATGTTCACTTGGCTTAGGAGTTCCTCTTATACTCTCCGCATGCACTTTGATTTCTCTCTGGTTATTTTTCAAAAAGTTTGTATCCGGTTCTTTTCAACATTATGCTTGGTTTCATCTTCTCTTTCTCGTTCTTAGGGTCTCATATTCACTTATGCAGTTTCTTTCATCATTCAACATTTCTCTATGTATCTGATAAACTTTCTCTTCATACTACCTTTCCGCAGGAGTTAGTTCCTTGTGTGCTTCTGTCCTTCGACGATGAGCAAATACTCATGTGGAGAGGACGAGATTGGAAGTCGCGGTTTCTAGACAATCCTTTAACTCCACTCCTCTCTGAGACCAACATAGAAGATGAACTTGATCCCTCAGGTACTCAGAATAAAACAGCAAAAGGGTCTCCACTATCCAATCTAATAGCAATAAATTGCTTCTCATATACTTTTTTTTTTATCCGTTCTTTTCTTTTCAGATAAAACCGGTGAAGAACAAACAGCGTCTGATCCAAATACGGTGATCTCAAGCCCCAAAATGATCTCTCTCTGGAAACGAGCCTTGGAATCATCCAAGGCAATAGTTCTGGAAGAGCTTGACCTCAGTCCAGACAATCTATTGGAGAAGGTGGAAGAGTTCGAAGGCACTTCACAGGCTGCAGAACACACTTACACAGCCTTAGTCTTGCCGAGCAACGATGGTGCAGAGGATTACGTAGATGACGAGGAACGGCCGCCCGTCGTGTATAGTGACATAGACGATGACTTTGACGATGAGTGTTCCGATGATGATGAGTCGCTTGAACCGGCGGGTCCAGTGGGATCTTTGCCTGTTGACAAGATAGTTAGGAAGCTGAGGGAGAGATTAAAATAGAGCCATAGTGTTAACTTTAATTTTTATCTTGTGTATATGTATTAAACCGACATTATAAAAACTCAAGTGCCAAAAGGAAGTTCTTATATACTCCTCATTCCTCTAATCAAGTGTTGACAAAGACCCTTAAATCAAATGGTAATGAGAGAAAGGTCGTTGTAGTTATTTTTTATTTATAAGCTGCAATTTTCTTACGATCTTGCTTCATCTATTTCTATTAGCGACATTATTAACTTTGCTAATTGCATTTTCCCTATTTTCTGTTTTTTTTTTTCTTGTAGACGAGAGGAAAGACTTGGATACAAGTGTTAAGGCTCCTTGAGATTTAGAACAAGTAGATGACAGATTCACATTAAAATTGCTTATGAAACTATAAAATGAGTGACAACACATTCTCAAGACTTATCAATGAGTAGCTGTTGATTTAATTGAAACATTCTTTCCGATTAATTTTTCTAACTGCACGTACAACATATTTCTCCCAATCATTGTGGTTCTTGATATCAAATCTGTGGTGGAATACGGATTTTTGAATAGAACATTTGGAGCCTCAAATCTGAGAGCAGTTGGGATAGTTACAAATGGTCCAGTGACTCCAGTCTCAACATTTATTCTTCTTCGGGTTATATTTAATTATTTCATTTCTTTGGAGATGAATGAGAGGATGAGGCGCAGAAACGAGTATTAATTAGTAGGTGCCTCTTGACTCTTGAGTCTTTGACATTACATAAAACATTATGCTTCACACAACTGTTTTTCAAGTATGGCAGATTACAGTATTACACCATAGTTTGGAACTACTTTCGAGCATGAACTTATCGAATGGTATCAAGATGAGTCATATTGAGAAGGATATTTGGGTCCACTCCTTGATATATAAGGTCATTGTCATGCTCGATCATTCCAACCAACCATCGATAATTCGATACACAAAATCTGAAAAGAAGTTTCTATAGATAACATTATAATCTTATAACTGGCTGTGAGTGGGTCAAATGCGTATTTATTATTTGATTTGGTAGCTAAATAATGTAAACCGTAAGTAGGTAACCCATTTGGATAAGATTAAGACATTTGAGAATATTGGTCAAAATCAATATGCATATATAATTGGAATTGGGATATATATGATCATTAGTTAGTTCTTTCTTTCTTTTTAGGTTATCGAAGAAATTTGAGTATCCTTTGCCCTTTGGATACGTAATTTCTCTCTCGGCCAAGGTTCAGCCTGTGATCCATCCCGAAGAAATCGACATCCCCTCCCAAGTGGGAACTGAACTGGAGGTCCTAGGAAACACAACATTTTTGGACGTAGGAATTTGGAGATTAGCCTAAGTCATATAGTAATTTTTGGAGTTTAAACCTAAGTACCAGCTTGGGATTCATAATCTTGAATCACTCTCTTTATTCTGCAACTATTTATGTGATTTGATTGTGTAATCCATTAGCTTATGAATATATCACAAATCCGTGTGGTCTTGATTACTATGCAGCTATGTTATATAAACACAAACCAGGACTTTTGTGGTTGTTGAGTCTATGCATTTTTATCGCTTGCCTTTATTGTGAACTATTTGAGATTTGAGATCGTAGAATAATGGTTCCTTGACTTGACTTGAATAAATATAGTTAGTTGGAGCAGTTGTGTGTTTGCTACCTCTTTTTCGGTAAATTAATTATAGAATCATTTGAACTTGCTAAAATATGATCCAAAATGTTTATAAACTAATAACTATACCTTCACATCCTTTGTGACCTTTTTAATTTTGTCTTACTTCTTCCCCATTATTATTTTTGTCTCACTTCAAATATTTTAGCAGTTGAAGTGAAATAAATAGTATTGAAGACATTAGAGATATAGAGACTATAATATAGTATGAATAAATTAAATACAATTTTGACTCCTCGTGCAAATATTTAATTGATAATTTGGTGACTCGTCGATCACCAACTTCTCTATATTGTATAAAAAGACTTTCCCTCTCCCATCGCTTCTGCATTATCAAAAATCGTTACGAAAATATTTTAAAAAGCTTTTGATGGAGAATAAGAACAACAACAATGGAGAAGAAGAAGAATGTTCCATTGACGGAGACATACTCGTCTCTATCGTCTCCATTTTGCCGCTCCTCGACCTCGATTCCGCCTCTCAGGTCTCCAAATCCTGGAACCGTGCCGTCTTCTCCTCCCTCCGCCGCCTCAAAACCATGCCGTGGCTGTTCGTCTACAGACAGAGGATTTCTCCGCCGTACACCATGGCGTCGACGGCGATGGCGTACGATCCAAAGTCCGATGAGTGGATCCAACTCAAAACCTCGTCTCCCGTCGAACACGTGTCCTCTGCTCGATCCTCCCACTCCACGTTGCTCTTCGCACTTTCGCCGGCAAGATTCTCCTTCTCAGTCGACGCGTTTCACCTGAACTGGCGACACGTGGTACCACCGAGAGTGTGGAGGGTCGATCCAATCATCGCCGTCGTCGGACGGAGCTTGATTATTGCCGGCGGCGTGTGTGAATTCGAGGACGATAGACTCGCCGCCGAGTTGCTTGACATCGAATCCGGCGCCGCGTCCGTGTGGGAGAGATGCGAATCGATGCCGGAATTGCTCTGGGCATCCGCGTCGTCCACGTGGCTATCCGTCGCGGCGAGTTCGGAAAAGATGTACGTGACCGAGAAGAGATCAGGCGTCGCGTGTTGTTTCGATCCAGAAACTAGATCGTGGACGGAGCTTCTCGATTTCTCTCCCGTAGACGAAGAAGACGACTGTAAATTGTACTCGCGCGTGATCGGATTCGCCGGTAACCGTCTAATCATGGCTGGGATCACCGGAGATGAAGATAATCCGACGGGAATTAAACTCTGGGAAATAGTCGTATCCAACGAATCGTCGATGAATCTAAAATTCGAATCGATTGGAGCCATGCCCAAGGCGTGTTTAGATAAACTCAGAGATTCTGATTTGTCGCTAACGTCGATATCGTTTAACGCGGTGGGAGATATGGTTTATATACATGATGCGGCGGAGGTCGGAGAAATTGTGGCGGCGGAGATGGAAGGAGGAAAGCTCTGCAAATGGAGGACTCTGCGTAACGCAGACGCTACGTGGAATAAAAGTCACGCGAGAGAGAAGGTTATCGTTGCGTGCTCAAACGTGAGTTTTAGCGATTTGAAACGTGCGGTTAGGGATGACTTGAGTTTCTCTGTGGTGTCACGAGAGGAGTGAACGTGATTAAGATCATCTTTGCGATGATTCGAGATTTATTTTAGATTATGCATGTGTTTCTTTAAATTCAACGTTCCTAGTCAATTTCGTTGTTAGCTAAATGTATAATTGATTTAGAAAATGTTATTCAATTGTGACTTTCAGAGGGTATTTTTGTTAGGTGAAGAGTTGTCGTTCACTAGGCTTTAAGTGGGAGTGACGTGTAACACACTTTACGTTATTACACAAACCTCAAGGCTCAAAATTGCGGCCATTTAATGTTGCATGGATGAAACCATCGTGATTTGTATATACGTGTGATTAGAAATCAACAAAAAAAAAGTCGAGAAAAAAAATAGAAACCAACAAAAAATTGCAAAAACACATAATAATATCAACTAGGAATGAATGAATACAAGCTAACACATAATAATAAATCCAATGTGATCAGTGTCTCCTTCAAATTGCAAAAATAAACACAAGTAAACAGAAATCAGAACAATAATTTTAAGGCACTTTAACACAAACACGATGTTGGTTAGGTTAAGATAGTAATATTGGTTTTCTACTACTCAAATCCAAAACTCTACATAAAAGCAGTATTAAAAAAACCATACAAATAATATAAAAGGTTTTGGTTAATCAAAGTAGAACTTAAACTACATATGGAAGTGTGTCCCCTCTTTGTGGTTTTTTAATCTTTTGAAGCTTTTTCTGCAGGCTACAACCCAATCAGGTGACTATCATTGGAGGTTAATAATGCCAAACACCATATTTACAGTCATTGGGCTATGCAATTATATAGTCTAGGATGCGATGACCAATCTTTTTATTTTGGTTTACTGGTTGGCTATCTGTCTATTTCCAATTGGTCATTTCTATTTTTTGTTAATTTTTTTCCCCAATATCAGTTTTTTTTTTGCATAATATTATGAAATCTCGACTCTGTTTCCATTAGTCACGCTTGGCTTTAAGAAAACATTTATGAAGCACTTTAAACTTTAAGATAAGCTTTCAGTTAATAACTACGTACAGTATGTTACTACTACGCACACGAAATGATAAACAGTATGTGTATTATGAAATAATGAAATCACGAGTCACTATACCATTCATCTTAATATATAAGCGCACAAGGTCGGCCCATGATATGTCACTATACAGCCTATCCCAGTCATCATAAACAAGCCCATAGGTTTGGCCATTTTATGTTTCATTTGTTAACCTATAGTAAGAGAGATGAATTGGCTACATGTTATAAAAGATGAAAATGAAAGCGTAGTTTCAAAACATTCCACTGAACATGATGCTATCTTTTATTGTTTAATAATCATTGTTTATTAAAAAATGAAAGATAGCATCATGTTCATTGGAATGTTTTGAAACAACACTTTTTCTCGAATTTAATCTCCAAAAAACACATTTTATTCAGATAAGAAAAAGAATGATATCTTTGTCGAAAATGGAAAAATGGAATATTTTCAATTGCTTTTAAGTTTTAAGCTTTCGCTTTTGACCTGATAAAAGAGCAGTATTGTAAACGGGCCGATACGGGTCCATTATTTTGGTCCGTTTATCTTTGTACTCTTATACACAAAATAGAATCTAAATATCTTACACCCATCAAAAAGTATAAGAGGTTCAAGAAAATACAGTTGATTTTGCAGTGTAGCTAAGCTAAAGTTTAATTACGATTAATGTTATGACTTAAATTCTCAAATACACTCAACAATGTAATTGGAGGGCATCTAACTGATAAGATTACCTATATTAATCGTGAAATGTGGATGCAGCAGAAAATAACTTATCTTCCTTAAAACGAAGCATGGTCATCATTGCTTTATATAACTATATAGAAAATAAATTAGTTCGAATACGTGACCAAAAAAAAAATTACAGCTATATGTAACACATTATTCTGCTTATTTTATCTCACAAAATCGTTATCAAACTTAAATAATTAGTTTTAAAAAATCTCTTAGAGACTTCTAAGTTTCCTATATTTTATTATATGCTTTTTTATTATGTTATACCTTAGGATATGTTCAATTATTTTGGAAACCAAAAATGCACCAACAGGAATCACCGAGTTGAAGCTTTAAAACCGAGTCAGGCCCACATCAACTACCAGAGGGTCGTTCTCTGCTATCTTCCCTCACATTTCTTTTTTTTGTTCTTCGTTTTATTTTGGTAAAAGTAAGAACAGATATCTCTAGAGATTAAAAAAAAAAACATGAATTGAAGGACCACAAGGAAACAAAGAAGTAACGTGAAAGAAAGATTCAGAGACAACTTTTCTCGTTTCTGGTGGATCGAAACCTTAATTAGTTAACTTTGGAGACATTTTAATATTAGGAAACAAAAATTAAGACAAAGTTTGTATATCATTTGATGGACCACAGACACAAAACTAAGGACCACTTCCAGCAAAAGAGAATATTAACTCAACAACCAATTAACACTTTTCTGCAATATCATATGATGACGATGATGTTTCTCTTCTCTCTGTTCCAAAATGTATGCCCACAACATCACCAGATTTTGGGTTTATACTTTATAGTTCATACACTTAAATAAGCACGTGCGAATTTCATCTGAATACAATTTTTATTTTTATTTTTATAAGAAACAAATAAGAGAACTTGGTTACTAGAGGTCTAGAGCAATAGTGATTATGAACCTACATGGTAAAGTTTAAGCCAATTATGACTAAAAATATGGGACGGATATATTCTCCGACCGCAGTGGACATAACAGTGCTGCTGATGGAGATTTTAAAAAATATATATATAACTAAAAGCACTTGCATTTGTTAGTTTGTTACGTTTAAAGCTTTCTTTTTCTTTTGTATTAAAAAAGAAGATTTCCTTTTGTATCTTTCTTTGTTTATATGCTTTAGAGTTAGACCGGATCTCTAATTAATATTAAAAACATTTTAAATAAATCTTAAAGAAACTATTAATATCTTAGAAGTAGGTTAGCAGATCAATCTGACTCTAAGAAAAATGATATAACAGTTTTTTAAATGATGAAATTTTCATATCTTTATGTATTGATCATTTGCATCTTAGATGATAGCTGGAGATTTTGTGATTTACGTATACAAAAAAAAAAAAATCCAGGATTACTAGACCAGACTGAATAAATTACAAAATTTGACCCCAAAAAATAATGCATTGACAATAACCAGTGGTGCATATGGTTGCTCTCAAGAAGCATAACATTATATATGGCTCGTGCTGCATCTCAAGTCTCACCAGATTTTTCCCCCATATATTATAAAAAGATATCTCACTCATTACATACTATTATCTTAGACAGCTAATAAAATTACGCTGAAAATGTATACAGATTGTGTACATTAGACGCTGTCCACGTAGTGCAGTTAGATTGGGGCTTTCCTTGTCTCGTTTGGATTAGTAAAGTATGGATGTTCTATTTTTGGTTGAAAATAGGAATTTATTGAAATATATTTAAGAAAGAGAATTTGGCTTACGTCCATCAAGAGGTGATGTTGCATATATATACAAGGCTTTGATTAGGAACATCAAAGACCGAAATATTAGGTGCTCTAATCAGTTTTTGATCCAGAAGTGTTTGGTCCATCGTAGTCCACAGATACATCTATTCTGGGTTATGTTTGTCCACTTCCTATAATATCAGGTACATTCACATTTATTTTTGTTGAATATTTTTTTGTTTTTGTTTTTGTTTTCTCTTACATAAATGAGATCAATTATTAATCAGTTATCCTCAATCATGTTCAAGTGGTAATATACAATTCTTTCAAATGAAACGCAAATCTCTCCATATGATAAAATAAATTACTTACTTTAGAATAACTTCGATCAAAGATGATATTAACACTGATTCCGAATATCTATACAAAAAGATTTCAAAAAATTCTTATCAGCTAGGAGCCTAGGAATGGGCATATACACCCATTGTCCATTGATCGAATCATATCAATCATTTATCTTACTTACGTTGCTAGAATCATATCTTGCATCATATTCCAAATGAAGATATCCAGAGTTTTTAAATTCTATGTTATCAAATATGATCTTATTTTTGAGTAAAAACCGACTAATGTTATAAAATTAGATCTCGATATATATGGGTTATGTCATCCCTACTACTCTTCATTCTAAACTAACCGAAATATCAAACTCCTATATATTTAATGAAATGTTTTAAAATTCGAAGACTGAGAGCTTAAGATACCTAACCTAATACTCGGCTATAGGCTGATAACCATGCATTGTTGTTTTCGGAACAAATATAACTTATCAATTCAAGTATAAAAACGTAACAAGTGGTTCAAGCTGATGTATGGATATAAACTAGTAATCCGAAACATCTATAAATTTGGGTGATGATCAACGGTCAAGATCCAAGGGAATGGGGTGGAGGGACCAAAGCTATGTTTGTTTTTTATATGGATTCATACGAAACCGTAGCTTTGTGTCAGATTATTTTCGAACAAACCTGGCCCGAAAATGGATGGGTCAATCAATCTGTCCATCAACGAAAAGACTTTTTCACACATTTTATTTTTTGAAGCAAATAAAGAAACACACCCTATAAAAAATCTAAAAACTACCCGGTCATTTTTTTGTTTGTTAATGTTAGAAAAATTAAAATCATTAAACCCGGTTTTAAACTTTCAATGTTACTAGCTCACTAATTCTAGATTTAGAGACATTAACATAATGAAATATGGTTTAAATAACCAGATTTGTGTATGCCTACTCTTTAAATATCTATAACTTAAGACTACATGATGATCTAAGCTGTAATATTCAAAACTAAAAACTAGCTAGTAAAACTATTGTTTTGTGACTTTGTTAATATTGTTATTTGTGAAATGCACAAACCGGTAAAAATCTTGTTAATATGACAAGTTATTGTTGTAGTAATATTTTGCCTAATTTGTTCTACAAATGATATCTTACAAAAAAGAGACTTTTTAACTGTTTTGCTAATATTCTAAGACAATGAGTTGGCTGATACGCTTACTAAATTTCCATAATGACCTATTTCTTACCCTGTTAATGGCCACGAACCGAAATAGTATAAGTCTAGCATGTATAAGTCGTAGGCGGTAGGCATAGACAAATTTTACCATACAGCTTTATATTTATGTCGCATTGCATTATTTGGTGATAAATTATTGCAATTATATGGATAGGTAGGAAGATAGGTACAGAAAATGAAAAGAATCTATCAAATCACAAAGCATATGTATACTGATGGTAAATTTATAAAAGAAGCCTAGCGAGTCGAGCAGCCAATCATAAGAACTCTAAGAAAACATTGCATATAGTTTCGAGAGCTCAATAATCAACATACAGCATCCACGTGGTCTATCGTATGGGCATTTTGAACTTAATTTTGATTGATAACGAATCGTACATTTTAGCAAAGTCTACAATTTACAAAACAAATATTCACAATTTACATTCATTCTAGCAACAGTCGCAATATAGCAAAGTCGCGGTTTTCACCATTTATGGTACATTTGTTTTGTTTGTACCGATATGATTAGACTGTTTCAAATGTTTTTACAATGTATATTTTGAGGATAATTACATGCGAATTAAAGATTCTATAACTCTTTTAGCCAAAAAAAAAATAATAATAAAAAGATTATATTATTTTCACCATAACATGGTTTTAACTTGACATTAAAGAATAAAAGCCATGACTGGTTAAGTTGATTATTTATTTTGTAGTTCACAATTATCTTTAACTTAAAAATGGCTTTCTCTTGTCTTTAAAAGAGAGAGAAAACAAAAAACTGAAAGCAATTTTATATAAAAGTAGCATGATAGAAGATACCACCCTCCTAATAAAAATACTATAGGATAGACTTCTAAAGCTGTCGAAAAACAAAAAAAATGGTTCCATTCGTAAAATTATAGATGCTCCTCGTTTTCGTTCTCTTTTTGTTAAAGTGCTGCTTTTTGTTCTTCTTGAAACTAATTTGGAACTTAATATGTAATAATAAAACCAGGCAACATACCAAATTGATTATGCTATTTTCGTTAATAATCACTTGGTTCATTTTCAATAACTAAGTCATAATGTAAATCAACATCATCAATTTTGGCATAATTTTGGTAGACCACGTATATAACTGTGTAACCATAATGTATCTAGTAATGAATCTAATGGTATACACCAGAATATCACCGAAAATATATAAATATGCTAAGACCACGAATTTTGCAGCTCCTACGCCTTATTTTATTCATGGTTCTATCCACAAAACTTGCTTTACTCAGACATTAACTATTCTAAAGTAAATACTAGTCCTAGATTCTAATTTAGTTTTAATTACAACAAAGAAGAGCAATTTTCCATAGGGTCTAATCTTTTTTTGTTTCTGTTAGTAGAACCATAGGGTCTTATCTAGAAACAGAGATTCGCTTCTCGAAACCCGTTTTCCGTACAATCGAAATGTCCAACATTGGAGGTGGTGCAACCTTATATTTATCTTTATTCTCTCTAGCTAAAGCATATATTACTATTCATATCCGTATGCTCTGTTTATTTGGTATTAACCAGACAACCATTTAATCATATTTCTTATCATAAAATAATTCTATCTCATACCAAGTTTTAGTTTAGGGGTGTCACAAAATATATCAAACTCCCACTAATACCCTAAGAGTATATGGTTAACTTACTTTTTTTTTTTTGTCACAAGATAATACATTCATTTAAAATAGATTCGCTAAAGTCGAATTTTCAACATCTAACCAGAAAGACACCGACGTGCTCACATAAGAGAAAACATGATTTCGGGTGCGAGCGCTCCTAGCGAGGAAGTCCGCTTGTTGATTTCTGGTTCTCGGCTCAAATACAATGTTGATGTCGGGGGAGAAGCCTCCAAGTTCCTCAAGTTCTTGCAGCTCTGTTGCAAATGCTGGCCATTCTTTTGGTCTAGTAACCATTTGTACTAACTCCTGTAAGTCTGTAACAAAATAATTACAGTACCGGTTGTGTCTATTTAGACATCTGAAAGCCCAAATCAGGCTGAGTAGTTCGAGATGGAGAGGAGAGATTCCTCAGCTACTTCCAAGTAGTCCTAGGAGGTCTATAGATCCATCTTGAAGGTGCAAGATCCAACCCACACCGCTTGTGGGATTATCTTCTTTCCAAGATCCATCTATTCGACAAGTGAAAATTGGTGGATCCATAACTTGAGAATCTATATCTTCCGTTGAAAGATCAATGGAGTCCGTATTTTGGTTAGCTGAGAACCATGCTTCACTTTCCCGTAGTGCAAGATCAAGTGTTTCAGATGAAGATCGGTCTTGTCCATTGTATAACTTATCATTACGTGCTTTCCAAATATACCAAACAAGCCAAGGGAACACCCTAGTCGCCACTGTAAAATCCTCTCTATTTAGGATGTTTTGTAATAGGTAATCCACATTCTCGTAGAGATTTTGTGATGGGAACACCTCTGTCGCAGAGGGAATTGATGATAGGGCCCAACATTGGAGAGCTGGTGGACATAAAAATATGGTATGATTGATAGTTTCTTCTGCCTCTCTGCATCTAGGACAGCTGGGATCCGTTCCTATATGCCTTTTGGTTAGGCGCTCATTCACTGCCACCGCTCCAGATAGCATTTGCCATAAGTAGTGACACATCTTCTTTGGTGCTTTAAGCCTCCAAATTTCTCTTTTTAGGGGATTTAAAGAGGATTGTTGGCAGATGAAAGCTGTTTCTTCGTCTAACTCAGAGCGTGCTAATTTGTAGCCCGATCGTACGGAGTATGCTCCCGTTTTTGAGAGATTCCAACAGTATCCATCATCATTAGGAGTGTGACTTATGTGGATACTGAGTATCAAGGGTATATCCCCAGGGTCTATGACATCCCGGATGAGGTGAATATCCCATGTTTTTGTGTCAGGGTTGATGAGATCAGAGACTAGTAAAAGAGGGTCATTCATCCCTGGGACACTTTTCGGTGGACGAGCTAATGTATCAGGTAACCATGGATCTTCCCAGACTAGGGTTTGGGTTCCTGTACCAATAGTTCTGCGAGCACCTTTTAGAACTAACTCTTTCGCAGCGCACATACTTTTCCAGCCATAGGATGGCCTGGACGCTTTGGGGGCTTTAAACGGGTGCGAATTCATATCTGCCTTTTAACACTCTAGCCAAAAGGGAGTTTGGGTGTTGTTCAAGACGTCATAATTGTTTAGCCAATAAGGCCCGGTTAAACTCTTCAAGAGATCGAAAGCCTAATCCTCCATCATCTTTTGGCAAACACAGTTTGTTCCATGCAATCCAGTGCATTCCTTTGGAGTTAGAGGCTGAGCTCCACCAGAAGTTGGAAATAACACTAGTAAGCTTTTTACCAAGCTCTTTCGGAAATAGGTAGCATGACATTGCAAATGTCGGAATTGCTAGTCCTACGGATTTAATCATTATTTCTTTGCCCGCTTTTGAGAGAAGTTTTGCGGACCATCCATTAATTCTTTGATGGAGTCGGTCACGAATATACGCAAAAACTTGTGTCTTTGATCCTTGGAGTTGCTCTGGGAGGCCTAAGTATTTACTAGACCCTCCATCTGCCGTGATGCCCAAGATATTTTTCAAAAGCTCTCTACTTTCTGGCAAGACTTTTTTCCCAAACGTGATGGCAGACTTCTCAAAGTTTATTCTTTGCCCTGATGCATTTCCGTAGATTCTGAGGATGTCTAGGAATGAGTTGCATTCGGTGGGATCTGCTTTACAGAAGAAAAGACTGTCATCTGCAAATAACAAATGAGAAATCGCTGGGCTTGTTTGAGCAACTTTCAAACCAGATATAAGGCCAGCTGATTCTGCCACCTTGATATTAGAAATCAGGACTTCTGTACATAGAATAAAGAGATATGGCGATAAAGGATCTCCTTGTCGTAATCCTCTAGATGGAATTATTTTCCCTGTCGGGGATCCATTTACGAGGATACTATAGGAAACAGATTGCACACATCTTATGATCCATGATACCCAAGTATTATGGAATCCCATTTTAGTCATCAGAGCTTCCAAGAAGTTCCACTCGACTCGGTCATATGCTTTACTCATATCCGTCTTGATGGCTAAAAAATCTGACTTACTTCTTGGATGAGTATTTAAAGCATGGAAAGCTTCTTGAGCTAACAGAATATTATCTGAGATTAACCTCCCTGCCACGAAAGCAGATTGTGTTTCGGATACAATTTCCGGGAGAATTGTTTTTAGCCTTTGACATAATACTTTGGAGATAATTTTGTAACTGACGTTACATAGGCTAATTGGGCGAAAATTGGCCATATCCCTTGGGCGATCTGTTTTTGGTACCAAACAGATATTGGTTTCATTTAATTTTGGATCAAAAATTCTTGAAGTAAAGAACTCTTGAACCATCTTGATTACATGAGAACCGATTGTTGACCAATATTTTTGGTAAAACAGAGCTGTCATACCATCAGGGCCTGGAGCTTTCCTCGGATGAATTGAAAATAAAGCCTTTTTAATCTCAAGAGGGGTGAATTATTTGCACAATCTCTCATTCATCTCAGGGGAGATGCCATTTGGCAGGTTATTGAGAGAGACTTCGATATCTGAAGTCGTCGATGATTAAACATATTGTGGAAGTAGTCTATCGCAATTGCTTTAACCTTTTGCTCATTCTGTGTCCAAACTCCTCCAGGGTCATTAAGTCCAATAATGCGATTTCTTGCTCTTCTTTGCTTAGTAGAGGCGTGGTAGAATTTTGTATTCCTATCTCCTTCTTTGTACCAGAGGTTTCGGCTTTTTTGTTGCCAAAACATCTCTTCTTCCTCATAAGCTTTTATGAGATTTTTTTGGATTAATGAAACCTCCTCCGTAGATAGGTTCTCGTCAGATAGACCTTTATCAAGTTTAGCTTGAAGAGCTTCCAATTTTTTTGAGGAGTTTTGTTGGTCTTCTTTACGCCATCTAGATATAGTAGACCGACAATTACTTATGCGTTCATGGAGGGACACATTTCTTTCCTCATCATTTGACAGCCAACCTTCTCGAATTATATCTTCAAAACCTGGTTTAGAGATCCATCGTTTGTCAAAGCGAAAATTCTTTTTTCCTTTGTTTCTACGAGAGGATATGTATGTGAGGACCGGACGGTGATCCGACCCCATGAGTTTCAGGTACTTTATAGAAGAGTTCGAGAATAAATTGAACCAATCCTCATTGCCCATTTCTCGATCTAGTCGGCAACGTGTGAGATGTTTTTTTCTGCGTCCCACCCATGATAAACAATTTCCCGAGAAGGGGAGATCGATCATACCACAATTTTGTTGCATGAGACGAAAATCGAGAAAAGAATTTTCACTACGGATACGACCACCCGATTTTTCATGGTTGCCATTAATTTCGTTAAAATCGCCAATCATAAACCATGCATCAGATCGAGAAGTACTAATGCGTGTTAAACGTTCCCAAACTAAGTTTCTGCGATTAACGACAAGGTCACCATAAACAAAAGAGAGAAAAACTTTATTGTCACCAATCATAGCTGATACATCGATGACTCTATTATTGGAAAAAAGAACTTGAACATTAAACTCAGACAATGCAAACAAAGCAAGACCACCACTACGGCCGATAGGGTCAACTGTGAAAAGAAAATCATAACCAAGATGATACTGAAGATCTTGGAGGAAGGCTCGTTCATTCTTGGTCTCCATAAGAAACATAATACCTGGAAAAAACTTTTGACGGATTTCTCTCAGGTGGCGAATTGCCAAGTAGCTACCAGCTCCTTGGCAATTCCAACTTAGGATCATTACGGTTTAGCCGGTGGTTTCTCTTTCACCACCAGCTCTTTGGGTTCCTCCAAATTTTTCCCTTCTAAGGGTTCCGGCTTCGAGGATGACGGATTTCCATTGCAGTGAGGGATGATCAAATCTGCATTCACTCTTTTTTTTGAAGGCTCTCCAAAAAAAGGTGCACCTCATTTCTTGGTCATCAACCCCTTCGTAGGGCTCCTTATGATTTTCTTTTTTACTTGTAGACTCACATTTGAACGTGGTCCAAGACGGCTTCTAATGGGTTTGCCTCTTCTTCCACCACGGTCATCCAGAGATTCTGACATAGATTGAGAATTTGATGTCATCATCTCTTTCATGGGGGAGATGACCTCTTCTAGGTCACAGGAGGAGTTTGTATCCATAACTTGGCTGCCCGTACTTACGGGAGGTTTAGACACGTGAATTTTCCCCTCTTCCACTTGTGAGCGCTTGTTTGCACTCAGTGATGGGGATCTCTCTTTCCGAGATTTTCCTGGATCCGAAGCAGATTTACCCTTTCCAGAACTTGGGTCACGATACCATGATGCTGGTTTGAAGAGCTTTTTTTTCTCTTCTAAAAGGGTGTTTCTACTCCCTGATCCTTTGGGTGAAGCACGCACTGTATCTCTCTTGTCAACATCTGCAATAACAATCTCTGATGCACCACGAGCGGAGGATTTGTGATCCTGAGATTTTTCAGACTTTGTTGATTTTTCTCCAAAAGAACGTTCAACCCAGCTTTTGGTGGATTCCCGACTCTGTTTTCCTTGCAATCTTCCTTGATTTCTTTCTGGTTGGGTTTCCTTTTGAGAGAAGAGCTCTCGGCGGACAGAAGGCTTTTGTTTGTCTTGGATCCTCTCAGATTTCCCATATCTTCTGTATGGCCCTTCCTCTCCTTTCAAGATTGCTTGTTGTTTCTGGTTCCAATCCCTTTTGTTACCTTGCTTTGACTTGAAAGCTCGCTGTTCTCTTTCCAGGTCCGGGCAGTGACGTCCGTCGTGAGAGATTCTCTGACATATGAAGCAGAATTTTTCGAGTTTCTCATATCTGAAGGTGACCACCACCTCGTCTCCAGTTGATGAGAATTGCACTAGTCTTTCAAATTGTAGGGGGTTTTCACATTCCACCAAGACACGGACCTTTGCCGGATTTACTTCCCACTGGATCAGATCTCCAAGTTTTTCTCCGATACTTTTAACAGTTTGCTCCTTCAGGTAATGGGGAGGGATGCCGTCGATATGAATCCAGAAAAGCATCGTCGACGGAAAATCCACCCTCACGCTAGGGACCCAGCGCTCCAAAGGAAACATCCATTGGTCGAAGAAAAAAGGTCTTTTCTCCAAGACTGAATTGAGTTCTTCCTCTGATTGGAAGCGGAACTGAAATTTTCCTCTTCCCAAGTCCATTCCTTGCACACGACCTTCCAGATTCCATGCTTGAGGCATCAGAGCAATCAGAGCCCTCACACGGTGAGCTTGCATCTCTGGATTCAGGACACGACCCATCAGAGTGAGGTCATACGATGCCACCAGGTCGGAATTGTCAAAAGGTGGGATCACGATTGGGTCGAGTTTCAGAGAAGATTTTCCTCTGGCTGAGATAAGATCAGATTGTTTCGCCATGGTGGGATGGGGGATGAAGGAAACAAAGGTATGGTTGAGGAAGAGCAAAATTTTGCTGTAAGAGAGTCTCAACGGTGAAGTTTGGTGAGAGCGATGGAATGAGAAGAGGGATCCTGGCCAATATATAGTGAGAGATTTTGACACTCTTTACCTTTCATCGATCTTGGCGTAACTTGCTCCCGATTCACAGCATCTGGGATGTGAATGAGGGAGATGATCGCGCTCTGAAATAATGTTTGAGATTGTTGACGTAATCTGTTTCTCGCTGTTTGAAACATTTGGGAATATACTCCCAGATCTAATTGCGAGAGGGTACCCATCTGTTCCCAAATTGCAGCTCTGTAATTAAAAGGGGTTTCCTTTTCCCATCTTTCCACAGATTTGAGGGCATGGTGGCTCCGGATCTTCAGAGAAATATGTTCCACCTCTTCATAAATAGCATTAATTTTGTAAAGATTTCGGAGAGAAAGACTGGGCTGGGCATCTTCTTCCTTGATGTGGCTAGAAATTCTTTTTGGAATCTTTGGGGGAACCGTAGGATCTGGGAAATGGCGATGAAAGGGGCTCAGAAAATCTGAGAAATGAGGAAATTGACGCACGTTACGGCGGAATGTTTGAATAGAACTTGCCGTTACGGCAAGAGAGTTTGAAAAAAACATTCGTTATCGGGATTTTTCTAGAGAGAACATTGCTCTCTCTTTGGTATGTGGAGATTTAACTGAACGTTTTCTGGTTAACTTACTTAAAGACTAAATGATAACGTAATTAATCATGTTACGATGAAATTTGGTCCTTTTCAAAATAGAAGAATGTAATTTACATTATTTTACTCATCAGTTTCCTCTCATTCATTAGTACCATTTGCAACCTAAGTTTCTCAAACTTACAAATTTCTCTCAATAATTTATCTATTTTGCTCTCATAATATGCAAATCCCGGCATAACAGCCTTGGACCTTTGGTATAAATAAAAATTAACAGACAAGTTGGGAAGGCCTTTATATCGAACAATGAAGCCTCAAGCTTGAGCCTTAATAGCTTCTTTGTCCCTTTTCGTAATTACACTTTTCGTTTTGTTTTCCTCATTAACTTTTCCTCCTCTTTTTTTCTTTTTTTTTTTTTTTTTTTTTTGCCAAAAGAAAATATGATCCCTGCTTCCACTCCTTGAGCGTCTCTCTCTTCACCTACACAAAAACACTCCCCCATAGAAATACATGTATTGGAAAAGTTTGTTAAGCTAAGCAAGACAGTTTTCATATTCTTCTTCATCGATTCTCGCTTTTTCCTACACAGATACGATCGATAGCAGGTCTCACCGGCGATGGATGGAATGTACGGTTTCCATTCGGCCGGTGATTACTCGGATAAGGCGGTGCTGATGATGTCGCCGGATAATCTGATGTTTCCTTCCGATTACCAAGCCTTTCTATGCTCCTCCGCCGGAGATAATCGCGTTTCCGATGTTTTCGGATCCGACGAGCTGCTCTCAGCCGCCGCCTCCGCTTTGTCGTCAGAGGCTGCGTCGATCGCTCCGGAGATCCGACGAAACGATGATAACGTCTCTCTCGGCGTCATCAAGGCGAAAATCGCTTGTCATCCTTCGTACCCTCGCTTGCTCCAAGCTTATATCGATTGCCAGAAGGTGATTGCTGGGATATTGATGATTCACTGTTCATGGCGATTCGCGTTCTGTATTCTCTTGCCTCTTTCTTTTGTTGTTGTTATTGTGTGTGCTCACGAGGTGTTTGAGATTATGCACAAGCGACTTTTGTGCTGTTTCTATGGCATAAACGACTTTTCGTGTGTATATAGACGACTTTGATCATCTTCTTCCTTCTCTAGGATAAGATTTGGGAAGCTCGAAAACTGTTTTATCGTTTTGATTTTGTTTTATAATTTTATGGATAACGACAATGGAGAAACGAACCATAGTTGATTATAATTTTCATATATATATATTTTGTTTTTTCTTCGAGTTAACAATTCAAAATAACGGAGTGAGATTTTGGTAAACAGGTCGGAGCGCCGCCGGAGATAGCGTGTCTATTGGAGGAGATTCAAAGGGACAGTGAAGTTTATAAGCGAGACGTTGTTCCGTCGTCTTGCTTCGGACCTGATCCTGAGCTCGATGAATTCATGGTCTCTTTCTCGATTTACGGATTTTTTTTTTTGTTTTTTGTATTTTTTTTTTTACTTAAAATTAACTCTCTGGTTGTGAGATTGCAGGAGACCTACTGCGATATATTGGTGAAATACAAATCGGATCTAGCAAGGCCGTTTGACGAAGCGACGAGTTTCTTGAACAAAATCGAGATGCAGCTACGGAACCTATGTACTGGTGTGGAGTCTGCCAGGGGACTTTCGGGTAAGTCTTAAATGATCCTTCTCTCGTTCAGTGTTTCGATTTGGTGTTTTTTTCTCTGAGTGGTCTTTGTGTGATTTGCTTTCCTCCATCTCTGCGTCTTTGTTTTACTTGTTAGACTAATTTTTACCACCCTAACCAAAGTGAGGATATCAAATTCGTTTACTAGAAACTTTTCAATAGAGGTTTGATTCATATGACCAAGTTTCTGAAAAATGGTTGTGAGCTTTATGATTACAAGAGCCCTAGGTCTCTTAAGTGAAAAAAAAAAAGAGAAAAAAAGTAGAAAAACCCTAGGTGTTTGGTGGAGAAAACTCTTGACTGAATCACATCTTTCATCTCCATAGTCACTTTTGTTCATGGGTTTTTGTTGTGTTTAGAAAACTCTTGTTGGTATTGCTTCATAGTTAATAGGTCATGCTTTAAGGTCTATTACATTGGAACAGTTTTGTGCCATTATTTTACTCTTAAATTTTCATGTTTAGCCATGGAGTGGGAGTTTTCCTCTTCTCCTCGCTATATATATATATTTTTTTTTCTTTCTTGTTCATCTTTGTGGAAATCATACATTTTTTTTACTTTATACTTTTTATTTCTTCTTTTTCTCTTCTTTCCCTGTCAGAAAGAAAAATGATCTCCAAAGCAATAAACTTTTGCGGTAGAGATTCTGATTTTGACGTTTCAGAGTCTTGTTGCGTACTGAATATATGTACATTTTTTTTCCAACTTGCATGCTTTTTCCAGTGTATACCCATCGACAGAAAAACCTAGTCATAACCTTTCACCAATAAGTTTCTTGATTTTCATGAGCTTATTTTGCTTGAACTCTCGTTTAGACTTTAGATCATGATTAAAACTGTGTTTACTGTATCTTTTTTACCCTTTGTTATAACGTATTGTTAAAAAAAAAACCTTTTGGGATTACCAGCTTTTCACTCCAGATAATTTTCAATCTTCATAACAAATAAGCCAAAAGTTATTGTAATAAAAATACATGTAGGCTCATTCACAGATACTTTGGATTGGCCAAGTAAATTTCAGCATATCAATTATCGTCAGAAGGAAAAACATTTTTACAACACAAACTCTTATTATATCTACGCTTACAATTAATGAACTCTCAAGAAACTTGACTCTGGGCTAGTTCAAGTTCCAATAATCTGAGAACAAACACCCATGGAGATGTTTGTTGATCATCGGAAGTAGTATCATTGCCAAGTGTCTGGTCTCATCTGCATGGCGTGTGTTAATTGTTAAAGTGTTTGGCGTTTTGTTGGACTTACATTACATGTGACTGTGAGTAATAAAGGTGCTCAGTTCTATTGGCTTTTAGGGTTATGTTTATATACGAATGAAATGCATTTCTTTGTGTGTTTGCTAATATGTCGATGGTTCTAAGTATAGGATTAAAAAAAAAAAAATTGTGGCCATAACAAATCAACTGATCACGTTAGTGGAAATACTGATAGTGTCTTAAAAATCTAAATATTAAATTAGCTCGAAAACTCCACCTGAAAGATCTAGCTGTAAAGAAATGGAACTCCATAAAACAGTGTGGACTTTTTTTCAGCTTTGCAGGGTTTTCCTAATCGCGTTAGATCTCAAATGCGGCTTCCACTTGTACTTTGGTAATATTGTTTATTGTGGAAAAAAGCTGCTGATATTTAAAAAAGCTGCTTATTTTTGTTAAATTAATCCGAGTTTGCGTAGATAATCACCTGGAAAAGGTTTTAAAATAGATCACTCAAGGTTTTCATGGGTGGCGAATGTTTAACGATTAATTGTTTTTATATGTTCAAAGTACAACTTGCCTTTTAGATGATTTCATCTGGTTGAAAAAAAATTGGTTTTACCCGTCTTTTTCAAGAACTGAGCTTTTCTCACCTGAATGAATCATAAACTAATAATAAAAAATACATTGTTGGAGTAGATTCGCATGAGTGTGATATACTGATTTCTCAGATCATCACATGCTTTAGTTTCTTCCATGTTAATTTGCTTTATTAATACAACCAATCCTAACTTCCCCTAAGTTGATCATAGAGACTTCTAAGTTCATTTTTTTTAACTATGAGGATTAAGATTCTGGTGGTGACACAACATCACTAATACAAACTATTAAGCTACATTTTGGTTAAAGAACTATTATTAAGCTACATGTTCTGGTTCTTTCGTGCTTTCTTTTCTTCTAGTGTTTAGTCAATATAGTGATCACTTAAATGCTGAGAGAGGATGGTTTCTTACTGACTTTTTTGTCAATATTTTTCTTCTTCGATCGTAACCATCTTCCCGCGATTATAAGTAATACTGAGCATAATGCATGATAAACTTGAGTGAGAGAGTTCTTTTGGTTTTTTGTTTAAAGTAAAGGTTGAAAGTCACATGGACTCCCGTGGATTCCGCTAGTGACCTCCCACCATTGACCCCACTTACCTTTCTCTCCTAAGTTTTTGTTTTTTGATTTGGTATAACCAAAAAAAAAAAAAATCAAAGTAAAAAAACATAGGGTTCTCTATACCACAATCAAATCATCATCTATAAGACTGACTATGCTTCTCTATCTTTCTCAACTCTTTTGCACTAAGTGGTTGTCATTTCCTCTTGTTGCGTTGTTCCCTTGGTGGGTCGTATTATGTCTCTCTGGCATGCTTCTTGCACGTGTCTGCTTATTTGCATGTTAGCTTCTTCGGTCAACCATATGTTATCACACAGTCAACCCATTGCTGTACATGTAAATAATCCGAACTCATATAAACTTTTTTTTTTTGGTTGTCATTTAACTATTAGCCTATCGACTCATGTGTTTTAATGGTATTTCTCTGATATTGACGCAACCAGGTAATATTCTATGCGTTTTAGAACTCTAATATTGTGTAGATTTTAATTAAGGCATTTTAACCATCTGTATTTGTTCCTGAAATTGACAGCTGATGTAGAATTTTTTTTTTTACTTGTCTGAAACACTTTTGGTAATTGCCTTAGTTGACTTGTAGAGTTTGGTACAATTCAAATTATATAATTTGGAGTGAAACTACTTGTTTGATGTGGCATAACCCACTGTCTGCCTCGCCTTCAATGGGAAAGATCCGTGGACTAGATAATGTGTATTTTTTCTTGTTTCTTGTAAATATATATGTACTTTCGCTAACATTGCATTCACGGATTAGGAAGTCCATTATATTGTTATGCATGACTGACTTGATCTTTTAATTCGGGAGTAACCATGGTTGGTAGCTCCGAGTGTATCTTCTGTCAAACAGTCAAAACTATTATGAAATCAGGTAATGTTTCTGGAATCATCTTTTGGGGGTTGAGTTTGATGTCAGGAAGCTCTGGCCTCTGGGTTGAGTGGGTCACTTGAGTCGTTGGGGCATATACATAAATGTGCAGTTTATCAAGAAGAGAGAGAAAGAGAGAGTGAGATGGAAAATTGGGATTTTTTGGGGTGTTTTGTGGAGAGAACATAAATGTAAGGTGAGGCGGTATTTCCGGGGGTTCACATAACATGTATATAACATGTATGAGGTAAGGCTACGTGTCATAGTTTGATTGGATAATAAAGTAGGCCAAGGGGGGATGTCTCCTCATGGAGACAAGACTATTAGTCCTTTACTGACACATGACAATGGATGTAACTATTCACTGCGGCGGTTTTTTTGACTGCTGCACTCAACAATCGTGTGCGTTCTCGAAATTCTCTCCCCCTCTCCTCCCCGCCATCTTTCTTCTTTTCCTTTTTTGCCCTCTCTCTCTCTTTCCCCTTCTTCTTTAGCCACTTAGCCGTTTAAGCCGAGAAGCCAGCTCTAAATAATTTACTGTTTACTTGGTAGTGATTTTCCTCTAGTTGTCTACTAACTCGATCGCTATAACTAGCTCTCTAACTAGTTCTCTACGGGCATGTGATGTATCCATACGCCCTAAATGTTACTGATTGTCAGTCCATTTTTTTTTGTGTTACAGAGGATGGTGCGATTTCATCGGACGAGGAACTGAGTGGAGGCGATGAGATATCACAGGATGGGAAACAAAGATGCGAAGACCGTGATCTCAAGGACAGGCTAATGCGCAAGTTCGGAAGCCGTATAGGTTCTTTGAAGCTGGAATTCTCAAAGAAGAAGAAGAAAGGAAAGCTACCAAGAGAAGCAAGACAAGCCCTTCTCGATTGGTGGAATGTCCATTATAAATGGCCTTACCCTACTGTAAGCCCAATATATTCGACGAGCTATCCCTTAACAGTTTTATGTGTCAATATTTAAATGGGAGATGTTATCTTATGAATTTTTTTCAGGAAGGTGATAAGATAGCTTTAGCTGATGCAACGGGGTTAGACCAGAAACAGATCAACAATTGGTTTATAAACCAAAGAAAACGCCACTGGAAGCCTTCAGAGAATATGCCTTTTGCGATGATGGACGATTCTAGTGGATCATTCTTTACCGAGGAATGAGCATTATGGTATTTAACGTTGCAAACAAAAGATGGGTGTATTGACATGTTTCCTACGTACAAATTTTTACTCTGCTTCGCTTTGCCGACAAAAGAGGAAAAGAAAATGGAAAAGAGTGAAGCTTTGGATTTATGAATGGAATATTTTTCACTCACATGTAGGAAAGAAGGAACAAGGGAGAAAAGTGAAATGCCTTGTAACTATTATTATCCGTGAATAAAAATTATGTTTATAAATAATTAACTTCCTTGCTTTCTTCTGACTATCCTCTCGTGACTTTTTAAAGTTTCAGGATTTGCTGCAATAAGAATTATATTGTTATTATAGCTACTAACACAAAAATGATGACAATTAACAGTATGAAATAATAATAATCCTTTCTTTTTTTTGTGTGTACTACTAGTCTACTATTATCTCTTACTCGTGTTTTTTTATTTCTTCAGTATCCTTGCCACTTTTTCATATTTCCTTTCTGCTAACATTTTTTAATGATCTGTGTTACCATTCAATCAGTGATTGAAAACTTCTTGCATGATCAAGCGTCTACTACGTCATCCAGCTTTGTCAAAATTTTCGGAATGGGTCTTAATTTATGTTTATTGGGCCGAAATTGGCCCATTTTTAAACCAGTTGTTAGAGCAATCGGAACAAAGCAAACATGATCGTTAATCAGCGGTCGAAAAATGGCGGCTCTACTTGGTATCGTCTTCCCGGTGGCCATCACCGGCACCGGCCAACTCCCGGTGAATTCCCGATGTCGACCGAGAACGGTGGTTCGGAGCTCGAACTCGAACGACCGCCAGACTCTCTTCAACCGCATTGCTCCTGTTTACGATAACGTTTGATCAAAATTCCTACATGTTCATTGGTTCTTTCTTTTACCTTTTTTCCCCTACAGAAAATCATCGTCTTCCTTGTATGGTTTTGCAGTTGAATGATCTCTTAAGCTTAGGCCAGCACCGGATTTGGAAAAACATGGCTGTTTCCTGGAGTGGGTGAGTGCTATAGTCATTTCAGTCTCTTCGTGTGTTTAATCAATCTCTCTCTCTCTCTTTCCTGATTTTTGGGGGTTTTTTTTTTAATTGAAATTAGAGCTAAAACAGGAGATTACGTGCTGGATTTGTGTTGTGGTAGTGGAGATTTAGCCTTTCTTTTGTCTGAGAGAGTTGGTTCAATTGGCAAGGTTTATTGATTTTCTTCTCCTTTCACGTTTCCAATGGCTAATCTGGTTTGTCTTCTTGAAATGTGGCAGCTTTGGCTTATCTTGAAAAATTCTTGTTTATAGGTGATGGGTCTGGATTTCTCCTGTGAACAACTAGCTGTTGCATCATCTAGACAGAATCTTCGAGCTCGGTCTTGTTACAAGTGTATAGAGTGAGCACTGGTACAATTCAGCTTGTTGTTATGTTCTAACATCTCGTGGGGAAAAAAGGCTCACATTAATATGTATCAATGTGTGTTATCTTCTTTTTTTGTAGGTGGATTGAAGGTGATGCTACTGATTTGCCATTTGATGACTGTAAATTCGATGCTATTACGATGGGTTATGGTCTTCGTAACGTTGTTGATAGACATAGAGCCATGAGGGAGATGTATCGGGTTCTGAAACCAGGTATAGCTTTTCTTTTATGTACATTGCATTGTATTACCAAAAGCTTTGTGCTTTATACCTAATTGTCTTTTCTTGGTTTTAGGTTCAAGAGTATCTATACTCGATTTCAATAAGAGCAACCAATCCGTTACTGCGTTTATGCAGGTGCTCATTTTTCTTCTACTATGGCTGTGAGGTGTGATTTCGTTTAATTTGGAAATTATGATTTGAGGAAAATAATTTGGTTGGCGGTTTGGTTTTGCAAGGATTGGATGATTGATAATGTAGTTGTCCCGGTGGCTACTGTTTATGGTCTTGCAAAGGAGTATGAATATCTCAAGTATTCAATCAATGGTTACCTAACAGGTTCGTTTTTCCTCTCAGATGCCAAAGCTTTTTTACTGCATTAAAGAATCAAACTTGAAAGATCTTTGCCCTTTATCTATTTTCGTGAAGGGCTTATACTATAGTGGGTTTTGATTAGCTGATACTGAAATTGTGGAACTGGTCTTTCTTTTGCAGGGGAAGAGCTAGAGACTCTTGCTCTAGAAGCTGGGTTCTCAAGTGCCCGGCATTATGAGATTAGCGGTGGTTTCATGGGGAATTTGGTCGCTGTGAGGTAAACGAATACCGTTTGATGGCAGTTCTACGCCAGATAGATTCACATTCTTTGTCTTGATTCTTAAAAAAAACTCTGTTTTAGGATGATGCATAAATGTAGAGGAGCTCTTATCTATCCTTCTTTCGGTGTATTAAGACTTAGAGAGCCAATATTATATTATGCCACACCACTGCACATATCTTCATATGGTAATATGCTGATATAATACTGCATATGTAACTGAAATTCAACTCAGTTTCACAGAAAATTTCTATAACTGTTAGAAAACAAATCTTGATTTTCCTCAAAATAGAACAACAAAACAATTACCATGTCACACCTAACTAACAATCATACCAAATTAGTTATGTTCCGGTCTAATTCACTGGTGGTAAATTATTCAAAACATATCTTCAAGAATTTACTAAATTTAACCATTTTTTTTTTTTGCATACGCATATATAATAAACTCACCTCCCTCCTCTTCATCAAAACTGATCCACCACCCGGTGTTCAATCACAAACACAAGAACGTATATATATAAACACACACAATATATATATACGTTTCCGTGTATATATTCTTATTCACACAATGTCAATCAATCCCCATATGAATTTCCTCGGCACGATCTTCCTCCTCTTACTCCTTGCCGCCTCAAGCCAAAGCGCGGCAGCGTTGAAGCTTTCCCTCGGCGACCCTTGCACGGTGGCGGATTTTCCGGGATTATGCAGAGGCACCATAAAGGGTCAAACAAATGTGAACGCAGCGACGGATGTGGCCATAAGAGAGCTAATGAAGAGGACGAGGCATGCCAGAGATATCGCCAAGAAAGAGGTGAAACGCGACGGAAAAGTCGCGACATGTTTGTCCAACTTCAACAGCGCGTTTGACAATTTGGAAAAGGCTCTAAACAACATTAAGGAAAATGATGGTTTTAGCCTTAACATTAACCTTAGCGCTGCGTTAACGGACTACGACACTTGCAGCGAGACAATGAAGGGAACTTTGGAGATTAACAACGTCGTTTATAAATCCGCAGGCGTTTTGTACCAAATGGCTGATAATTGTTTGGCGCTTTCTACCCTCGTTAAACAATAATTTATTGAGGAGAATTGGGGGTTACGGGAAGAGAAATATATATTATTTGATTTTTATGGGTTTATTTACTTGTTATATTTTCTCTAATGTGATTAATTTCGGATAAAGAGAAAAAAGAAAAAAAAAAAAGTGAGGAGGAAGATCTTGTATGTGTATGTAGATGGAAAATGTTTGGGACATCGGGTTCTAATTCAAACATGTCAACTTCTGTTTCTGTCTTAAATGTTTTTATTCGTAATGTTATATTAGTTAGATTTATACTGATGTATCTACTTCTCTTTTATCTCCTGTTTTAGAGTTAGGTTTTTTATTATTATAAATCGTAGGAGCCAATAAAGATCCGTTGGTGCATTTGGAAGATGTTCAATGACTAGCGATCGAAGCTTCCACAAAAGAAAAATCTTTCTTGTTGTGTTTCTGTTAGAATTAAGACCTTATACTACAACAAGATGGACTTCTGTTGACCCACAAAAAAAAAAAAATTACAACAAGATGGACTTCTCTTTTTAGGCGTGGATAATATAAAGTGGTTGAATGGTCCATCTTGACCATTGCTTGGTGTTTTGGTCACCGTTTTTCCAAATAAGGAAACTTGACATGCTCGCGTCCTTCTCTTTATTGGCATTTTGGAACACTATCTCGACCTACTTGTTAGATTGGACTTTAAGCTCCTTGTTCTTAATCTTGTAATTTTGGAACACTATCTCGACCTACTTTAACCTACTTGTTTTGAGAGTGTATGCATTTTAAGCTCGTTTTCCCTCTAAATCCGAGGTGATGTTCTCATCATTTCTTAGAAAAGTTTTTTTATGATTAATAACCTAAGGATATCCGAGATCAAAACCCGTACTAAATCTATGGACATGTAAGAACCGCATCTTCTTTCCGGTTACAACGTACACAATAGTTAATCATAATTAAAATGCAATATATCAAATCTAATTAACGCTTACTTTTATCAAGTTGATGAATTTGGAATTGACTACTTATGATATGAGTCTTACTCTTTCCGGGACTTCAAATATAGTGGAAATTAGAGAAGATTAACAATACCATGTCATCTTAATGTGGTTGATTTGTGGTGGCAGCCTATAATAATTTCATGTTTACATCAAATATTGGACAACTCACGATGAGAATCCATGATGATGTACCCTTAACATAGTGCATGCATGGTCCGAACATTAACGTCTATCCTTTCACGCCACTTTGTAAATAATGACTCATCATATCATAGTTAATAACCCCAACGCCGAATTGTACTTTGTTTCAATGAGTTTACATAATAGTCTTTAATTATTGATTATCAATTAACTAAAATTCCAACTGGTATGGGTCGAGACTCGAGATAAAATGAGAAAAAGCTGAGCTCAAGGATGCTTTAGAGACACTATCATTGCTTTTACATCAAACTGTTCTCATTCTCCTTTTGTTAGCTTTAATCTTCATCTTTAATTCTCTTCGCCTTTTGTTTTTCTTCTCTCTCCCTGTCAATTGATTTTTTTTTTTGAACCTTTCCCTATCAATTAGTTACGGATTAAAAATGTTACTCTAACGTAACAGTTAATTGCACGCTTTTTGGGGGTTGAGACTTCAGAGTGATATGAGCTTCTTCCTAATATAAATTTTGATCTATAGTGGAGTTTCTATTGTCTGCTCCATAAAGTTTAAATCAAGTTCGGATTCGAATCTCTTGAAGGCGATTCTAAGTCAAACATAATCGTAAGACCGGATCGTGCACCGACTTAATTTCTTCTCATGTCTTAGAAATTCACTATAAGGATGCACTTAAATTATTTTTACGATAGGAATAATTATTCCAGCAAAAAACTATTGTCATCTTAATTTTTTTAAAACATAAGAATATATGAAACTGGTTTAAAAGAAAAAAATTGGTAGGATGTGTATATGAATGAAAGTGAGATTAGTCGAAGCTGTTGCATTGCAATATTGCATTCACATTTAACGCAGCCAATCATGTTTTTTCTTAAATCTTAAGTTAAATATTTAATTGCAACGCAAAGGCAACATTACATGTTTGCATGCTTTTGGCTCTCTCAATCATTCCCTAGATTTAAAGACTGGACAATATCATTATAACAAATACACTCTCGAGTTCCATTCCACACTTTGTATTTGCTTTATTATAGACGATGCTTCTAAAACAAATTAAATAAGATTATTACTGATTAGTTCTCTAATTTAATAGTTAAGGTCATTTTATGTACGTAGTAATAATTGCTCCACAGTTTTTACAAACATAAATAATCAAACCTCTCAATTTATTTATTTGTCTCATGGAAATAGCTTTTTTGGATTACATATCACGGCCATATCAAGAGGAAGATTTGATCAACTTCAATAGAGGACGACTCGGGCCCAAAATAGTTCTATAGATATATCGAGCTCTGTTTTTGTTTTTGTATTTTACGTTTTATATCGAGCTGTGGTTCTCAAGTAGGTATTTTATACTAACCAAACTTATCTGTCTATCTTTTTGTTACTGAAATAAACTCACATTGACCTTAATTTTAAACATTATAACAAAATTTAATCATAATTTTTTTTAAAAATTGGGTTTATATATTATTGAGTTTGGATGTTGGACCCTATAAGTACTTCATGCATGTATCCTCTCGTAGGTTTGTAGTCACATGAAAATTTGTGCTTTGCAAATCATTATGCCAAATTGCTTGAGATTTAATAATTATATATATTCTCCTAAATGGTTAAGTAATTGGGAAAAAGGACAATGTACCTTTTGGTATATTCAAGAGGATTCGAACAACACATACGTACCAAACTTAATTAATTTGACGAAATGTAGATCAAAGGAAACTTAGTTTTCTTAGACACGATGGAAAAAAAATTGTAATAAATAATGCTAAATTTAGCTGGCTATTCAAAGATACGGTAAAAGGAGGCATGTACAGGGATTATGTTAATAACAATTAAGAAAGCAAGATCTTTGAGAAACTCAAGATTTAAAGTTTTCAATTTTTATTTAATCTAAACAAATTTAAACCAAATCCAATTTTATTCATCTTTCTTCGCCTTACTAAAAATACCGCTTTCACATAACGATAAAGCTGCATCAAATCTTCTCTCATGTTTTTTTGTTATAACATTTAATCCTTTTAATAAATACTCCTCCCAAAACCCTAATAAAAAAATACATAAACACAATTCCATGATTTCATCACTACTCAGTATTTATACCACGTTATGTGTAAACCCACATGCCCCCAAAACTTTATCAACACACCATCTTTATTAATTTACGCTTCGTATATACTCTGATTCATGTATTTTTGGGGAGTGAATTGATTCATTAATGTCTTGGATTTTGGGGGCTCTGGGTTTTCCTTAGAGAAGTCATTATGTCTTTAATGGGTTTGTTGGAAGATGTGTCAGTGACATGAAGAAGACGAACAACAACAATAAGCTTGCAATAAATGTTTTGCCTTCCTCTTCATCACACAACACACACACACAAAAAGTGTTTTTCATACTCTTCAAAAAAGTCAATACGGTGAAATAGAGGAGATTTCTCAGCCATAACAATGTCTTCTCGCTTGATCTTCACTTTCATCCTCTTACTCTGTCTCCTCTCTTCTTCCTTCTCCTCTGCTTCTCTTCAAAATTCTACAGCCGGAAGATTTGAGACTCTCCGGCCTCAAAAAGAGACTCAGAAGCTGAAACTCATCAGAAAACATCTCCAAAAGATCAACAAACCCGCCGTGAAGACCATTCAGGCAAAATCCTAACTTTGTTTCTTTCTTTTTTTTTGGTTAAAAAAGCTTTGTTTATTTATTCTGTATTATGTTCAGTATCTTGCTTACGTTAGTAGAGAGTCCTTACGCAATTTTTAAGAAAATTTTCAAAATATATGATGAATTTACAAACAAGGTTCTGACTAATTAAGTTAATGTTCTTGTGATGATTTCAGAGCTCAGATGGAGATACAATAGATTGTGTTCCATCTCATCACCAGCCTGCTTTTGATCATCCCTTGTTACATGGACAGAGACCAATGGTACACACATTTTCTTACACTACTTAATCTTTTCAATCTCAAAGTCTCTAAATTTTCTGAAAACATGTTTAGGATCCACCGGAGATGCCTAAAGGGTATAGCCAAGTAAATGAATCCCATGAAGATTTTCAGCTTTGGAGCCTAACTGGTGAGTCTTGCCCGGAAGGTACGATTCCGATCAGAAGAACGACGGAGCAAGACATGTTAAGAGCAAGTTCCGTCCGTAGATATGGTCGGAAAATCAGGCGCGTGAGAAGGGATTCGAGCAGTAACGGCCACGAGGTACGTATCATTCATTAGATTATTTTTTTTATCAAAAAAGTCAGAGCTTTATATACTTTTTCTTAATTTAACTTTAAAAAAGAGATAGATACATAATAATACCAAAAACCACCTTTCTCGGAAATCTTTGCAATGCAATTAACAGAATTTACTAGTCAGAGATTATTTTTCTTTGCTCGAATCGAAAAAAAACAAAAAAGAAACAAAATTTCACTCTGGTTTCATATTTTTTTAAATCTTTTTCTCTAATTACAAATTATAGTGATCTTTTAACAAAAGTATGAAAAATAAAAATATAGCATGCGGTGGGATACGTATCGGGAAGTCAATATTACGGAGCAAAAGCAAGTATAAACGTGTGGACGCCACGTGTCAGTAGCCAATACGAGTTTAGTCTGTCTCAGATTTGGGTCATCGCCGGTTCTTTCGCCGACGACCTTAATACCATCGAAGCTGGTTGGCAGGCACGTGCCATCCATCACCCCCTTTTGACTTTATTTTTCTACAAATAGTATTTTAATCAGTTTTGTATTATCCTCTCATTTACTTAAATAAAAGCTCTAAAAAAGGCTCTAAATTCTTAGCATTTTAATTATGTCGGGCAGGTTAGCCCGGAGCTGTACGGAGACACTAACCCAAGATTCTTCACTTATTGGACGGTATGTATATATATATATATATATACTTTCATACAACTTCAAGTTTTTAAAAAAAACCTTTTAGTTAAAAACATTTTTTTGTTGGGGCATAAAGAAGGATAATATACGTACGTAACCTTTTATATTTCTGCAGTCGGATGCGTATCAGGCAACAGGATGCTATAACCTATTGTGTTCTGGTTTTGTTCAAACAAACAATCGTATTGCGATTGGAGCTGCGATTTCTCCCGTTTCATCATATAAAGGCGGACAATTCGATATAAGCTTATTGATTTGGAAGGTAATTATCATCACTATAATAGTATGTTGGTAAAATTGAGATTTCTTTTTATTATAATCACTTTATTCTCTCCCTTTATCTAGATTCTAAACCCATTTTGTGGGGGCATACTTTATATTTAAGTTTTGAGCACTCAAGTGCCTAGCCTATGATTATTGCACGTTATACTAATTTAATTGAACTGTCTCCTAATAAATTAAACCCAATTTATTTTGGCATTAATTTAGTGTCTCCCTTTGATTATACTACCATTCTTGATTAAAACTATGCACATGGTTTATCCATCAAGTAAGGTCAACACAGCTCACACGACTTTTTTCATGTGTATATATGTATTTCATCTTTGATGATTTAGAGTTATTTCAATAACGCAAGTTCCTCTAAAAAAACTCATGTATAGGACCCCAAGCACGGACACTGGTGGCTCCAATTTGGATCGGGTACACTAGTTGGATATTGGCCCGTATCTTTGTTCACACACCTGAGGGAGCATGGGAACATGGTCCAGTTTGGTGGCGAGATCGTGAACACACGACCAGGTGGTTCACATACTTCGACCCAAATGGGAAGTGGTCATTTTGCCGGTGAAGGTTTTGGAAAAGCATCTTACTTTAGAAATCTTCAAATGGTAGATTGGGACAACACTCTTATTCCGATATCTAATCTTAGAGTTCTTGCGGATCATCCAAATTGTTATGACATAAGAGGAGGAGTAAACCGGGTTTGGGGTAATTATTTTTATTACGGAGGACCGGGTAAAAACTTGAAATGTCCTTAAAGAAACAAAAGTATCAATAGTGTTTGGCATATATAGATGAGATTTTTTGGGATTGAGGGCTCAGGACAAAGATCCGGAGATTTTTTTTGTTGTTTTGTTAGAAAAGAAATGTACCGATTGATTGTCAAATGTGTAAATGATGAATATGAAATGTTACATCGGTATGCATGGTTTATATATAGATTTTTTCTTACGTCTGTTTTTCTGAACCCAACAATCACGCTGGACTTATTGGTTTCTTCACCAACATTGTGTCAATATTTCTTTATCAGAATCTTCTTTTAACATCTTGTTTTTTTTTATTTTTGGTTCATCATAGATGCAATGGACGGTCTAATGAACATGCATCGCCGACTACTCCTGTATCTTTCATAATATTGTGATTCTTTTCGGTTTCAATCTAAGTTCTTGGGCAAAATACCAACATCAAGGTTCATAGTGCACAGGAGGCTGCAAACTCTATAAAAGAACTTGAACTGGTAGACTTTATACTACTCACAACGATTTATCAAGAACTGAAGTTGACTATTTGAATAGAGATTTGAAAATAATTAAAGGAAACATGTTTGTTTTTAGCAATTCAAATAAACGATAACCAAATAATCCATATAACACAAGAAATCTGTTTTGCCGACATGTATATTCCTTTGACGATAAATTCTAAATCAAAACGGTATTTATAGAAAAATTCAATTTGACGTTAAGATTTTTGTAGTTAATCTGTGGAATCAAGGGCCTATTATGCTAATATTTTCATTTTTTCCTCCCAAATTTATTAAACTTTTTTCCCCAACAAAATACAAACGTGGACGTGTGTACGACTTGATAACAATTGAATGTGGACCACGCAAACTTATGCGAACTTTCGCGAAACATTGAAGGATTCTCCGGACAGTTCATCTGATCATCTCCTATTATACCAACCATATAACGTCATTTTATTTCATTTTAAAAAATGTTTATAACAGTATTGTTCAGATTTCTTTTGAACCAATATCTCAGTAGGACCCACTTTATTTCCAAACTAAACACGTGGCGTCCACACAGAAGAAGGCATCAATCGCGAAACACACATTTCTTCTTCTTTCGAGCTTTTCATTTCTTCTAGAATCTAGACGCGTCCTCTCGAAAGAGGGTAATATTTTTGACTACAAAGATCTATTTTTTTTCGAGCAAAAACAAAAAGGAAAAAAAAGAAGTGAAGAAGTGTGAGTCTTTCATTGGCCGTTAGGCATAGAGAGAAAACGCAGAGCTCGTTCATGCGTGACAGCTTGAGAAATAAGAAAGTTGTGTGGTGAGGGAAAATCCATTTTCTTTCACAATATTTCTAGAAGCAAACTGCGACAAGTAGAAAGAAATCGTTTTTTTTTTCTCCATTGTCGACAGAAAACGTCTTCTGTTGACTCATTTCTTTTCTTTTCTCTTTCATACTACTTGAAAGAGAGAAGAAAATTCTTCTGAGTAATTCGTAAACCCAGAATCGGAATCTGTCTCCGTTGTTTCTGATTTTAGTAAAAGAACAGATTTTTAAAGAAGTCTGGTTTTTTTCCTGGATTTCATTTTCTTCTGGGTATTGTAAGAGAGAAGAAAGATCGAGTTTTTTTTAAGGAGGATGATTCCATTGTTGATTATATCAGCTCTTCAGTTAGCAGAGTTATCTGTTAGCTCCGTTGCTCATATGCTCTATGGGCTTTACCTATTCAGCTCCGCCGTCGCCGGAGATCTCACTCAGGCGTTGAGCGAATCAATCTTTAAGCCCAAAACCTCCATTGAAGTCAAACAAATTGACCATGCAAAGACAGCAGACGTCAGTGATTTGCCTCCCATTGTTTTAGTCCATGGAATCTTCGGATTTGGCAAAGGAGTAAGTAAAAACATTCCTTTTCTGTCGCACATTGTTAAAAGAGGGGTTTTTTCATTAATTGGATTTTGTCATTGCAGAAATTAGGTAGTTTATCATACTTTGCTGGGGCGGAGAAGAAAGATGAGAGAGTGTTTGTGCCTGATTTGGGATCTTTGACGAGTGTACACGATAGGTAATAGAGAAAGTTCTAATCTTTTGGTGGATTTCTGTTTATGATGTAAATTCTCAGTGTGAGTTACTGATAAAGAATGTGTTTGTAGGGCAAGAGAGCTGTTTTATTACCTGAAAGGTGGAAGAGTTGATTATGGAGAAGATCACAGTAAAGCTTGTGGGCACTCTCAGTTTGGTCGTCTATATGAAAAAGGTGTAGTCTTGTTATGTGTTTTCATTTTTTTTTTTAAGTAGCCTTTAGATTCACTATTTGTGCTGATGAATCGTTGGTTAACCACTTTAGGGGAATACCCAGAATGGGACGAAGATCATCCCATTCACTTTGTTGGTCACTCTGCTGGTGCTCAAGTTGTTCGTGTGTTGCAGCAAATGCTCGCTGACAAGGTAAATTGCGTTAAAAAAAAACAAATCCTATCGATTAGTTGAGCAGGATTTGGTATATGTTTTTGAACTCTTTTTGCTCGTGTTGTATTGTTGTTCAGATGTTTACAGGTTATGAGAACACGAACGAGAACTGGGTGTTGAGTTTAACATCGCTGTCAGGAGCGTTAAACGGGACTACTCGAGCCTACCTTGATGGAATACAGTGAGTTTCTTCTTCTTTCTTGTGACCTCTTAAGCTACGAGTTCGTCGAGATTATAATCCAAAATGTATTTTTTTTTTCAGGCCAGAGGATGGAAAGTCACTGAAACCAATATCTCTACTTCAGATTTGTAAACTTGGAGTCATAATGTATGACTGGCTCGACATTTCTTGGCTTAAATCCTATTACAACTTCGGGTTTGACCACTTCAACATGTCGTGGAGGAAGACAGGTTTACGTGGCCTTGTCGATTGCCTTCTTGGAAACGCAGGTCCTTTTGCATCATCTGGAGATTGGGTCCTCCCTGACCTATCAATCCAAGGATCGATGAAGCTCAATGCTTGTCTCCAGACTTTCCCAAACACGTTCTACTTCAGCTACGCGACTAAGCGTACTAGAAAACCTCTTGGGATGATGACCGTTCCTTCAAGTTTGATGGGAGTTCATCCTCTGCTTTTCATACGCGTGCTGCAGATGAGTCAGTGGCGTTTTCCTCGTGACATCCCTCTGCCTTATAAGGGTTACAGGTACAAATTTAATTTTTTGTATAAACCACTTAAAAGCTACGTTATATAGATATAGAGATCTCTGTGTTTTAAAATGAGAGTATTTTGCAGAGATGAAGATTGGCAGGACAATGATGGAGCACTGAACACTATATCCATGACTCACCCACGAATTCCTGTTGAGCATTCTAATCTCATTGTTCGTAGTGACTCAGATTGTCTCCCGCTCAAACCGGGCATTTGGTTAGTCTTCTTCTCAATTATAACCGTTACAGTTTTGGTTGGATGGTAAGTCTGTTGAAGGAAGATAAAGAGCTTTTTCTTGAATGTATCAGGTACTACAAGATCGTGGAGGCGGATCATATCCTGTTCGTTGTGAACAGAGAGCGAGCAGGAATGGAGTTTGATTTGATCTACGACAGTATCTTTGAGCGGTGCAGGAAACATGTATTCAGGCAAAGCCCTCAGACATTGCCGAATGAAGTTCATCAGCAATGAAGAGGAGAGGGCCAAAATGTGATCAACTAATGTGTATAGCTTCCCTTTTTACAACAGAATCCTAAACCTCAAGATTGATGTAAATGGGCTTAGATCTTAAAAAAAATAGAAGCTCTGTTTCGTTTTTAAGAAGCCTAACGAAGGAAGCTTGTTTCATCATATCTTGAATCATGATCTTCACTATATCCACCAAAGAAATAGATTTCATTGTTATTTCTGTTTTGTTTTTAAAAGGAAAACGACGACACTTAAAACAAAAACTCGCTGCCTTAGAAGAGAAACGAAGTAATGTTGTTCAAAGTGAGGAGAGTATAAAAATTAGGTTTTGAAAACTGAGACTAATCATGCCTTCCTCATGCAGATTACTACCACTTAAAGCGCTTTTCAAATTTCAAGTGCGACAAGTCTCGACATGTGTTTCATCATATCGATGCTTTTCTAAGTCGCTTTATTGTGTTTCCTTTTTCCCTCCTCCAGCAGGTTGCTTGATTTGCACTAAGCTTGGAACATAAGAGCAGGCATTTGGCCTGCATCTTAGGTCTGCAAGTTCTCTGACATACAACTCTTTACAGTACTCAGCCTCTTCAATGATGCTAAATGTTTTGCGACAGTAATCTTGTTTAAAACTGATGACGACTTTCTTCTCCTCGTCAGTGAAGATAGTGTCAGCTATAAAGTAAGGTCTCGTATCCCTTGTCAAGAACTTGCTCCACGAAACCTTTTCGGCCTCAATCTTAGTGCTAATCCATATCTCAAACTCCTCTGGACGTATGTGGATGTGCCCAAGTAAAACCGCAAGCTTCTCTTCTCTACTAACACATGATAAAGTCACATAGTCATCATTCCCAACGTTAAACGGCAGACGCAGAAGCGGCCCAAACGTCTCATTTGTAAAATCAAAACAGATTATGTGACTGTCAAGATCGTCATCTGAGTTCCTTTCTGAAGCATACCAGTAAGTGTCTCCCTTGAGAGACACGCCACGCTGATAATATGCTATACGCCAGTTTGGAGTGACATTAAGAGTCTTCCATAAACCACTGTCGAAATCGTATATTTCATACAAAAACAACTCTTGTTGTTTGGGTACATGGTTACCGTGATCTATGTACCTCAATAATTTGTAGCTACGACAAGAATTTTTGTCCTCGTATCCGAGAGCGTAACTACACCAGTCCCATTCACATGTGAGATGAGTATATCTGAATTCGATACACCTTGTTTCCCCCCAATACGGATTCCAAACCATAACCTTAGTGCGGTCTGCTTTCAAGATGCACGACAATAAACCGTCGCAATGAAAAACTTGAGATATTTTGACTTGTTCGTTATCACAAGTAAGTGTACCTTTGGTCTGTATAGATGGTTCTCCATCGACTGCGAAGACGAGGCTCATTAAATAAAGACTGAAATCCATTACTGCGACCATCATAGACTCACCTTCCTTTGAAGCGGTTGTTTTACCAAATTGCAACTTTGAAAAACTCTGACTTTTGTATAAAGTTTCCCACTTTTTGCAAGTTAATCGTACTGTTCTCATCAATTTCAAGGGAACCCTAGAGACAATCTCCTCTACCAAATGCTCTGGAAGATCGGAAATTATTGTCATTGCTTCACTTTGCAAAACTAGGGCTTTTTTTATTTATTTATTTCTTGCGCCTCACAAAGTATAGAGAAACATATGTAAGAAATTGAGGACTCGGATATATGAAGGTGGGCCAACCATGCGCTTATTCAAATCGAAAAAATCATATATAAGTAACCATAAGATTTAGGGTTACTGACAACACTAAATTCGAAGCCCTAAATTTATGTCATAGCTTCCAAATTTTAGAAAATCCTGCAGATCCTATTTACGGATGTATTCTCAAAAAAATTATCTTGCAAGAGTAATTTACATATCTTTTTTTTAAATACATCACAAATTATTCCAGATTTTGTAACTTAAAATCATAAATACATCACGTAAATATCTTAACTATTTATTCCAAATTCACAATATAAGAGCAAACAAAAGAGAAACTGCAAGTCGAAAATGACACAACACAACACAACACAACACACGTGGGAACATAAAGGTGGAGTAAATCTTGTGTTCTTATCTTTTACGTGACATGTATAAATTATAGACATTAAAATACAAATAACCGAAAATAGTAATTGAATAAAAGCAAGTATTTATATAATCATCTCTTGACCACATTTTACCCTGCCTAAATTGGTTTTTCTACACAAGCATTATAGATTCGCTAAGACAAATGGCGTAATTACAAGAAGATAAACATAATTGTGAGATACATATTGACCCAAAAATGTTGAATAAGTAAATATTGACCAAAAAATTTGACAGATACAGCAAAATATCTTTTACCTTTTAGAGTTAATTTAGACCCAAAAAAAAAAAAAAACTCCATCTCTTTTTTAAAAGCGCCCTTGTTCTCCATCTCCTTAAACAGCACCATAGAGTTCATACAATTTAATCATTAAAATTTCACAGACATTGTTACATTAGCAGCAAGAGTCAACAGAGAGAGCAAGGTCACGAAGAAAATGGCTGGGTTTGAAAACTCGAAGAAGTCGGACAGTGATTCGAAAAAGATCGAGTGCTTATCAGATGCAGTCATCAATCTCGATCAGTATGTGTTAACTTTACCAAAAAATCCCCTTTATTAATTGCACAATCATCACGATAAAATATATAAACTTGGCTAAGTTCGGTTTAATCTTATACAACAAATATACATTCATGATTCCTTATTTAAAAAGGTTAAAAATAATTGGCTAATTACTTTTCGGTAAATTGTCTTATGGATTAGATAACAAGTTTGAAATCTCAACCATCTGACAGTCATCAATATTGATTTTACCAGAGAACACATTTGCAATACACAACCGCAACTAAAGTCTCGATTATTTCAAATATACCTTTTTCTCTTCTTTAGATTGTTTTTGTGTTTAACCAAGTAAATTTTGTGATACATATTTGAAATAAAACATGCATGATGAATAAAAAAGAAAGGTAAATTTGCTTGTGTTAATTAATATTTCGCAGAGGAGATCCGACGGTATTCCAAGAGTATTGGATGAAGATGAAGGACACGTGTACGGTGGTGATACAAGGATGGGAACTGATGAGCTACTTTAGCGATACGACGAACGTGTGTTGGTTCCTAGAGCCAGAGCTTGCGAAGGCGATCAAGGCGTTGCACAATGCGATCGGTAACGCAGCGACTGAGGAACGTTACATCGTGGTGGGGACTGGCTCGTCGCAGCTTTGTCAGGCCGCCTTGTTTGCACTTTCGTCACTCTCCGAGGTCAAACCTGTGAGCGTAGTCGCTGCGGCTCCTTATTACTCCGTAAGCCCTGATGAAACTCTTCTCCACGTATCATATGTATCTCCCTTTTGATAATTTTATCAATATATTGTTTTTTTATTGTAATTTAAGTTAACAAATTCTTTAAGACATTTTAGGTATCTCGTCAAAAAAAAAGAGAGAAAAATTAGGTTTCAAATGGACCTTTTTATTTTTCATATTGTTATACCCCAAACATTCTTCCTTTAAAATGTAACGTTCAAACATTTTTCTGTTTTATGTTTTGTTACAGACATACGTTGAAGAGGCATCGTATGTCCAATCGAAGCTGTACAAATGGGAAGGAGACGCAAGGACATTCGACAAGAACGGACCGTATATCGAGATGGTGACGTCACCGAACAACCCTGATGGGACCATCAGAGAGCCGGTGGTGAACGGTTCGGAGGGCGGGAAAGTGATACACGACTTCGCGTATTACTGGCCACATTACACTCCCATCACTCGCTGTCAAGACCAGGATCTTATGCTCTTCACTTTCTCCAAGATCACTGGTCACGCTGGCTCTCGCATCGGGTGAGTCAAACTAAACCACTTAGATATAAGTTCGTAACTATTACCAATTTAGATCATTGTAATATATTCCAACACATGTATGTATACCTCAATTCTTTGACTGGATATATGGTTAAAACTTTTAAAGATTCAAAAATATTTAAAGTTGTTTGAAATACTTGAATCCGAACAAAGAATTGAGGTATATATATACTTATTGATCTAGTGACATTTTTGAAGTGATTTTATGGATATACTTCAGATAACAATTTTAGATATCCAAACTATCGTACCTGACCAATAGCCGCTAATGTCTTATACCTAAAATGGGCATGCTTACAAAACCTAGCTAAGCAATGCCGTTTTGGTTCTCAAATGAAAGAGAACTCGTTATATGCATCATTGTTTTTTTTTAATTTTCCTAAAATTCTATGCATAATTGTTGACCAATTGTTTAATATTTTGGGGTGAAGGTGGGCATTAGTGAAGGACATAGAGGTGGCTAAAAAGATGGTGCAGTACCTAACAATCAACTCCATTGGTGTGTCGAAGGAATCACAGACACGAGCCACCACGATCCTCAACGAAATCACCAAAACCTGTCGGACCAAATCGGAGAGCTTCTTCGAATACGGTTCCGAGAAGATGAAGTTACGGTGGGAGAGGCTACGCGAAGTCGTCGAGTCTGGTGACATATTCACTCTACCTAATTACCCTCAAGCGTTTTGCAACTTCTTTGGCAAAACCATCTCCCCTTCTCCTGGTACTTAAAACGAGAACAAATCATTTTTTGTTTGTGTTGAATTGGTAACGGTCTTGGTCGTTATTATATCAAGTTATCAACGGTTGCGTTTTTTGAAATGGTTGTTGCAGGGTTTGCATGGTTGGGGTGTAAAGAAGAGAGAGATCTCGGATGTTTCTTGAAGGAGAAGAAGGTTTTGACGAGAGGAGGAGACCGATGTGGAAGTGATAAGAAGCACGTACGAGTCAGCATGCTTGGTCGTGACGATGACTTTGACGTCTTTCTCCACAGACTTGCCACCATCGAGGATCTCAAATGCATTGACCCTTAAGTAATATTATGCGCGCACTATATTATATAAGTGATGTATCCTTTTATTGTATTAAAACAAAAACACATTTAGTATTTGCTTCCAAACATTCCTAACTTTTTTTAAGTATTTAAAAATAATTTTAATAATTATTTATATTTAATTTCGAAAATTAGTTATTAATCTATTATATTAAAACAGAAGCACCTTTAATACTTGCTTCCAAACACTCCTAATTTTTTTTAAGTGTTTAAAAATAATTTTAATAATTATTTATATTTAATTTCGAAAATTAGTTATTAATTTAAATATTTTTAGAGTTCCTTAAATATATGTAATTTAGATTTGATTTGATTTGATTAAAAATAATAAATCAGATATTAATTTAGATTTGATTTAAAGATTCTAATTTAAATAATTTTTATACTATTAAACATTTTTATCTAGAATTTTTGAAAAAAAAATATCTAGAATTTTTGAAAAAAATAATTCACATATGAAAAATAATGGTCATATTTGAAATATAAAATATTTACAATGATATAAATGATATTATATTTATGTTGCTTTTATATATTTACGATTATGATTTATTTACAAATTAATAATAAAAGAATAGGTAAAATTCAAATGTATAATTTAAATATTAAAAAAATATTTTTTAAAATTCATAGAACTAAAAATATATATATAAAAATCGGGTTAAAAATATTTTGGTAACTAAAATCACTAATTTTGAATTATACATGTATATCAAAAATATATTTTTCATACAAAATAAAAACAGAAAAATTAAAAATTATTACATACACTCTATAATGTGGTTTGAAAAACCAGTTGTACACTCCCTTCGTTGATTAAATTTTAGAAAACTATAATGCTAAATAATACTGTTAATACATCTCAAACTTTTAACAAATATTTATATTATACGGTAATATGAACGGAAAATTTAGAATTATGTTTTTACAATAGTTCATTTTGAATTAATATTAGCGAACGGGTTAAAATTATATTTTTATAATCATAATTAATTTTAATACTATAAAAATATATCTAAACATAAAAATCAATATTTTCACTTATTAAAAAAATATATTTATAAAAATAATTATATCTAAACTCAAAAACACAAATTATATTACAAAATTCGTTAAACAATAAAAAATATTCCCGTGCGATGCACGGGGTTAGAATCTAGTTGCTTCTTAAAATTTAAGCTGGTTCTTATCATTACCTAGATAACAAACAAAAATGTCTTTTTTATATATGAAATGCTTAATTATTTAAACATTTTTATAAATAATTTTGTTGTTCTCAGAATTATATACCAAAAAAGATCGATTGCATGGTCTGCATATTCATTATGATCAATGTTTCTACATAAATTTACATGTTCTATCTTTATTTAATTTTAATTATTTTTAGGCCGAAAAGTAGAATAAATTTACTAAGTAAAATCATAAGTGACATAGTTAGAAAAATGAGAACTGAAACATATGGAAGGACACAAATACATATTATGTCATCTTCGACAAATGTCGATAAATGATTATAATGTACCATTTTTTTTTTGTCATCGCGCTAGTTACACAAGAGGCAAGACACTTTGTACGCCGTTACCAATTAAGAACAGTGGAATTATTTTGAATTTGGGTTTCTTAAAATCAATTGAAGTGAATGGTAAACTTTTGCATAAGTTTCTCAAGTGAGATACCTTTGGACTAATTATGAATATAATTAGTGTTCACATATATTCATTTTGAGAGACTAAAATTAAGATACTAGACTAATGTTGCTCTAAAGCCTCATGCAAAGCAATAATTCTCAAAATTGAAAGACCAATAAACTCTTGAGTCTTGAGGACAGTTAAAGCCTTTGAGAGTATTGAGGAGTCAAGACACTGGGAAAACACAAACCTGGATGAAACAAAAACGAAGGAGACGTGGCTCTACCCCATAGGCCATGACCCAAAAGTATAATTTCTCTGAAGAACAATTCACAAAATTTACAATCTTTTCCATCTGGAATCTCCACCACATTTATTCTCTTCCAATTTATCTGTTTCTATTATATTTTTTTCCAAAGAACCGTCGTCGTAGCATAAAAATGAGACACGGATAGATATTGGCAATTGACTTTTGTCTGATAAATCTTCTTCGTCGATTTTCAGTGGCTCTGCTGCTTCCTTCGTTAAGATGCCACATGATTGGATTGACGAGTGATCCAAATTCATGTCAGACACACAATTGTAATCTACTAAACAATATATTTTTTTAAAGTCACTCTCTTTAGAGTTTAATAGCTCTCCTCACTCTTTCTTGCTTTGGCTCTCAAACGTGACTCCCTGGAGAGCCTTTAGAGTTCACAGCATTGAATTCGAAGGTGTGTGTGGTATTTGTTTTTTTGTTTCTTTTCTTCTTTTGGATTGATCATGAAATCCCCTTTGATCAATTTCCCATTTTTTGTAATGATATCGAAAACCCAATTGAAAAGGCATCGCCTTTCTCTGCTATTCTTTAACGATTACGAATTTGTTCTGGTAATTGACCTGGGAATTTTTGTGTTTCGGGTATTGGAATCCATAAATTAGGGTTTTTTATAATCTAAATTAGATTTGATATGGATTTATATTCTGGTTCGAATTGGTGATGTGACTTCATGGATTCTCACACAGAACTCTTTTGTTTCGATAAGGTTGAATTGAGCTAGCGATTTGCTTTAAGTGTGAAGATAAATGGCTTTAGACTACGATGCTCTGAACGAAAACGTGAAGAAGTGTCAGTATGCCGTAAGAGGTGAACTCTATCTCCGAGCTTCTGAGCTTCAGAAAGAAGGCAAAAAGGTAAACACTTTTGGCTCATTTTGTGACTCTATACATCTTGAGCGTTTATCATGTGTCCTTTAAATCTAACTTCTACTAAAAAACCTCAGGAAAAAGTTGAGAACTTAACTATGTTAGCTTTAAACAGACCTGTGATTCTTTGTTTTGATTTGGACTTGATATGCATTTGCAATTATGATCTAGCATAGTTATTGGCATCGTTTGGTGTTTGTGTTGAATATTATATAACAGATCATTTTCACAAACGTCGGGAACCCTCATGCTTTAGGACAGAAGCCGCTGACATTTCCTCGTCAGGTATGTATACAATTCTCAGTTAATCAGACTTCATTATACGTTGAGCCTAGATAGTAACAAAGAAACATTGCAGGTAGTTGCTCTGTGTCAAGCTCCGTTTCTACTCGATGACCCAAATGTTGGAATGCTATTCCCAGCTGATGCTATTGCAAGAGCTAAACATTATCTTTCCTTGACTTCAGGCGGATTAGGTATATCTTTTGTGAAGCAAACTCATTAATTAGCCGGTTATCTGTTACTTATAGATCATAAAGTTTTTATCTTTTTTCTGTTTTATTAGGTGCTTACAGTGACTCAAGAGGCATTCCGGGAGTTAGGAAAGAGGTTGCGGAATTCATAGAACGGCGTGATGGGTATCCAAGGTGATTGCTTTCATTTCTGTGTTTCCCCTGTGAGATAGATTTGTTGTTAAAGCAAAGCCAGCTCAGGCCTTCTGCTTCTTATTTTCATATCACAGTGACCCAGAACTCATATTTCTCACTGATGGAGCCAGCAAAGGTGTGATGCAAATCTTGAACTGTGTTATTCGCGGTGAGGGAGACGGGGTAATGCTCTGTCCCAAGAGGTCTTAGTATCTGCTATGATTTACCCCTTACATTTCATTTATAAGTTTTTTTTTTCCGTTCTGTAGATTCTTGTTCCGGTTCCACAGTATCCACTCTACTCAGCTACCATATCACTACTTGGCGGTTCTCTTGTTCCTTACTATCTTGATGAGTCTGAAAACTGGGGACTTGATGTTAATAACCTTCGACAATCCGTTGCTCAGGCTCGTTCTCAAGGGATATCAGTGAGCACTCTTTTTCCTTCTTCTCTTGCAAATAGAGATGCAGTTAGCGTAGAAGCTTATGTCTTTATTCCTCCAGTTACTGATTTGTCTTGAATGGGTATACAGGTAAGGGCAATGGTTATCATCAACCCCGGGAACCCAACTGGTCAGTGTCTAAGCGAAGCTAACTTAAGAGAGATATTGCGGTTCTGTTACAACGAGAAATTGGTTCTTCTGGGAGACGAGGTTTATCAGCAGAACATATACCAAGATGAGCGTCCCTTTATCAGCGCCAAGAAGGTCAGCTTCTAGTTTTGCTTTCATGTTTCTGAAACTCGTGCCTCTGATATGTGATCGTTCATTTAACATGAATGTTCTTAAAAAACAGGTTTTGATGGATATGGGTTTGCCGTTAAGCAAGGAAGTCCAGCTTGTATCTTTCCACACTGTCTCTAAAGGATATTGGGGTGAATGTGGACAGCGAGGTGGATACTTTGAGATGACTAACATCCCTCCCAGGGTTTGTCTTTAACTCGCCGTTTTAGCCTTTGTTTAGTTACTTATGTTATGTGTCAAACAAAGCATAATCATTATATGATTTCTGATATTGCAGGTTGTTGAAGAGATATACAAGGTTGCATCAATCGCACTCAGCCCCAATGTCTCTGCGCAGATCTTTGTAAGTTCGAAAGTCCTAATGTGATGATGTGGATTTTATTTTGTAGAAATCATATGTATGTTCTGACTTCTGAGAGTGGTGAATTGTGCAGATGGGTTTGATGGTTAGTCCTCCAAAGCCTGGAGACATTTCATATGACCAATTCTCCCGTGAAAGGTATATATATGTATAAGCTTACACACTCGTGAATCGTGATCAACATCTCCGGATTGAATCATTAATTTCTTTTTTTGCACATTTCTCTAGCAAGGGGATTCTTGAATCTTTGAGAAGAAGAGCAAAGATCATGACCGATGGTTTCAACAGCTGCAAAAACGTCGTGTGCAATTTCACAGAAGGTAAAACAAAAAAGCAAAGCATAAAGACCGTCCACTGTAGAAATTATGTTGTTGATTCTTGTGTAAAATGTTAGGTGCAATGTATTCATTTCCTCAAATACGGTTACCACCGGGAGCTCTCCAAGCTGCAAAACAAGCTGGAAAAGTGCCAGACGTTTTCTACTGTCTAAAGCTCTTAGAAGCCACAGGAATCTCCACAGTCCCTGGCTCTGGATTTGGACAGAAAGAAGGGTAAAGAACTAAGAATTTATCCGGTTGTTTTCTTGTTCTTGCTCTTTTGATCTCTTCTAATTAACTCGTTCCTCTTGTAGTGTGTTCCATCTGAGGACAACGATCTTGCCTGCGGAAGAAGAGATGCCGGAGATCATGGATAGTTTCAAGAAGTTCAACGACGAGTTCATGACTCAGTACGATAATAACTTTGGTTATTCCAGAATGTGATTACTTCTTCTTCTTCTTCTTCTTCTTCTGATGAAGAACTATTGTGTTGTGTTATACTCTTTAAATCTAAATCTCTGTAGTACTCTTTATATTGTCCTATTCTCTAAACTCTCTCTGTCTCTACTATATATTTCCAATTGGAAACTCATAAGATCTTTTATCTCAATGAAGTTAGGCCTTGAGCCTTTTTTTGTGTCGTAATGTGAAATTTGTAATAACTCAACTAAATACAACCATTGGTATCTAATGGTTGAATGCCAAATAGCTTGAGCCAGTCAACTAATTTTAGAAAGTAAAATTGGGTAAATAAAGTCGATTTTATCACTAAAAGTTTGGAGAACACATAACAATAGTTAGACACGTTGTCCTCGTACTCTCCCTCCAGTCTATCTCTAAAATTATGAAACAATAGCTAAATTTCATTATTGAAAAGCCTTAAAACTAATATTCACTGAACCTAACATATCTTTTATCTGTTCAATAAAACTAGATATCTTCTATAGTACTAGACACATGCATTTCTAAGAGTTGTAAGAGTTGTTATGGAAACTCTCAACGATGGTGAAGATGTTTTCTCCTCCTCAGGACAGGAACATCGACCACATTCCAAATCCGACACCGACATGGCTCCGATCACCGGCGGTAGAGACTTCTTGCGGCAGTTTGCGACTGAGTCAAAGAAGCTGTGGTGGCTCGCGGGTCCTGCGATATTCACCTCCTTTTTGCCAGTACTCTCTTGGTGCCGTTACGCAGATCCTCGCCGGACACGTCAGCACGCTGGCTCTAGCTGCCGTCTCTATACAGAACTCCGTCATCGCCGGCTTCTCTGTGGGCATTATGGTAATTAAGCTTATCTAATTACGCCCAAATTTTTTTTTAAAAAAAATTGTGCTCATATGTGATGTGTATGATATATGTGGGACAAACGCTTAAATACATGCACTCACTCATGCAACCATATACACAACGGATGTATACAAAAAATTAAATTTGAATTAACGTCGCAAATGCAATACATATAAATTATGGTTGTCTAAAAAAATCATATAAAATTATTTGTTTCCAAATCCGATCTAGGTTTGCTATTCTATTTTTTTTTTTTTTTGTTGGTAAACGAATAGATGTATTGCATTTAAGTATACAATATACATGTGTAAACCCTTTTTGAGATATATAAGACGTGAATAGTCTCCTAGTGAAAACACTTTTTCTGTCAACAATGAAGACACTTGTATGTTTACTTAATCATCTGAATCTAAAATTTATTAAGACAGAAAGTGTAGGAATATCAACATCTTATTAACTCATTGATAAATTTTAAAGAGTATATAATGTCATCTAGAGATACAATGCGGAAAACGATACAAAACAAATTTTACGACCAAAGAACAACACGAAAACAGTAATCTAATTAATATCAGATCGAATGCGACTTTAAATTACAGCACCAGATTGTAACCAAAATCTCAGTTTCACATTAAATTATATTATCACTGATTTGTTAACATATGAATAGTAAAAAAAATCGTTAATCTTCTTAACTAAAGAATTAATTAGTAGTCACGTAAAAGTTATTAAATATTATGATATAAAGCTTGGGATGGGAAGTGCACTGGCAACGCTATGTGGGCAAGCATATGGAGCAGGGCAACTAGAGATGATGGGAATATATCTGCAGAGGTCTTGGATCATCCTCAACTCTTGTGCCCTTCTTCTTTGCCTCTTTTACGTTTTCGCCACTCCGCTTTTGAGTCTCCTCGGTCAGTCGCCGGAGATCTCTAAAGCCGCCGGAAAATTCTCCCTCTGGATGATCCCTCAGCTCTTTGCTTACGCCGTCAACTTCGCCACCGCCAAGTTCTTGCAGGTAACAACTATACCAATATCAAGTTATATACTCTTTTAGTTTGGAGATTAATTTTTAATAACTCTTGTACTAATTGGCATGGAGTGATTATTATGTTAGACTTTTGTTAAAAACATAGAATGCGAGACCAAATTCTCAAGAGAATAACGAGAGACTTGGACGAAAGAGAACAAAGTCAAATCTGAAACCTTGTTTCTTTATTATTCTCGACAATTTTACATTAAGACAACAATAACACTTATATACTTGTCTACATAGCATAACCGTAAGCACCCGTTGGTAACAGTTGTAACTTATCCAACAAGTTACAACTCTTCCACACACCTATTCGCTTAACATACATATTTGACTTATATAATTATAAATAAAATACGACCAAACTCAGTTATCAACTAACATATTATAGGCACAAAGCAAAGTGATTGCAATGGCGGTTATAGCAGCGACCGTGCTGTGTCAGCACGCCGTATTGAGTTGGTTCATGATGCTGAAACTCGGTTGGGGAATGGCCGGAGGAGCCGTCGCGCTCAATGTCTCGTGGTGGTTGATAGACGGAGCTCAAATAGTATATATCTGTGGAGGTTCTTGTGGCAGAGCTTGGTCAGGGCTCTCATGGAAAGCTTTCAAGAATCTCAGAGGCTTTGCAAGACTGTCTCTTGCCTCTGCGGTCATGGTTTGGTGAGATATATCGAAACCTTTTTGCATGGAACCAGATCGGTATATATACACAAATGGCTCATCGATATGGAGTGAACTTGATTTTTTGTTGGTTTTTCAGCTTAGAGGTTTGGTACTTCATGGCTTTGATTCTCTTCGCTGGTTACCTCAAGAACCCTCAAGTCTCTGTGGCTGCTCTTTCGATATGGTGAGATCTAAGTCCATATAAGTGAAGCTTTTTTTTTTTTTTTTTTCAGGTAATAACAGAATTTTCACGGTTTTGGTTACAGCATGAACATATTGGGATGGCCTATCATGGTTGCCTTTGGCTTCAATGCAGCTGTGAGGTATATTACAAAGCACTAATGTTATACAAAAATTAAGAAAGCTTAATGGTAGGATGAAGAAAAGATATGTTGCATGCATGCAGTGTAAGAGTGTCGAATGAGCTTGGAGCTGAGCACCCAAGAAGGGCGAAATTCTTATTGATAGTGGCGATGATCACTTCTATATCGGTTGGAGTTGTGATCTCAATGACTCTCATTGTGTTACGAGACAAGTATCCAACGATGTTCTCTGATGACGAAGAAGTGAGAGGACTCGTAAAACAGCTCACTCCGTTGCTGGCTATAACCATTGTCATCAACAACATTCAACCTGTTCTTTCTGGTAATTCTCTTGACAACATTAGAATAAGGATTGTTTTAATAACCCTCCCTATAGTACAACAACTGTAAGGCCATTGTGTTTATGTTAATTGCTGTTTTTGATATGGTATCAAAAGGTGTAGCTGTTGGAGCTGGGTGGCAAGGGATCGTTGCGTACGTGAACGTTGGATGCTACTATCTATGTAGCATACCTATTGGTCTTCTGCTAGGTTACAAGTTGGAACTTGGAGTAAAGGTATGTGTAATAATGTTTGAATTCTCTAGCTAGCCCTGATGAAGAACCATGATTAAGTTTTAAGCAGTCATGAATACACACTATTACAGGGGATATGGACAGGAATGCTAACAGGAACGGTTGTGCAGACAAGTGTTCTTCTATTGATGATCTATAAGACCAACTGGGACAGAGAGGTGAGAAGCACTTGTTGATGTTTTTGTGTGTATAGTTTTAAGGGTTTGGGTGCTGAAAGATTGTCATGAATGTTCAGGCTTTGTTGGCAGAAGCTAGAATAAGGAAATGGGGAGGCGAAACAGGTCATGAAGATGAGATTGAGGATATAAAAGATGAAGAAGATACAACTATCCAGGTGGTGAAAACTATCAAAGGAGATGGTCACTGAACCAGTCAATAGACATAAACAGTGCTTCTCATCATCTTCACCAGGAAATACTTTGTTATTAGAATCTAACATTACACATATAGCGTCTACTTGAAGACCATCAAACTAATATTGCATTTTATGAATGAATGAAGATTCAATAGTAAACAACGATCTAAGTAACACGGAGTCTAGAATGAATCATATTGAAAACAAGAATGTAGAAGACTGGCGAGGAACAAGAACAAGAAATGAGACTAACTGGTGCAAATTACATCAGGATTTCTAAACCTACTATGAGACAAAATGTTATTCCAAGAGGTGTTCGAGTGGAACCTATTTTACTTGGTCAAATCTCCACAAGTTTTGATGCTCCTCTGTTTTTAACCAGCCGTCCTTAACCACACTTATATTTCATCTTCAATCCGGTTCCATAACACTTTTGGGAGTGACAAAGTCGATATATAAAGCCACGGTCACCTGTATACTCATGCAATGTGCCCAAACTAGACCAAAGATCAAAACCAAAAGGAGGTTTCACAGCCGCTACTTATCGTGACTTTATGAGTCGAATGTATCTCCATAAATGCACAGCTTATATTGGATCATTGCTCATTATTGATCACGAAGAAAGATTTATTTTTTAAAGATGTTTCATTGTTGTTTAATTTGTTTGCAGGGACATACAGCCATATAAGTTGTTGCTTGATAGAATTTGGATATTTGAGGGTTGTCTGATTTTGGACTATTCAATAAAATTATACGATTTTTAGTATTGTCTAATTATCTCGCACATGGAATAGAAATCGAAGGAAATGAGCAGAAATTTCGAAATGCAATGCAAAGTATCCCTAAGAACATGATGAATCCTACCAACAACTCAATGAAACCAATGATAATCGATAGCAAGCATTCGAGAACTCCAAATACCAATACCTAACATTTAACTCCGAAATAAAAATTATATAATCCAGCAATATTCAGTAAAAGATCTCTCACTCCAAATCAAAAAGCAACAAAACAGTGTTCAACACGAAGAAAATGACTTAAACGGAAACGAAAATATCAAGTGCGAAACTTAGAACATGGAACAAAAATCGAAGGAAATGCCCAGAAATCTCGAAATGCAATGCAATGTATCCCTAAGAACATACCTGGTGAAAAATCAATAGCAAGCATTCGAGAAATCCCAATACCAACACCAAACCTCAACTATAAAATGATAATTATATAATCCAGTAATATTGATTAAGATATCTCTCATCAAGAATCCAAAAGCAGAACAAACTGAGTTCAACAACGGGTTCCAACAAAACGAAGAAGATAATTTAAAACGAAAACGGAAAAATCGACCTAAACTAGGCAGTGAGCACGACGGCACCACCAGCCTCCTTGATCTTCTTTTCGGCGGTCTTAGAAATGAGCTTAGCCTTCACAACGAACGGCTTGTTCTCAGGCAAATGACCTTTACCCAAGACCTTGAAGAAACCGTGCTGCGTCACATCGATCAAAGGAACATTGTCCTTGGTGGATTTCGCCTTCACATCCTCGGGAACGAGAGACCAGAGCTTGTCGAGGTTGACGATTGGGCAGAAGAACTTGTTGCGGAGCTTGTGGAAATACCTCATACCGACTTTACCGAAGTAACCTGGATGGTACTTGTCGAAGAGGATACGGTGGTGATGCATTCCTCCGGCGTTACCACGACCTCCGGGATGCTTGCGATGCTTTCCGATACGACCATGACCGGCGCTGACGTGTCCTCTCTTCTTCCTGTTCTTCTTCAACGCCGTCGCCATTTTCTCTCAGAGATCTAGGGTTTTTTTCCTGAGAAAGATTGAGAAATGTTATATAATATAGAGGACCGAACGGCTAGGGTTTTCAGAGATAGGGTTTTATAAAAGAGGACGACAAGCAAGGTCTTATCTTTTGGGCTCTAAAGAGGTTTAAGCCCAATGACATCATATGAACGAACCCAAACACATTTTGTGACCTTTTTCAAACATTCTTTTTCAGACATTTTACCATTCTGTTTTGATTTTTTTCTTTTCGAAAGGGTATCCTTGATCTTCTGATTGGGGTAATTTGAGTAGTTGTGTGTTGATATTAACATTTCACTAAAACGTTTTGTGGTCGTAAGACCTCTATAGTGTTCTTGTCAAGAAATTCTGATAAAGAATTCTAAAAAAACGATGGTCTACTATGTGATGATGATGTAGGAGTTTTGACATAACTCGTTTATTATATAAATGTAACATGTTTATTAATCAATTTTTTTGTAACTAAAACAGGTGGCAAAAATATTTTTAAATTGACTCATTGATTAAAAGAACGAGCCAAAAGCACACAACACAGTAACACACCTTAACCACATTCTCAATTTTAAGCAAAGAAAGATCTTTTGTAATCCCATTTCAAGAGGTAAACTGGTTTAAGACATCATATATAAGTCGTTTTAGTGAACCGATAACCACCTACCGATGATGTGAAATTTTCTGTTTAGCTACAGAAGATTTCTCTATACATTATTTCAGTGAAAGAAGAAAAAAATTAAAAGACAAAAACCAAATCACCTCCACTAAAAGTCATTTGTATTTTGTTTTGTATATTTTTATGGGCTATAAGAGGCCCAATTCTTAACCCCTTTAAGGCCCTTACATAATTTCAGTTAATTCACTTCCAATCCGGATTTTCCCTTCTTCGTGTCGACAGTTGATCGCCGCCGTCCTCCACAGCTTCTCCTTCTTCTCTCATAAACCCTAAAATCTCGCCGAACCCTAAAACCCTTACCGGGGTTTCGACTTCATCGTGAAAGATGCAACACGACGAGGTGATATGGCAGGTTATCAGGCACAAGCACTGCAGTTATATGGCCAAGTATGTCTTTTTATTTTTCCCCTCACTTCTCTTTGATTTCGCCTGGAAGAAGATTTGTTGATGAGTATTATCTTTCTCTTTGCTTTACTTGTAGAATCGAAACCGGAATCTTCTGCAAAAACCCTTATAATGTAACCGGTGTCTGCAACCGAAGCTCTTGCCCACTTGCCAACAGTCGCTACGCCACCATCCGAGACCACGATGGTAATTTTAAATCTGCAAATCGAATTTATAAAGAGTCGAAATTTATGTTTGTCTCCATTTATTTCTGCTGATTCTATGTGCTGGAACTCGTACGATTGGCCATTGATTTACTTAGATGTAGTAAGAGCAGAATTGCGGAAAGATGCTTGTTTTGAATACAGTGTTGTGACCTCTTACTGTGGATTCTCTGTATTGTTGTTACTCAGGAGTCTTTTATTTATACATGAAGACTATAGAGAGAGCACACATGCCAAAGAACTTGTGGGAGAGAATTAAGCTGCCTAGAAACTATGAGAAGGCCCTTGAACTCATTGATAAGCACTTGGTGAGCTGAGATTTCATCCCCACATTTGAGCTCTTCCCTCTTCTTCATCTTTTTAGCTAGACTGGTGTATTAGGATCTGGGGGTTTAATAACGTTTCTTTATTGTGGCAGTTGTACTGGCCCAAGCTGTTGCAGCACAAGGTTAAACAAAGACTGACCAAAATGACTCAGATGCGTATTCGTATGAGAAAACTTGCTCTGAAAACAAGGTCTTGTCCTCTTCCGATTTTTGTTCTTGGAATTCTGATATCTTATTTGATTCGCAGAACTCTAGTTTTTCTTTTCCTGTTCTGATTAATTTTATGGTGTTTTTGTTTTTGAATCACAGGGAGACGATAATGACTATGCCTAGGAGGAATATCAAGAGAGAGGCGAGAAGAGAGGAAAAGGCTGAAAAAGCAGCTGTGTTGGATAAGGTCACAACTTCCTTTTATTTTATTTTTTGGGTGGTTGGTTTGGTTTTACTTGCCTCACTTAGGTTCTCATGACATTCTGGTTCTTTTTGCAGGCAATTGAAACCGAGTTGTTAGAACGTTTAAAGAAAAACGTTTACGGTGACATATACAATTATCAGGAGTCTGTGTTTATCAAAGTTCTTGAGAATGAAAAGGAAGTTGAAGTGGAATTAGAAGAAGAGGAAGAAGAGGATGTACTTTTTTCTGAGCCTACACAGTTTTATCGTTGTGTATTTTCGGCAGTCCATAAAATCTAAATGCAGCTTCGTTTCACTGATATTTATTTATTAAACTGAATCTCAGGAACCAGAGATTGAATATGTTGAAGGCTATGATGAACTTGAAGATGAAGATGAAGATATAGAAGATTTTAATGGTCTTCCATTTAAGGAGTCTCACGTCGACAGTGATGATCATGGTAATATTCATCTTCGTACTGTTTCCTACTTTTTCAAGGTTTTAACTCAAGAACTGAAAATTATGCATCTAACATATTGAGAAATGATGAATCCCTTTTAATAAGTTTGATGCATTTGAGTTATTCATGGTTACTTATTGGTTTTCATTACCATCACTACATATATAGCTTCGTTTGTTCATAAGAAATAATGCCAATCATGAACTCTCTACAGATTCAGATGATGAGGACGGCGATGATGCTGAGCCGCAAGTTGTGATTCATAAAAAGGGACGAGCTTTAAAGAAGACTGATGATAATAGAAAAGCGAAGAAGAAATCAAGAGTAGTTGTTGAGGTGAGATTCCACAAGCTGGCTTTAATAAATTCGCGAGATGTTGGGCATACTTTGTGTCTGCGATTTGGATATTTTTCTTACATTTTTCTACGTCTTTCAGGTCGAGCAAGATGGAGACACAAGGCAAACCCTGAAAAGCCTGAAACTTTGAGAAGAAAAGTGGAAATTTTGATACTTTTGATTAGAAAAGGTATTACTTTCCTCATCTGTTGAGGCCTTTTGGTTTTGTAGTTCTTGTAAAAGCTAATATGATCGTACTTTTATCAAAACCATTTATTTTAACTTTTAAGTTACATTTTCGTTTTTTTTGTGTTGTTACTATAAACTGGAAAAGAAGAGGCCTTGTATGAATTGATATATCAATCATTGAAAATTTGAAACTGGGTGTTTTTTTTTAAGACAATAAAAGTAAATCGCTAGAGATGATGAAGAAACTGAATAGAGACATTATAATAATGATGCGAGCTTCTTGATCACTGATCAGTACAGCGATGATGAAGAGAATTGCCAAAACAATATCACATATTTAGAATTGTTATATAAAAAAAGAATTTCTCATTAATGTTGATTCAACGAGGATCTAAAATATTCCGCTATTTTGGTGTGCTTTATGCTATTAGCCTATTACTTCTAAAATCTGCAATTTGATTTCTCACTCTCACTAATTCTGAGACGCATATGAAAGTGTAAACTTGAATGTTCTGACAGAGTACGTTCTGACAAAATTTTAGCAAACTTTGAAAATACGAAAACTATTTTGTAAATTTACTACCTTTTTAAGTTGTCTTTAAAATGTTATTTTTATTATAAAAATTACTCGTTTGAACTTAATCAGATAAGTCAAATTTACTGAGTAAGATTGACTAGCAGTAAATTTCCGACTCACATAACGCATTCAACTAACAAAAATAAATGGACATTTAACATATTTTTGCGTAGGAAAAAAAAGAGGAAAATTAACAATAAACACACAAAAACAGAACAAATCTTAAGGAAAAACTACAAAAATGCATAAAAACAAAAAGACACGCTCACTGAAACGAGAAAAGCATGAATTAACCGTTGTATATAAGAAGCAGCTTATTTCATCGTTTTCCTTCTCTACTCTCACAAAAAAAAAAAAAAAAAACTCCAAAAGAATCAACGATAATGTCGAAATTCGGATTTCTCTCTGGAAAAGACGATTTAGCTGTGGAGAATCTGCTTTCACAAGCCAAGGATCTATACGTTCTAGAGCAAGTCGCCGCCATCAACTGCTCTGGCTTCACCGACTCTGTTCTTCCCACTAATCTCGAGACCCGTTTCCGTCGTCTCAAATCTCTTCCGGTTTCTCGACCCGACCCGGTTTCTTCCTCCAAGAGGGCTCTCTCCCACTCCAGGAGCATGACGGAGAGGAACCACGAAAACGCGTTTTCTGCTTCCGGCGATGAGAAAAGGAGTTTCTCCGGAGTAACCAAACGCGTTCCGAGTGTGAAAACTCGTCGTCCTTTGGTTTCATCTGTTGAGGAAACGCGAATTTTCTCCGGGATCAAACGCGATCCGAGTTTGAATTCGGGTTTTGAGAAGAATCCGCGAGGTGGGCTAATGGGTTCGAGTTCGTCGAGATTTTCTCGAGAAGGCAAGATTTTGTCGACACCAACAACACAAAGCCTGAAGCTTCTTCCTAAAGAGAAATCGAGGATGAGCTCCTCTTCGTTTGTCTCCATTGATTTAGCTTCTTCATCATCCGATTCCGTCCTAGAGCAAGAAGAACGATCAAACCGGAAATCGAAAACGAAATCAAAATTGTCATGGTTTGATAAGTTTTCACCATCAAGAGCCATGGGTTGTTTATGTCGTTCTCCAGGCAAATCATCATCCAACAGCAAGAAGACAATGAAGAGCAGCAGCAGCAGCAGCAGCAAATTCGTCTGATTTTCTCGGACAGGACCCGGTTCAAGCTTTTTTTTTAAGGCCTCCGGACAATTAAAAAAATTTAATCTTGTTTTTAAAACTTAATATTTGTTATTATGACATTATTTTTTTATTAGAAATTTAGTTATGGAAATTAAAATTATTATCCAACCAAAACTTTCTTCTTAGATCAATTTTGTATATTATTTTTTTTTTTTAAAACTTTATTTAATCCAATAAATAGGCCTCTAATATTAAGGCCTTTGGAAATAACCTCACTGATTCCAGAGGAGAATACAATATTGTCGAAGCAATAATGATTTAAATAAAAAAATCGCAGCGAGTGCTAAGAAAATCAGATAAACTCGAAAAAATGAAGGATTAGGGGTCTCTTTTATGTCCTGGTTTGTTGATTTAGTTTTTTTTTATGAACGTTTTTGTTTGGTGTTTCAGGTAGAACACTCTTTATATACATATAGTTGTTAATGTATGAGGATGCTATGAGCCTTTTTTTCTTCTCTCAAATACCTTCCATTATGTTTTATACTTATCTGTTATAACACATATCATGTATGGACTCTTATACCGGCCCATTAGGCCCATCAGGGCATTGTACTTAACCTAGATTCCCTATGTACTCTATATATACATTCCAGTGATTAATAAAGTTTCTAAGAAGTTTTCACAACACGTTATCAGCACGATAAGACTCTCTGAACGAAAAACCCTAATAAATCCGGCCACTACCAAAACCCTAAAAGCAAGTCGAAACTTAAAAGACGCATATCTTCCAAACCGTGAGGAACCAGAAGACGATCTACATATCAAATCAAAGCCCTCGACGAGACGAATCTACTGGTGAAAACCGTTTGTCGATCCAACGTCGGACGCGCCCTCACGCACACTTACAGTACACGACGATCAACCGAAAAAAAAAAAAAACCAGATCCGAGTTTTTCCTTCTTCAACCAGCAGCTTCTCCAGTTTTGGTGATCAATCCTTGGAATTTGTAGCGGCTAACTGAGGTCTATTAGCTCCCAGTTTCATTAGCCTGTCAGAAATCCAAAGGTGGAAAAGCACACCAGCAAATGGAAACCATAGTCGTAGATAGTGGATCCAGCCACACTATCTTAAGAAACAAAAGTTACTTCATAAACTTAACCTATTAAACCGCAAATATTAGCACCATCGCGGGTCCCTCAAACCTTATCGAAGGATATGGCCATGCCTATGTGTTGCTATCAAATGGCACACAACTTGAAATACCAGATGCTCTATATTCTCCTAGTTCGAAGAGAAATCTTCTGAGCTTCAAGGATATAAGACAGAATGGTTTCCACATAGAAACCCAAGGTCAAGGGAACAAAGAATCCCTCCTAGTCACTAAAACCGTAGACGGCCATAAACAAATCCTCGAAACCATACCCGCGCTCTCTACTGGACTTTACCATGCTAAAGTCAGTATGATTGAAGCTAATACCACTCTCAAAGCCCGGTTTACTGATTATACTATTTGGCACGACCGGCTCGGTCATCCCGGTGCAAATATGATGCGTAAACTAATTCAAAACTCTCAAGGGCATACCCTCAAAGAAAACCGAGCTTATCCTCAACACCTCATGTGCACAGCTTGTTCTCAAGGCAAATTGATCACTCGGCCCTCACCAGTTAAAATCTCTAAACAAACACTTCATTTCCTAGAAAGAATCCAGGGCGATATCTGTGGACCTATACATCCATCTTCCGGACCATTCCGGTACTTCATGGTCCTTATAGACGCATCGACCCGTTGGTCATATGTTTGTCTCTTGTCCTCTCGGAACCAAGCTTTCGCTAGGTTCTTGGCCCAAATCATAAAATTGCGGGCCCATTTCCCTGACTTCCCACTAAAGACTATCCGCCTTGACAATGCTGGTGAATTTACCTCACAAGCATTTAATGACTACTGTATGGCCATGGGGGTAACCGTGGAACATCCTGTAGCACATGTCCATACTCAAAATGGATTGGCTGAATCATTCATTAAACGCATTCAATGGATAGCCCGACCATTACTCATGAGATCAAAGCTCCCGGCCTCAGCATGGGGACATGCAGTATTACATGCTGCTGAACTCATACGCATCCGGCCATCTAGTGAACACAAATATTCCCCATCCCAACTACTCTCGGGTCATGAGCCAGACATCTCCCATCTCAAAACATTTGGGTGTTCAGTATATGTACCCATTGCTCCACCACATCGAACCAAAATGGGACCTCAAAGAAGGATGGGAATATATGTTGGTTTTGACTCTCCCACCATCATAAGATATCTCGAGCCAACCACTGGAGATCTCTTCAAGGCCAGATATGCGGATTGCCAATTCGATGAATCGGTATATCCCTCTTTAGGTGGTGAGACAAACAAGCTGGTCAAAGATCTTTCATGGAATCAAACATCATTAAATTGGCAAGATCCTCGGACTCTAGAATGTGATTCAGATATCCAAAAGATTATTCATTATCAAAAGCTAGCTAATCAATTGCCAGATTCCTTTGCTGACCCGACCAAAGTAACCAAATCGTACATCCCAGCTTGTAATGCACCAGTACGAATAGCTGTCCCAACGGGACAGACCCAAGTTGCTACAGAGTCTGCACCACGTCTCAAACGGGGCAGACCTCTCGGTTCCAAAGATAAGAATCCCCGGAAATCAAAGAAAGGTGCAATAACCGAAACCGGGATTCCTGCAATATCAGACATAGCCGCGGCTGAGACTCAATCTAATGAACCCTCAATGGAAGTTCGGGACGCCGAATCTCCAGGTTCAAAAGATAACAATGAGATCTCCATCAATTACAATATGTCCGGAATACAATGGAATCGAAAAGAAGTCGACTTAAATGCACTCTTTGCATACAAAGTAGCACTTGATGTTGCGCTCACGCAAGAGGATCTAGAACCCACGTCAATAACACAGTGTACACATCGAACAGATTGGCTAAAATGGAAAGAAGCCATAAACGTGGAGTTAAAGAGTTCCAAACTCAGAAACGTGTTCGGTCCGATCATCCGGACCCCATCACACATCAAGCCAGTGGGCCACAAATGGGTCTTTGTGCGCAAAAGGAACGAACTCGGTGAAGTCGTTCGATACAAAGCACGGCTTGTAGCACAAGGATTCTCACAGAGACCCGGAATCGATTATGAGGAGACTTATTCTCCAGTGGTGGATGCAACAACATTCCGATTCCTCATAAGTCTGGCCATAAGAGAAAATCTTGATCTGCGGTTAATGGATGTTGTAACCGCATATCTCTATGGGCCCCTGGACAACGAAATATATATGAGACTCCCAGATGACATTGAACTAAAAGACAAAAATGCATCTCGAGATCAATACTGCATCAGGCTGAACAAATCCTTGTATGGACTGAAACAAAGTGGGCGTATGTGGTACAACCGCCTCAGCGATTACCTCATCAAAGAAGGCTACAAAAATGAACCCATCAGTCCATGCATCTTCATCAAGAAGTATCAAACAAAGGATTTGTAATCATAGCAGTATACGTGGATGATCTAAATATCCTCGGAACATCTGGTGAGATCTCCCAAACAGTCGACTGCTTAAAAGCAGAATTCGAAATGAAAAACCTAGGCAAAACAAAGTACTGTTTGGGATTACAACTTGAGTACATCAAAGGAGGAATCCTTGTGCATCAATCGGCTTATATCGAAAAGGTACTCAAGCGATTTAATATGGACCAAGCTCACCCATTGACCAGCCCAATGGTAGTTAGAAGCTTAAGTGATGACCCTCTTGGTCCCAAAAAGGATGATGAAGAAATCCTTGGTCCTGAAAAGCCATACCTCAGTGCTGTAGGAGCGTTAATGTACCTGGCTAGTCACACTAGACCAGACATATGTTTCGCCGTGAACCTCCTCGCTCGATATAGTTCATCTCCAACTCAGAGGCACTGGAATGGTATAAAACATCTCCTAAGATACCTTCGAGGTACTCAAGACTTAGGACTCTTCTATACTAACCAAAATAAAGATGGGTTAGTCGGCTTCGCCGATGCAGGATATCTATCAGATCCGCATACTGCCAAGTCTCAAACTGGCTACGTTTTTACACATGGAGGAACAGCCATCTCTTGGAGATCAATGAAGCAGACACTCACTGCCACTTCATCAAACCATGCTGAAATCCTAGCCATTCATGAGGCTAGTAGGGAATGCGTCTGGCTTCGCTCCATGACTCAGCACATCCGCAGAGATTGTGGTATGGACGAAGACACACAACCCACGGTGATGTATGAAGACAACGCGGCATGCATAGCTCAGCTCAAGGAAGGATATATCAAAGGAGATCGGACGAAGCACATTCTACCGAAGTTCTTCTCAACCTCAGACTGGCAGAAGGACGGCACTCTCAGCGTTCAGCAGGTCCGATCCAGTGAGAATTCAGCTGACCTCTTCACCAAATCATTGCCTACTTCAACACACCGGAAGCTCGTCAAACAGATAGGAATGTATAGACTTAGAGATCTGCAGTGATGCTACAATCAGAGGGAGTAATGCGTGTTGTACTCTTTTTCCTTCACCATGGTTTTGTCCCACTGGGTTTTTTCCTAGTAAGGTTTTAATGAGGCAACATTCCCCAGCGCATTATCGAGATCCCAATTGAGTAGCTGACCCGGTTCACTCGTCCAAGGGGGAGTGTTATAACACATATCATATATGGACTCTTATACCGGCCCATTAGACCCATCAGGGCATTGTATTTAACCTAGATTCCCTATGTACTCTATATATACATTCCAGTGATTAATAAAGTTTCTAAGAAGTTTTCACAACATTATCAACATTATTTGGATGATAGATAATTAATGTCACATTAGCACGCCAATTAATGTCACATTAGCACGCCATTAGTTTTCAACTTTTCTCAATGTATCAGCATTTTATCACTTTAATTGGAGATATTTTGTCTTTATTGCAGCAATAGTGAGATTTTGCTTTTTAATTTATTACATTACTCCCTGAAATAAATGAAAAAAGCGCACAACCCCCAAAACTCTCCATATCCCTTTTCTTCCACATCCTTTCTGGTAAAACAGTACTTGAACAGTCTCTCTCTCTAATTATCTATCTTCTCTCTCTTTGTGATTTTCTCCTTCGCTATTTCCGATTTCTCTCTCTCTCACCTAACCCTAATTATTCCACCTGAAATTCGTCTACGATCCGGCGATGAGCTCGGAGGAAGCCAAAGTCGTCGGTAAGTCTGATCGATTCCCGTTCAATTTGTCTATCTCATCACCTGAATTGAATTTAGGATCTAGGGTTTTGTATTGAATCGATTTACATTTCATTTTGTTTCCGAGCTTTTATACAGAATGTGACCGGATCCACGGTTTCTGATCTGGAAATGATAGATTAGGCACACACAAAAAAAAACACGAGAGGGTTTTCTAATCGATGAATCTGCTCGATTTTTGTTGTAGTTCCAAGGAATTTTAGATTGTTGGAAGAGCTTGAAAGAGGTGAGAAAGGTATCGGAGATGGTACGGTAAGCTATGGAATGGACGATGCTGATGATATTTATATGCAATCCTGGACTGGCACCATTCTTGGCCCTCATAATGTATCTCTCTCTCTCTCCCTCTCTGTGTCTGCGTTTGATAGATTAAGATGCAATTCTCAACACTTTTTGGAGGGAATCGCTAGAGAGCGTTTATTGATTTAACCCCCAAAAAAAAAAACAATCAATTTTGGATGCTTTGGAGTCTTCTTCTACTTTTTGTCCCTATGTTTTAGGCAATATCTCTGTGCGACTGTGCGTAAAGTAACTATTTTTTTTTGTGTGTGGCTTTTACTGGAAATGATCCGTTACTTTTAGCTACGTAATCTGTGACACTTAACTCCAAATGGTCTGTAGCTACGTTTCTTTACCACTATTGATCAGAGAATGAAATTATGGGTTTCTGATTTTGGTTGTTGATAAGATTGATGATGTTTGTTTGGTGATGAATGAATATCAGACTGCATACGAAGGGAAAATCTTCCAGCTGAAGCTGTTCTGTGGAAAGGATTACCCAGAAAGTCCACCAAGTGTGAGGTTCCAGACCCGGATAAACATGGCTTGTGTCAACCCTGAATCTGGCGTGGTAATCTCTTTTGACCTCGTTAGTGACATTGCTGATGCTACATATGTATATGTAGCTATTGATATTTTGCTTGTTTTGACAAGGTTGTGTCCTAATGTATGATCAGGTTGAACCGAGTCTCTTCCCTATGCTCACTAACTGGCGGCGAGAATACACAATGGAGGACATTCTGGTTAAGCTGAAAAAAGAAATGATGACTTCGCATAACCGGAAGTTAGTTCAACCCCCGGAAGGTAATTTCTTTACTTGCGGATTCCGAACTTGATTCTGACAAGTCTTAGGACCATTAGGCTTTAATCAAAGTCTTGTTTCTCCAGGTACCGAGGAAGCTAGGGCGGATCCAAAGGGACCAGCAAAATGTTGTGTGATGTGAAGAGAGGTTGTGGCGAATCCAGCAATTTGTATTAATAGAAAGGACAATGTATATAAACATCATTTGAAGCTTTTGATATTTCCTACAACTTAATGTTATAGTGTTGTTTGAGATTATCTATATATATATGTCCACCAAAAACAGGTGATTATGATCCCAATAAACCACTTCTCTTCTTTCTCTTATTAGTTCGTATCGTGGCTGAGTTCTTAAGTTGTTCTTTAAATAGTGTAATTGCTCACTATCCTACTTAGATGCGCTCTAATTTTTGCATTTGTTAGTGAGAAACGAAAGAAAATTCGAACAATGGAACTAATAGTTGTACTTAAGTATAGACTTAGGAATTTACCTTCTCACCAAGAAAATGCTATTTATTGGTGATGAATGGTATACTCTATGTTCACACTACAAACATGATTATAGTAATATTTTACCGTTTTTCACGTTTTCATGCTTACAAAATGTGATTTCACCATGTATATTTAGTATGTTAACTCTATTAATATATTACAAGTTTACAACCATGTTTTTAAGTAAACTCTACTTTCTGTTGGTGGATCATTCGATTATTGGTTATTCAGCTATTCATTGAAACCAAATGCACATAGTATATTCCCTTTTATTTGGAACCGTGCCTAGAGAATTGGGTTTAAACATTTTGTTTCACCAAGATTTGAGTACACAATGGAAAAGAACAAATGAAGAATAGTAAGTGTGTAGATATATTATCAATATGACTGCAAAGTAGTAGTGAAAAATTGAAAAGCCTGCTATTAATCAGATAGAAGCAAAATTTATACATTATAACTATTCGATCCAAAGAAAAGTATTAACAACAAATAGCTAAGAAAACAATTGATATCGGGTTGATAAACAAGGAGAACTTAAATTGATAGTACCGTGTAAGTGAAGAAAGGGTCGATAGTGAAATTAAAAGGAAAGTAAAACAAAAATTTTAAAATTGTAAGTCTCACACTTTCTCCTCCTCATGCTTAAATGAGAATACGTCTACGCATATATCAATACATGTCGAGAACACATTTGTACAAAGACACACACTAACATATTCTGATCAGATCTTTGTCATATATAAAACTAAGAATCTCTTCTTCCATCGATCTTTTATTATTTATATAAATCAAAAGAGAGATCCAAAGCTAACAAGAAACTGTGAGTGTTAATAATTTGTCATCTTACTTAGTTCCATCTCTCATTTTTCATCAAGCCATGGCTGGTTCATCTGTTTCTTCCCAAACCGAAAAGGATACCTCCTCTGGCTCTTCAGAAACTAAAGGTAGGGACCGTAGGGTAGTGTTTCAATTTCTTTTCTTACTTTCTGGGGAAGATTAACTGTTTTTTTTTCTGTGGTCATGTTAATATGTTATGTAGGAGGAAAATCTGTTCAGGAAGGAGATAATGCATTGGAGAAACATGTAGCCTTCTTCGACAGGAACGGAGACGGCGTCATTTATCCTTGGGAAACCTACCAAGGTAACATACGCAATAAATTAAGTAAACAAAAAAAAAAAATATGAATGAGGTTTTCGATGTGTTAAATTTACAAACAAATTTGATTGTTTAACGTGTATGTATATATAAAGGATTTAGAGCGATCGGGGCAGGGCGTCTCCAGTCGGCTTTTGGTGCTGTCTTCATCAACATGGGACTAAGCCAGAAAACTCGTCCGGTACCAACTAATACCAGTGATCTTTTTTTTTCTTTACGTTTGGTTTGGCAATGTGATCAAAGCATACTATATAAGTTAAATGGTAACGTCTTGTACCTTTTTCCATTTAATTAGCTAGCCTCAAACCTCTTCGAGTAAAATGCTAAAATAAGACAAATCATTACTACTCTGCTTACATTGAATCAAATAGAATGGTTAGCTATAGAAATAATGAGCTTCAAATTCAATATCAATTAGCTAAAAAAAGAAATGAATCGACTCATAACGTTTGCTATTCTAGCCGTTTGACTATGCAATCAATTTATTTCAAAACTATTTGGATTTATATTATAGCATTAATTATGATAATATGTAATTGAGGCCGTTGAGAAAGTTGAATAGGGCAAGGGTTTCTCGCCGTTGTTTCCAATAGAAGTGAAGAATAGTCGCCTTGCCATCCACGGTAGTGACACTGACGCCTATGACAAAGATGGAAGGTATTTTTCATTTCCTTATCATCTTTTTCTCAAAACCTAGATGCTATATAAATTGATTTTTTCTTTTTGATAATATATGTGTTTTCATGCATGCATACGTATTTTGAACTTAACTAGAGTTACTTCCTTCTGAATGTTGCAGATTTGTGGAATCGAAATTCGAGGAAATATTCAAGAAACATGCTCACACACATCAAAATGCACTTACTTACAAGGAAATTCAACAATTGCTTAAGACTAATAGAGACCCTAAAGATTACGGTGGATGGTTCGTTGTTTCTTTTTTTTTTTGTTTATTTTACTGAATGATTGATTTCTACAAGTTATATACGTAGAAGTATCTTTGTTCCGATATTTTTAGTGATAGAGAAAAAAGAAGAAAAAAATTATAGAAGTGATAAAGAACGATGCATGCATTTACTATCTTAAGCAAATATATTTCCATTAATTATAGTGTACGATGCTTATACCTAATGTTGTATATGTATATACAGGATTTCAGCATATGCAGAATGGAAGATATTACATGAGTTATGCCAAGACAAAAATGGTTTGTTGACAAAAGAGACAGTAAGGGGTGTCTACGATGGCAGTCTTTTCAAACAGTTGGAGAAACAAAGATCATCTTCTTCTTCTTCTCGTGACAAGAATCAAAAACAGATGGAGAAACAAAGATCACCATCTTCTTCTTCTCGTGACAAGAATCAAAAACTACGTTAAATCCTACAACCAATTCTTATTCATTATCTTCATCACTGCAAATGAATATTTTTATGTGACTTTTGTATATTTATGTGAAAAGCGTATATTTTTTTTGGTACTGTGTATATTGTCCGGTTTGTTAATACTACGGTATAAAAAAAATGAACACCTGTTAAAAAATATAGTTCTTCGTCTATTTTTATAGTATGTTAGCTTTGTTATTGATATTTCTTTGTCAATATATATGAAATTGTTTACATGCATATGCATATTCAGACTAGACACCGTGAAAGCTTACACAAGCGATTGTTCAGTTCCTCTAGGAGAGGAAGTAGCTAAAGAGGCCAGGATTTTTCAAAATCAATAATTAAATTTATTTCCAAATCTTGTGTTATTAGAAAAAAATTAGGCATTGTTTTTTTTGTGACTTCAAAATGTCTGAGATCATTTTCTAGTTAAAAATACAAAAAAAAAAAAAAAAAATTAACAGAAACAAAATGTGATCATTGATATATATATACATACACAGTACAAAAAAAATTAGTTGCAAACCATAATTTACTAGAATAAGCTGTTAATGAAACCAGTTTCTGCGCTTCTCTACCGACTTTGCCTTCACCAACGGACACACAATATCTAAGTTTCTTATCAAGAGGTGCTGGTCTTTGCTGTATTCTGATGAGCAGCTGCATATATCGAAGAATTGGGATCGGTTTTGAGGTGAGAGAAAAGGTGTTGTACATCTGGTCGGAGAGAGTCCGCTGCTCTTCCGATTAACGCCAGTATGTCTGGTCTCGGCTTGCTGCTACTTTGAACAGCTCCTCCTTGTCCCTCGTAGTGAACAATATGGTGTCTGCAACAATTTGAAACCGACAAGCTCATTAATGTGACATACAATCACCCAAACAAATCCTCTCAAGACCACACACGCAGATCAACAACATAAGGTTCACATGATCCTGGCTTGGGATCAAGAAAATAGCTATATGATTGTTATTCGATTTAAAGAAAATGAGTCCATGTTTTGGGTATGGTAATGTAGAAGCTTACAGGAAATCGATAAGATCTGCAATCTGGGATGCTTCAACAGGGACCGGTGTCTGCGAGTTCTTTCCGAAAACATCGACCATTGTGCTCAAGAGAAGGGCTAACGTCTGTCGAGAAACAGAAAAGTATACCAAAGTCAAACGAAACACGTAGTCGAGTTTTGTGATGAACATCATCTGGAGATGGAAGTATCATTCCAGTTATGTTTTACTTGAGAGACTGCGTATTATGAACATGCTTAGAGCAACAGTAAAATGATATCATGAATGGCCTTTTGCTATCGCTGCTCGAAGACGGCATCTACAGAATTTCAAATTCTGACCAGCCATTGATATATCAGTTCACATGAACAGAACGTTACATAGTAACTCGAAGTAAGACCACTTCACATGGTTAGGAGCCATAAGAGTACCTTGTTAAAGAGCGTACGTGTGTTTGCAAGCCTTGGGAGCAGTGGCCCCATAATACGGAATGCCACTCTGAGCATTGCAACAGATGTCACAGGCCGGAGGTTCCTGATGATGATATGCGTGCCTTCAAGCCATTCTTGTGGGAGATTGCTGAAGAAAGCATGAAGCAAGGCGACTATATTTCCTGGAAGAAGACACAACGATTCACATGTAAAAACAAAATACAAACACAACAAACATTCACCTATGAATTTAGAAGCTATAGTATTACCTATGGCGGTTGAGGTGTTGTCCTGAGCAGCCCATGTAGGATCCATCAAAGCATATCCAACAGCCGAGTCTAGTTCACCTTCTGATCTCTTCCCGTCATTAAGCCACCATGTGTCAATTGCAACACGTGACGCCTCTATGTAAAGCTGCGTGTGAAAATCTGGAGGGAGCTGAGCCAGCAAAAGCCCGCAAGCTTGAATCAACAGACACGACAGTTGCTGGCATGTGTAACCGCTTCTAGAGACAAAGCTCGCCGTGTTAATACCACAAGTGGACCGGCTTGCGCTCATGGAATCCGTGCTCCCTCCTGAGGGAGACGTAGGGAGCACCGACCCTTGCCCCACCCCGTTTGCAGCGCCGTGGAACCCGTTGTTGCCAGATTGAATAAGTGTGGATTGTATGTTGACAATTATCTTGACAAGCGAAGAGACAATATCTGAAGCTGAGACGGGAAGCGAGAGGATCTCGATCACTGCCGTTTCAAGAACCAACTGAGTGTAAGTTCCCGGGTCCTGGATCTGATAGAATGCTTTATGTCCCTCAGAGGCGTTTGCTGGTCCGGGCTGAGATGCTCCTGGAGTTTTTCCATGAGGAGGTCTCACTGAGCTGTTTAAGAAGTCTGCCATTGAGCCAGACCTCGAGCTGCAGTTGCTGCTAAGTGGAGGTATAACATTGTTTACGAGATTAAGCAGAAGAGTGGCGAAGTAATCGAGAGGTGGGCATGTAGGGGCACTGGAAGAGGTGATGTACTGCGGGAATGATTCAGACAATGGAATCTGCGGAAAATGTGAATAGAGTTGTTAGGTTCCAATTAACCCAATGTGGAAACAGTTACGGCCAAAGGTAAATGGTGAGAAACAAAGAAAAACATCAAGGCAATAAATTGAACAATCAATTTGAGTTGAAAGCTGAACTCTAGAAAAGGCATCTTGTGATCATTTTCAGAATAAAAAGAAAAATGATTATTTTTTGTTTTCAATTACCTTGCTGAGATCAAGTACTTTGAGAACGCCCACAACAAGATTCCCGGGAAGATGACCATAGAAATAGGCAAGTATATCACGGACAAACGTGAATCTGAGAGGATGATAAGCTAGAAATTTCGCGTATGCAGACAAAATAATATCAGCTAGCTCAAACGCACTGTTCTCGATGAGCCTGTACACCACCAGAGGGATAACTGGAAGCAAACGCGCCGCGATATCATCAAAGAACGTTGGATACCTGGGTTTTACACAATCAAAAAGGCAACAGATTCCAAACTCTTAACAGAATGCTACACAAAATTGCCAAAAAAAAAAACATAAAAATGATAATTCACACATTTCATGGTCACACACAAGTTTGCCAAGTTCTCATGGAGTAATTAAGTGAACTATTGCTAAGAAGCAGTAATATTGAGGGTGAAATGGGCGAGACACATTACCTGTCCTTCCAAGAAAGATGGTTACCAAGGGCCTTCTGGAGTTCATTGCGATTGAACAACTGCGTATTAAGCCAGTGCTCAGGAGGGCCACGATTTGAGCAGTACCCTTTGATCCTCTGCAGAAGGGCTTCGTTTACAAGAAGGCTTTTCTGTAAATAAATCGAGAAAACAACAACTGTTAATTTTATATAATCTTACGCTTATTTCACGTAAAAGCATGAACATACCGCAATTATCAAGGCGTGCGGATCATCATCGCGGTCAATGAGCGCCAGAAGAAAAATGTCTAGAGGAAGCATTTCGTGTGTCCAGAAGAAAAATGCAAGATTTGCGTCTTGCTTGGCTAGAACTTCCTGAAAATTTGTAGAAAGCAATGTAGGAAGATGGTGAGAAATCAAAGCAACGAAAAGTGAGGTAAATCTCTTCAGACAACAAGTAGAGGAACCTTTAAATTGTGTCCTTGCTGAAGGTCTTTACGAACGTGGTGAAGCAAAACATCTACCAAAGTGTATATGTTCGCAGTGACTTCTTCAGGAGAAACTTCTCTCAGCACCCTTGCCTGATAAGCATTTCGAAGAGAAAATCATGCCGCTATCAATTCACACTCTGTTCACAACTTTGAAGAGACAAAGCAAACAAACCAGATTTGCGCTGTTGATGTTATCAGGGTGGCCTTGCATCAGAAGACAAGCACCAGCACATAGATACTGACGGTGTTGAGGAAAACTGTGACTGAGGTATGTCATAACGTAAGCGGGTTCAGCAGATGGTGAGAGAAGCTGAGTGCACTGATTTATTACAGTTGTTTCAGCCTGTTGCCAAGCTTGAATTGATAGGCTCCTCTTGTCTACCCGTCTAATCAAAGTTTCACGGAGAAGAGTTGGGAAATGGCGCAGCGTCCTCTCTGACCACGTATGCTGACTCGTAGCGAGTATTTGTTCCAACATGGTTTGCAGATAAACCAGGTGATCAGCATCTGCTATACCACGTGTTTTGATTGTGATAGCAAGAGTCATGATGGTTACGCGGTTTAATGTTTCAGTGAATTCAGTTGGCCCCTGGAGATAATAACATAAGAACAATTATTCACACAATTACACCTGAATCATCCTGGCACAAAAATAAGCAGGGGACAGTGAGGTTTGATCCGAAAAAAATCACTTACTTTCCCCTCCCGTTTCACAGAAAAGAAGTCTCTGAGTGATAAAATGAGATTCATGCATAAATTTTCGGCTAGTCTGAATATACGGTGGTCGCCACGTTTTCCTTTCAATGCAGAGATTATTTTAGTAACATCATACATCAAGGTTTTGCTTTTTCCTTGGTATCTGCAAAAGGTGCATGCATAAGATCAGTAATTTTGTATGCCCGACACAAGTTTCATCCAACTAAGAGAATGGCCCAGCTGAAAAGTATAGAAGGATCTACTCCAACTTGAGAACTTTTTCGCTCATTTTACCTGTATAGCGGAAGCAAACGGTAGTTCAGAATCTCAAGAACAAGCAAAGTCACCCCAGGCTTGCTTAGCAGAGAAGCATTTCTCTGGGCCAATTGCTACAGAAAGTTAGCCAATCTCGTAAATCGCTTATGATCAATAGACAACAGTAATAAACATTAGATGATGAGAATCAAAAAGCAAATGAAAAAACAAATAGCTTACACTGAAATGCGAACGGAACATCGAGTGCGGGGAAATGAGCAGCAATCTTGTGTATGTTTCAACCATTGCAATGCTAGGAACAACCTGCACCCAGATGTTTTACCACGACATCAAATTCATTTTAATCAGGAAATTAAAATCCACTATAACAATTTTAAACAATCAAAACTCTAAAGTTATTTACTGGACCGTGGAGAAAACAGGTCACTACGTAACACTCCATAGATCAGTGCATCGCATAACATATATTATATCCTTGTGAGACAAAGTACACAAACCTGGCTAACAAACAAAGCTTCTTCCATTTGAAGGGCCAATTTCAAGCACAAGTTCATTGAAAAGCCAGATAACAATGACATCGGTAATGGGGTCACTTCCTGCATCATCATTACTCTGTCGTTTGGTTGTAATCCAGGCATCTCAGCCATGCCAGCTGAAGATAACCAGTTTATAACTGTTTCACACGCCGGTTGTGCCATTGTATAGGAAACAACCCAAAACATGCCAATCGACCTATCATCCATATTCATATAATCCATCATGCGCTCTCCTGAAAACCCCCAAATAAGAAAAAAAATGAGAGGGGAGTTTTCATAATCAAGAATTCTCTTGGCTTCCTACTTCGCAAGCAGTCGTTATAATCTACCTTTGCTTTTCCACCACTCATCAATCTGTTTTCCCTTCAACAGTTGTTCATTGTTTAGGAATGCCCTAGTTGTTGCGCTTAGTGACCAAATCCGTAGATTCTGACAACTGCTTACGAAGTCAAGCAAAACACTTTGAGGATTATTGGGATCAGTTCTATCTTCCCTGTGAAATGATAAGATCTTCCTAGTAGTCTCCACCTGAGGGAAAGCCCAAATAGAGCAGAAGTTGCGATGTCAAACTCAAAGAAAAGGAAGTACAAGGTATTGAATTGCAGTAGCAAGCATATCACTGTTAGTGAGAAACGACCTTTTTAGCATCAGCATTCAAAGCAGTCATCACAAGCTCCACGCGTATTATTTGGGCAAGTAACCACGTCACATGATTCGTTCGAAGAATATGCTTATCAACACCGTTAAGGCGTAAAACCAACTTATCAATGAAATCAACAAAGTCAGTACACCCACTTTTGATTAGAAAGAAGAATATATCTGAGAAAACCAGCCACTCTTGCCAGCAATTCGCATCTGCATAGATAGGGGGGAAAAGCAACAGAAAACCAAATCAATACCTAAGCAGTCCTAGTATATCTTATTCTATCTAAGCCTAACGAATGAACTTTCAAACTTAATCTGAACTAGAATAACGTAAAGAAAATAGGTTCTTTACAGATTTAGGACGATTTCAAAATCATTTGCTATTTGAATTAAAAGGAAGTGACAGATAGGGATAGACAAACATTGCCTGAGTTGGTCAGATTAAGAAGCTCAACAATCCTGTCAATGATTGCCTCACAAATCATGTCAGAAGTGAAAACGGCACCAGGGATAGGCCCCGCTTGTGCAGAAGGTCTATAACAGGGGGCCACAACAAGAACACGCTTCCACCAGTCCGGCGACGGTGTAGTGCGAATAGCATGTCTAATGCAACGCACTGCTCTCTCCCAATCCAGGCTTCCTTTTGGAATAGACATTGCCAGATCCTATAAGTGTAAATAACGAAAGGAATTAAAACTCACATGATGCCTGCCTAATGCAAAGCATGTACATTACACAATCTGGTACGCTCCATGATTTCAAGGGAATCACCTCTCCACATAAAGGTTCCCCAAGCACACTGGGATATGTAATTGGTGAATAGCGAAGGTGTGCCACAGCTTCAACTGAAACATTGGCAGTTGACTGGGACGAAATACGATGTGTACCAAACGTTGGACAGTGAAGGTGTTGGTCCAACATGAGCATGTGCATGGCCATTGCATCTCTCCTCCGGTGTATCTCCATGATAAGAGTGAACAAGGCTTCATCATCAGGTATGTTCTCTATAAACTGTAGACCACTGCGCAATAACTCATAAAACGGTATCCGAGATTTACCCTCTTCTACCAACAGCCAGATCACATCCAAACAGCTCCGTAACCATTCAGCTAAAGTCTTCGCAGACCTCCACGACTTTCCCGCAGAGTCCTCAGTTCCCAGATCTCTCCTGTCCCAGTTCACAAGCCAATTCATCATGTACTGGAAGATCTCGGCATGAGTGACGGGTTTGAGGTTAAATTCAATGCCAATCAGGATAATCTTGCAACTGAGCTGGCGCAGACTGTTTATCGCTGCAGCTCTAACGCGTTGGCCCGCCCTAGCAACCTGTTGCACATTACCTGGTTCATTTCCTGAAGGTGATGAGGAACCAATACCATGAGCTGAAGGCAACAGTGTGCTAGGGATAGTATTGGAAGCTACGGGAGCTAAAGACTGTGAAGAAGTTGCTGAAGAACCAGCCGTTGCTGCTTGAGCAACTTGGCTTAGAGACGCCTCAGCAGCAGAAACCGACGAGAGGAGGGATGGTAAAAAGGTATCCCAATTAATGTAACTAATTCTACATAATGTACGCAAGGCAAAGAGGAGAAACTCAGCACGAGGTGCATGATTGCTACACTGCAACACCATAGATATCAAAACTGATTCCGTGATTGTTCTCAACTGATCTGGGTCCTGTTAAATTAGCTCGATGTCAGCAAAACCATATGTTGGAAAACCACAAGAGACGATAAAGGTTGAATCTTTACACCGAATTGGCTCTGAAGCTGCTCGAAATCCAAAATGAATTGCTCGTTTCTAGGGGGTAAGTCTCTGTTAGGAGCGTGAACACGCTTCTGGGATTTGTTCCTGTTAACAAAAATCAATAGCGTGGTCTCAACAAGAGAAGATGAGCTATTCGAAAAACAATAAGCTATCGATTCAAGGATCGTAAGAAACCTACGGGGGATCTCGGATGGATTCATCGGGCTTTTGGCGGTTCCCTCTCTGTAAAAGAAGGTAAAATCAGCAGCGAAGATGGAGAAAGAAATCGAACAAAAGTCGGAGATGAAGAACAGAGATTAACCCCTAAGTAGAGATTGAAAAGATCGATAATTGCGGCACGCGCAGGATGGAACTGATACGATCGAGAAGATGAAGGAGCAGCGACTGTGCGCTGCGATTGATCCATTTCCTCTTGTCACTTCGTTTGTGATCTTTCCTTCTTGTTTCTTTGCTTCTCTAATAAACCTCAATTGAAAAGAAAACAAAAAAAAAATTGCTAAGGGAGGTTTTGGGTTTAAAGCTCGAATGTTCAACAAAGAAAACAACAAGCTTCTTCATCTCCTTGGGCTTGTCTTTCTTTATGCATGTGCGTGCATTTTTCCTTGAGAATCAATAGATACGGATGGATATTAGACGGATAATTCGGTGTTTTCAAAATTAGTTAGAAGTCCAAATGCTCAAATCCGACAACTAACTTTTGAAGTTTATAACCTAAATGATTCGTATCTAATCTCGCTCGTTATTACCCACTCTATATCCAAAATAAACAGGCATATATCTTCCGCAAGTTTTGACAAAATAATCACACAAAAATTAACAAAGAAAAAGAGAGGATACAAAGTCGAAACAATTCATTTGTAATTTACACAATATAAGTCATAAACCTAGATTTTGTCTAGGAGATTAACTTATCCAAGTCTAAATAAATAGCGTGAATACAGGCACAGAGAAATCGAAAGGGAGGGACAGGGACAAATTGAAGATCCTCGCTCCGTTTTTAGATGGATCAACTTTCTCATTGGTGATCTAAGGGTTCCACTGCAGTCTTGAATAGAAGAACATAAACCTTGTCGATCTGGAAATATATGAATCCTCCAATGGAATGAGTCACGTACGAACCAAAGCTGGTCCCAACAATGCAGTGCCATGCCGGTCCATACGCAGAATCGAAGTCCTGAAATGAAAGGCAAGATGGAAAACATTCTTATAGAGTAGAGAGCGAAAGTAAAGTTTATACATCTGATGCAAGTTTAATTTCGATGCAACGTGTTGTTTGACAAAGGGACAAAAGCTCAAGTTTTGAAGAAAACGAAGAGATAGGAAACCAGCAGAAACAAGAAGATAAAACAAGTACAAAAAACTGACATAAAGAGTTAGGAACGGTAGCCATTATTTGAAAGATTAGTGAACCATTGAGAAAAACATAAAGCCTCTATTCTTATGAACGACACTCTTAAGTTTTTTACTCAACCACTCGTGAAACCAATGTAAATGCCTCTCTTATTTTCACTTGGATCATTCAAAGTTTGCAACTTTCATCCACGTTCGAGCACCAAAAACATCTTTGCACTTGTGAAAAATGGTACCTCTACCTAGTCACATATGAGGAATTGAAAGACTAATAAAGTCAAATACAAGTGCTCATAAGATAAAATCAAAAGCGGACCATCAACGCCCTCTAAATAGGAGCAATATTCTCAGATATTTTAAAGTGTTAGTCATTAAAACCTGAGGCCATGTACAATTCTATGCAAAAGCTGCATACAATTCTATATATGGGGGTAGTAATGCCAGACCGGTCTATCGGAAGACAACTGAGTCCTTTGTAGAAGTTTCCATTTGGGCAAGGCTCATTTCGTAAAGCAAAATGCTTCAGATTTATCATCAGGTATCATCTGACTTAAACAGCAGAGATAAAGAAACTTCTAAGAAATCCATAAGCCATGGCCTAAGTCAGCTCAAAAACCATCTCAATAAGCAACAAGAACATCCAGGTTCAAGACTTATCACAAAGAGATTCAAACTAAAGCTATCCTCGCAATACAAAAAAGACCAGGTCAAGTAGACTACCAGAACCTGCAAATGGAAAAGAGAACAATGGAACAAAGTAAAAAATGCAACCAAATGAAAGCCACAAAACAAATAGGGGACCATACATGAATTTCGATAATATGCAAAGTACGCAAAGCGAAAATCCAAATTCCTGATTCGCCACACAAGTACACATCTAAAAATCAAGCAAGATCGAGAAGACAATACCACAGTTTATAGAAAAGCATGCGACTTGAGACGGTCGCCCTAGGACACAAAAGTAGCACACTACTAGATTCTGTGTCAAATTTCAAAACCCACTCCACAGTAGTAAAAAGACGCGATTTTTAAGCTAGAGACGGAGAAATCAGAGAAGAGAGACAAAGGATCTACCTTTTTTAGAGCGAGAGCGAGTCGTTTGTTGTCGGCTTTTCCAGGAGTGGCATTCAAGAGCTCACGCGACAAACTGAAGGCTCTGTTCTGCAGAGCCAGAGGCATATCCGAAGCCCGAACTCTAACATTGAACTCTTCTTTCTGATCCTGATGCTCTTTAGCTTTCTTTTTCTGTATCAGGCTGTTCAAGAACTTGCTTCTTCTCTCTAGTTCTAGCTCAACTCTTTCCATGTTTTCTCTCGCTCTCACATCACTCAGCTAAGGCCCTTGTTTTCGTTTTTTCCTCCTTTTTAATCGGAGAAAAACCAAGCTAGTCCCCTAGGGCTAGTTAGTTCGTTAACTGTTTCGGAGTGAGCACCATCTGTTTGATAAAATGTCTGTGAGAGAGAGAGAAGAAAAGGAATGATTTTTTTTGAGAAACCCGGATTAAAAAAGGTAAGGCGTGTGTAGGAGACAAAATAGCGCTCTTGTTTTAGCGGAAAGTAGCTGACCAAAGACAAATTCCTAATTTTACTCTCTTTCTCTTTTTTTAAGGATAAAGTACACCTTTAGGCTTTAGTTGGTCATAAACTCATGATTAACTCATAACTCATGAATAATAATTACTTCTCCTATGATTAAAATTGATTGACTATTTAATGTACTGTAGTTGAAAGAAAACGAAACGACCAACTAATGAAGAAAAATATACTACTCCCTCTGTTTCATAATAAGTGTCATTCTAACAAACATTTTTAATATACCCCTAAATAATATATTTTTATAACATTTAATTACAAAGATTATTATCTTTAAATGAGGGATAAAACAGGAAATAAGAGTAAAAAGTTACATTGAAAATGCAGAATGACACTCTTTTTAAAACAAAAAAATGAAATCTAAAAAAACATTTATTATGAAATGGAGGGAGTAATATTTATCGATTTGATTATTTGGTAACAAGAATAAAAGAATATTGCTTGTACTAGGGACATGTTGCTTACAAGTTAAGGGGAAATGTTTGTGTTTACAAAAAATTATGTATTATAAACAATGCTTTGTGAATATATCTCCCTTCCACTAATTTGTATGGTCACAAAATTCTAGTTTGCGCGTAATATAAAAATATAAACATTTTTGTTTCACACATACAAAATAAAAAAACATGTAAAGTTAATTAATTATCTACATTTTTTAGACGCCATGCTTTGGAATATCAAAAATGGGACAAGGAAGTAACATATAGGTACGGATGTATATTATTAGACGAAACTGTTGCTTCATTTGACTATGGAGTAAGAACATTTGACCTCATAAAAATAAAGAAAGGCATTCCATTAAGAAGACATATTGCTTCCAAAGTAAGATGGGTCATTTGTGTTTACACATATATATTAGTAAACAAATCAATTGGTTTGAGAATAATGTTATCTCCTTTTGTTTTCTTTTCATCGGCAAATTCTTGTGGCGTAACAAACAACTACAAATCAACTTTCAACATCTGGTAGGGCGGTCTAGTTATCAGCACACCTCTAGACTCTTAACGAGCGCAACTATCATCATCATCATCATCATCTTGCTTTTGGGATATAGGAAAAATCAAGAATGTGCAGAGAAGTAACCAAGAAGACCCAAGAGAGGTGCGTTGATGTAAGTCGTGGGCTCAGTCAACTGGAAGTAAGGCCTCGAGTCAGGAAAATCGTCAGTGACATTGGGACCACCAACGACGGCGCCAATTAGCAGGTTAGGGTTAGGGTTCGGACTGAGGAAATAGCGTGAACCGTCTTTGCACCCTATGCGACCAGGATGGTCCACGATGGAAGGAACCGAGCTGCCACGATGGTGAATCCTCTGTGGAAACCTCGAACCATATCCAACCATGTAAGACATTTTCATCGGATTATCTCCTAGTATGTAGTCCACCTTTGTTAACGTACGCCCCAAACAACACAAAAACACATGCTAGGTTAATTTAATGTCTCAATGCTAAAAGCCTGAAACAGAGGCACGTAAGAGTGTTAAGTTAGTTAATAAGTTAGTTACCTGACGCTTGGCGGCTTGACGGAGAAGAGCGGGAGAAGCTGTGAAATCACCACATGGAATCACTTTATTGGCGTTACTTAGGTAATTAGAATATGCTATTAACAGAAACGACAAAGATGTTACATGCTGCATATTACTCCCTCCACTCTTCACTAATAGCCCTCCTGTGTATATATAAATGTGTTTAGTTATGAAAAAAAAAACTATTAAAGAAAGAAACTATGTGTAATAAATGATTAATTATATTTGTTTTTGGTGGTTCCAAATCCAATATTTACCTAGTGAGTACTCGACTTGAGGGTGAGAAGTTCCAGGCAATAAAGAACAGATAAACTCATCAGCGTTTTGCTTAAAACTCTGAAAATAATCTGCTTTTCCCATTAGTACCATTTTGGAGATTAAGACATTAATCCCAGCACGTTTGTTATCCCAACCAAACTCGTGGATCGTATCTCCAGCTCTTAGAATCTCTTTGTTCTTCATAATATACAATCTGTACACTCGTTTCTTTGAAGCTTTGTGTAGCCATGCAGCTCCCCAAAGCAACTCATCCTGCACGTACGCACCACCAATCTCAAAATTGATCATTTTTACACCTTCCAGTTATGGAAATATAATTAATTAAAGTAAACTCTTTGATTACCTCGTAACCGTTGAAATTGCAGTAAAAAGGACACACTGCTTCGTGAAGACTATCACTGTACGCTCCTCTGTACTTATTGGCGAACGCGAACACCTGCGTCCATTTACAAAATTAGTCAAATATTTGGATGTCAATAAAGAAAGTCAAATGCTTTGTTTCTTTAGGTCAATATTTTAAAGTGAAGTAGTGCTTCATAATTCATAGCATGTTAGAACAAGGGAAATCAAAAATGTACGGGAAAGACATTATTAGACAATACTAATCACGCAAAGCAAAGTATATAATCAGTTGTTAAACTTTTTGACAAAAACAAAAATCACGATTTTTTTTCCTTTTCTTTCTTCCGTTTTAAAAAAGAAAGAAAGTAAAAGAGCGTTAAAGTAAAAGTTACCCTTGCAGCTCGGTCCAGCAAGCGTTTGGAGTAAGCTGGATCGCGTTTTTCAAAAACGATCGACGCGGCGGCTAAAGCGGCTGCGGTCTCGCCGGCGACTTCAGATCCAGGATGGTCCTTGTCGATCTTGTAAACCGTTCGCAACGTGTCCATATCTTCGGGGCGTTCCCAGCAATTATGGTCGGAGTAAGCGTCTCCGACTTGGACGAACACGACGCTTGGAATCGCCGTCGCTTTCAGGAGATAATCCGTTCCCCACTTGATCGCTTTCACGGCGTTTCCCAGCTCCGGCCCCATCGTTTTCCCGAAATCGATTACGCTCCACGACATCATCGTTACCGTGAAAGCCATCGGAAAACCGAATTTCACGTTGTCTCCGGCGTCGTAGTACCCTCCGGTTAAATCCACCTGAAACAACAAAAAAAAGAGCGAAATTAATCTCAGTGACGATTGAAGTTAGTATAGAGAGAGGATTTTTGGAGAGGGAAATGGAGGACGCACGCCGGCGGAGGAACCGTCGCGTAAGGCGGAGTCGCGACGCCATTTAAGGCGTTGGTCTGGTGGGAGTTTGCCGGAGCGTTGACCCTCGAAGAAGAGAATACTCTTTCGTAGAGCGTCGCGGTAATCGTGTCCGGCGTAGATCTCCGGTGAGATTATAAGGAGCATGAAGAGGATAATCGTCGCCGGAGCAATGCCCGATAAGTTTAGAGATTTTCCCGCCATTTTCGATCTTTTCGTATTGGAGAGAGATGGGAAGAGCGTAGCGTGGTGAGTTTCTTTTTATACTCGGGGGAAAAAAAAGTCCTTTGCGATTCCAGAGACAATAGCCAATGGATAGCGTCCACGTGTATTTATTTGATTGGACGAAACTCCATGTTGGGTCAAGAATTAAATACGATTGGTCGGGTCGGGTTATGACCCGTGATTGACGAGTGATTTTGATTTTTTGAGTTTTTGGTTCCCAATAATTTAGGCTTTTTAGGACATACGTAAAGATTTCGGTACGGCTCTCTCTATCCATATTACAACTTGTAATTTTATAAGTAAACCAAGATTTACGTCTTGATATAATTATAGCAATTTTCAAAAAAACGTATGTTGGTCATATCATAGAAATGATTAACATAAAAAGTCAATGCATATACATATATTCATGTGTTAGGAGGACTCATGTGCCGGATTCAACTCGTTTAACCAATCATCATATAAAGCTTAAGCAGAAAACTAATTCGAATTTCAATGATGATTTCAACCGAAAACTTAAGGTTATTCAACTTATGTAAATGTAGTTTACTACATTCTGTTATATGGTCAAACATGATTTTTTTAATCGGAGTTGTATTGATCCGAACTATATCCGTTTCTTCCTCTGCTTTTAGAGGGGGAAAGTTCAAGTCTTAATTGCAATTCATGGTTGCATATGCCTGATACGAATACGATGCGTTATAAAATGAAAAATTGATAAGATGGCCAGATGGGAAATGCAATAGTTTTGGGAAAGGTCAAAAGAAAACGTTGACAAAAAAAAAGTTGACAATTTGACATACAATATAATTTTACTTCCATATGCGGTTTGCAACTTGCACAAAGCCGACGCATCTAATCTTCCTTGCTCAATGCGCCAGACAATATTTTGAGATTGTTTTTTCTTTTTCCCTAAGGAAATGCAAAGCCAGAATTATGGGGGAACTAAACTATTAAATGTAGAGCCAAAGAATAATTTGACCAATGTAACTCAATCATTCTGGCTTTGCATTTCCCTTGGGAAGTAAAAAATAGAGTTACATTCCAAATGTTAGCAAAAAAAAAAAATATATATATATATATATATATATAAAGTTACATTTTTAAGAAAGCATGTTCCATATCCCATGGAAATATAGGATAGGATATATAAAAAGTATATGAAAAAACAAAACAAAATAAGGTATATTTTATATGGAAAAAAACAAAACAAGATGTTAGATGTTAGAAAATTGAGATATTACTCTAAACTAAATAAGACACAATTCAATTCATACAGATAGACTATTGAATGCACACCGAATGAAAGTCCATATAACAAAAGGGAATGCTATGAATGCAGTCCATTCATGTGAAATTGATTGACAAACGGCTTGCGAGCTAGGGAGCCCAAATTTAAATTATGACGGCTGAGATTTGTAATGGTAAGTGGTAACGAAGCTCATCAAGCGACGAGACCTACAACCGTTATGAGTTTTTAAACTCTAATGGCAATACGTACGATACATTTTTAATTAATACCGCCAAAACAAAACCTATTTGTGATACAAGGAATAACATGCATGAGACCTAAAAGTATGTATCGATATGATACGACGAACAGAGGGGCCGGCTAAAACATGAAATAGACCAATACCATATGCCTATTTTGGCTATGCACTCTTTTCCAATGTAAAACCAACGCTTCTAGTACATCTCAAGCAGCGATGTAAAACTTGTGTAGGCATCTTTGCTCTGGTTTTGTTGAACAATCATTTTTGATGTTATTACTATATAAGATAAAAAAATTTGGAAAAAATAAAATAAAATAAGTTAGATGGTACCTAGAGATGGTATGTTTTTTTTTAGATCGAGTTAAGTCTTTCTTCGGTTTTGGTTCTTCTCGAATATCATATTTTTGGGTATCATATTCGTTTCAGTATATTAAGGTCACTTGAAAAATGTTGTGGGTGATATTCGGTTTACAGTTTGGTTTTAATACCTTTGATTCATTAGTGATTCATTAGCAGTTTGGATGTCGGTTGCAAGTTTGTCCGTTACGGAAATCGGAAATCCCGTTAGTTCTCGGAGAAGCTGTAGGCGTCTCACTCTTAAGGTTTGAGGGCTGGCTTCGGGATGATGCTTGTGGCAACGATGATGAGAACTCTAATTCTTCGAGACTACGGCAAAACGGGATGGTCCACGTTTCGGTTTCGGTTTGGTGTTGTTTTGGTTTTAATTTTCTTGTCTCTTAAACCATCTTTCTTAGCCTTTCGTTGTTGTTTATTGCTTATTTGTCGTTATTTAGTAGTTTTTCGGTTAATCTGTTTCCTTTGTAATATATGTAATTCTGTCAAAAACTGAAAATTGATAATATAACCTTTACATTTAAAAAAAAAAAAGTCTTTTGCTTCCCTTTTACAGATATATAGCTTTGTCTCTGGAGAAAAATTATGTTTTCGGTTTTGTTTTTGGGGATTTGTACTTGTTATGCCGCTTTTCCATATGGGTGGTTCGTTTTGTAAGGTTTTCTAAGTCCTAATAAAAAAGTTAGATGAAAAAAATGGTACTCTTTGACTTGGTTTAAAAAAAAAAAAAAAAGACTTTTGACTTTGTCGATTCAACTAGATGTGTAAGAGAGTTTGCACTTTCATTTCGGTATTTCACAAACAAAAGCAAAGGTACACTATTCCACACCGGCCCATTAAACGTATGGATTCCGATCAACATTTTCCCGAAACCCATCAAAACTTTCGAAGGGTATTAACGTCAAGTTGTAATTCGCATGATTGGCACAAAAAGAGAACCGTGTGTGTTAGTTACAGTCTCTCTATATAAATATAAACTTTGAGGTCACCAATTCCAAACTATCCACAACAGCAAAAAGAGACACTTCCCTGTCACAAAAATCCAACACACATAGAACAGAAGAAACCATGAAACCTTCTCATCGATTTCATCAACCACTTCTCTTCTTCTTCTCCTTATTATTAGCCACCTTCCTCCCATTAATCCCGACCGTCCATTCCCAAGAATCATCAGACGACTCAGATTTCATCCGTACGAGCTGCACGTCCACATTATACCAGGACCTCTGCTTCACCTCTCTCTCAAACTTCTCAAGTTCCGTCCACAACGAGCCAGCTCTCTTGGCTCGAGCCGCAATCTCCGTCACTCTCACCAAGACTCTTGAGTTAGCCTCATACCTCTCCAACGTCATCACGGAGACTAGCCACGTCACCTCCGAGAATGGGGCCCATCCAACTGCAGCCGCCGTTTTTCGTGACTGCTTCGAGAATCTTAAAGACGCGGTCGATGAAATGAGAGGCTCGATGAAACAGATGAGGGATTTGGTCTCGACTGGCTCGTTCGAGTCGTTCAGGTTTCAGATGAGTAACGTTCAGACGTGGCTCAGTGCGGCTTTAACCGATGAGGAGACTTGTACAGACGGGTTTAAAGACGTTCACGATGAGCCGAGGAAAGATGACGTGTGCGCACGGGTCGATGACGTCAAAAAGTTGACTAGTAATGCGTTGGCTTTAGTTAATCGATGCGTTGATAAGGCAATACATTGATCTTCTATGATTATTCATCAGATATTCTTCTTCTTCTTCTTATTTTTTACTTGAAAAGAAAAATGATTGGTTTTTTTATGTTTGTTTCTCAAGCGTGCATGATAGAGATATAATAAGATAATTCTGTTTGTTATTATTGGCTGTAATGAAATTGATGTACGTATAGTAGCATTATGTAGTTATTTACGCTTTTCGTTTGTCGAAATTACGAAAAGAAACAAGTGTGTGGAAAGAATCAATTACTATATTATTTTCTTATATTTATTTGCCCTTTTACGTTGTATTTGATCGTTTTAGAAGGTTTCAAACAAATAAGGAAATCATTATCAAAGCTCACCGAATTGCTAAACAACGCAAAAATCTTATCAAAAGAGTTTTTTGAAAAATAATGGACTACTTTCGCCAGTTCCCTGTAATTTAATAGCAAACCCTTATTACCAAATTGTATGAGCTGATTTTTTTTTCACTTTTTGATAAAAACAAAAGAAAAATAACAAGTTGACTTTATTTGAATTTTGAATTTTAGTGGTAGGCAAAATAAGTTTGTTGTCCTTGTGTAGTTTAAGTGTAAAGTGTTGATAAAGAAAACTACAATTCGACGAGAAAACAAAAGTGTTGGTTAAATTTTATTTTATTTTAAAGATTGGGCAAACAAGAATTAAGAAAACTCAATTCATCCATTGGTTTAAAAGTTAAAACGCAAATAAGCGGATACCAACAACATAAATTACACGCTTTAATTTATAGTTTATAATAATAATATAATACGTATTCTTTCACTTCTCGGCTGGTTTAACATAAATTAAAGGCTACAAATATTGACAAAAAAGGACGAAGGTACAAATAAGTAATGTCGGAAAGTAAATAAGTAATGAATAAATCATATTATCAATTTTTTTTTTGGCAGCTCTTATTATTGATCTATAATGGCTAATGATGTTGTATAAAAAAGAAGTAGACAAATGCTAATGTATGCATGCGCTGTAACTCCACCACTGATACACGGACGTTATCTGTTAATGCCCGACAAGGGACAAGCTATAGAGCTATTTCAATGGGTTGAAACATAAGCGCATACACATGCATACACTTGCCTTTTTTGTACCCATTTTCGAATAAATATTTGGGAAATTTGGTGTGGTAGCATAACGACGAGTGTCAATTAGGTGTGCGAAAACTAATTTTTGCGAGGGATGGAAAGTACCCAATACCCCCTCACCTTCATTGCACTACAACACACTTGATGTATGATAACGTTTATCTCTTAACATTTTTCAATTTATCTGACATGTTTCTCTTTCATCCCACTTTACCTTTAATTCAAATTTCTCTCTCCAGGCCTTTATAGGGGAACTTGGGTCGATGAAATTCATTTTGAATTTCAAATCAGTCACAACCCAGTATTACTGTTTCCTCCTTCACGTTCGGAACCTCTCTCTCTCTTATCAGACGAACGGCGACTGAGACTAGGTAGCGACGTCGTCTTTTTTTTTTGGATATCAACCATGGTCGGCGAGTATTCTACGTCATCCAGTTCTAAATCAGCGGTGGATTCTGGAAAGTATTACATTTTTTCTTTTCTCCTCTAGCACTCCTTGAGGTGTTGCCGACATAGTACCTATATTCGCTACAGTGAATGACACGAACTCTGTTATCACTCGCACCCACTCGCTATTTTATCTTATAGTTTTACATCTGATTTTCCAGTTTTTTCCTAGCTCATTTTAGTGTATCTAAAGAGCGCTCGCGTCATTTTAAAGGATTTCCAGCTTCACTGTTGCCAGTTTCATTGTCTTCTTCACCAACCAGATTTTTATTTACAGATCCATACTCGTGTATAGTAATCGACTACTAAATCTCGGTAATCATTTACATTTAGAAATGGGATAGTTGACTAGTGGACAACATATACTTCCCTTTCATGATAAGTGACTACTGTAACTTGATAGTTAACTTCTTTTTCTGGTGTGTTTCGTAGGCATATCTCGGTCCTAGGAAACTCCAATGTCAATCCTTTGGGAAATGATGTGTTTCCGCATATTCGTGATGCAGTCATTGGCATATTCCAAAGAGTTGGTACGGTATCTGCAGAAGACGCTTGCTCGTTTGCGTCATCTTGTAAGTTCCTCAACCAAGCATTCAAGGAACCATCTGTTACAAGAGTTATTAACATATCAGCTTTCGTCAAGAGGCCGAGTTTAATTCAGGACTACCCTACCTTTTTTGAGTCAGCGATCAACTCAGGTAATCCAATTGCACTCTATCTCCGTGGGATAAGCCGAATAACGGTTGCTAATGATATCGAAGGTTCGCTGAGGTTTTTGAACCAAGCCTCAAAAGGTGGAGTTGAACCGGCGACTGTAATGCTGGCAATCTGTGTTACAGCTGTTGGGCACTATCCAAAAGGCATGGAAATGTTAGACCGTGTGGTTGGTTGGAGAGTAAAAATCGAGCATATGATCTCCATTGGGGAGCAAGTGATGGATTTAATCCAGAAAATGGTGGTCCCTAATAGTCATACATCCTTACCCCAATTAGCCCTTGATTTCCCCAGCTGCCGTTTGAAGCATCAGCTAATGTATTGTGAACACTGCTACCTCTACGTTTACTACCACCATGCAAAATTCTCGTTAGACCCCTAATTAGTTGAGTATGTTGATTGTATCAAACAATAATATATATGGTATTTGACTACTATTAGTTGCCTACTTATTAGTTAGCTATTATCAATTTCCAATGTAGTTGACTATTATCAGATGGGTTTAAGCCAATCAGTGCTGTATTGATTAATGTAAGACTTAATATTGTTGTGCCATTTATTTTGGGAACCTCTAATCTTAGCAATTTTTAATTTTCTGAACCACTAAGCAGGAGGGAAAAAAAAATTTTTATTCTCGCTAACAACCGTTTTATGCCCTGATAACGGTTTTTATTTTAAAAAATGCAAATAAACCGCAATTATAACTTCCTTTACTGCCCTTCATAAGTTCCCGTCTGCCATTTCTCTTTTTCTTCTCTCACTCCACGAACTTATTTGCAACTGTCATTTCTTGCTTTATATCCCTTATTCTCTTTCATCTTCCCTGTTATCTTTCATCTTCCCCGACGCCTTTCTTTAACCTAAAAACACACCCACCTTCCGAACCGCCTCCGCCGCTCCGAACCGCCTCCGCCGCACTGCACCGATAACGATGACTGGGTCGTCGCTTATGTTGCCCTGCCCCTCTCAATTTTAAAGGTAAGCTTTTCACCGTTTATTGTACTTCCCCATCCTCTAGATCCCGTTTCCCCGCCGCCGCCGTACGCAGAGGTGTCCCTGAACAAACGAATTCTTACTCGAATTTTGCTGGCTATTAGTAAATAATTATCCTAATAGTCGTATATTTTCAATTAATAATTGTAGTTGATTTCGAATTTGATATCGTTTCTGCTCCAATTTCAGATCTAGGATTTCGTGTTCTCGTTTTCAACTATTTCTAACTTCGGGCTCTAGGGATTCCGGGGTGACACGCGACTTTAGTTTGGTCCGATACTATAAAAATTGATATACAAGTAAACGACTATTCTATCACAAGACAGTTTATGCCCAATTCGATTGTATAATCGACCGTAACTGGCGTATATACATGAATACATTAGTTGATTAGTAGTAGTCATTTAGGTATTATCTGACTATTTTCTTCAACCGTTTTTGTTGTTTTGTTATGATTATTATTGATATACAAATAAACGATTATTTTTAGTTATCATCCGGTAGTTATTGACTTATAGACTGCATCTATTTTACAGAGTACAAGCCATGTCCCGGTTTCCGGACCGATTGTTTGCCTTAGGCAACGAACCGGCGAATAAAAAAGTGAATACCTACTTCCAGCTACCTTATCTCGAGACTATCAGTCATGCTTTGGAAGAAGACCATATGGAGAAGCTCTCGCTGTCCCAATTTGGAAAGATTATTGAAACAGGCAACAAGATAGCATCATCAGTCAGATTTCTCCATTTCATCTTGTCGAGACAGCTGGTTACAAAGAAAAAAAAGAGCTTTGGTGCCTCTTTGCTGGGCAGCCAATTCGCTTTTCTATCAGAGAGTTTGCTATTACGACGGGGTTAGATTGCTCCAACTTACCACCGCCGAAAAAGTTGAAGGAAGACCAGGTCAATAAATATACCGTTGATTTATTTGGTTCTGAGAGGAATGCAACCCCTGGATGGATAGCGAATACACTTGCCGGCCGACCGTACAAAGATAAAGCTACCAGATTCAAGTTGGCATGCTTACTCCTCATAGACGGTATTGTCTGTCCCACCTCCAAAAATGCCAAGATTAGTGCCGAGCACATCATGTTGGTACAAGATGTTGACAAATTTCTCGAATATCCTTGGGGTCGAAAATCCTTTGATCTCACTATCCACAGCATCAAAACTAGGACAGCTACGACATCGTACCTTTGTCAGCCAACATGTGCTTTTCAGGGTTTTCTACATGCTTTACAGATGGTAGTTTTGGAGTGTGCTCCGTCTATTCTGCAGAAGGATGTAAAAGGTAAATCAACCACGCATACCCTGAGGGATGACGTTGATGAAGAAGATGAATTCCCAAGTTTACGGACTGGTTCTATGAAACCGATTAATATCTCGATGCCTCATGTGAAGTCTCTCGACAATAATACGAAGGTATGTTATATATTTCGACATAATGGTAACTGGTTATTAGTAGTCAGTTAGCTTATCCTCCGGATGACGACTACCCAAGGCACGAAAAAGTTATGTTAGGCCGTAGATATCTATTGGTAATCAGAACCCTGGTAATTAACTACGCGTAAAATATAAACATTGCATGATTCTTAGTTGTCTACTTACAGGTAATTAAGACTACTTGTAATGTCGCATAGGACTGTATAGCAATAGTAGTTCCAAGTGTTATATAATCGACTATTAAAAGGTGTATACTTGGTAGCTAATTACCCGTGGTAATTTATCATCACAGGTGGCTGTCACAGCAATCTTACCGGACGATGAACACCTTTTGGATGATACTGATTTCGCATTTGATGATGATTTCCCGGACGAAACCGTAGACAACTTACTCGCAGCAATCAGTGAAGGCAAGAAATTTTCTAGGAAGACATGGAATGGCGGTGAAAATGCAAGTCTCGTTCAAAACCAGCCAAATGCACCACCGTCATCGTCTCGGAACACATCTTCCGATGTGGATTTAGATCCTGCTGCTTCTTCCATGCTTGAAAAGGTTGTACGCGAGACTTCGTTTGTCTTATCAGAGATTAAAAGTCTTCGTACCGAGTTTGTTGACCTTCGTTCCGAAGTATCTTTCACTTTGAGTACCTTTAAGGATTATATTCGGAGCCAATAGGAGCCTTCGCCTAAAGTTGGAGAACCTGCTAAGCGACCCCTTGGCCGTAGGGTCAAGTCCATTCCACTAAGAGCCAAGCACGTACGATTTCAACAGGTTTCTTCGTCCGAGGAGTCCAAGTCCTCAAATCCATCAAAAGAAGATGACGGCGATGACGGTACAAAGAACAAGGTTTCAAGCAGTCCTTCTTCCGAAAGTGACGACGTTGTGGATAGCAATGTCGGTGATGTTGTTGGAAATGTTGATGGTGATGCCCATGAAGATAGAAGGGAACCCGACGCTGAGGGATCTCGAGATACTGGCGAAGTGGGTAGACAAATGCGAGTTGACGTTGATGATGTCCAAGATGATGCTACACTCGCGAGCAACCAGATTGCGAGTGTGCTGTCTGATTTATCAGACCAAGTATAGGTACGTAGTCAACTACCACTAGCCAGATACTTGTAGTTAAACTACACACTCACACTTATCTTGTTAATGTAGGTTAATGTAGAGCCGCCAATAATCCAGCCTGTTCCATCACCACCACCATACGTAAGTAGACAACTATTAATAGATACATATTAAGGAAGAAGTTGACTACCACTCACATATAGTTAAGCATACAATCTCGTGTCTTAGTACTCGACTATATGATACAATAATATCAGGTTGTACAGGCGAGGGACCAAACCGGTGCCGATAAAGATGTCCCACCTGTTGTTATCAACGAAGAAACCGATGCTGATAAAGATCTCCCACCTGTTGTTACCAACGACGGAACCGATGCTGCTAAAGAGGTCTCACCTGTTGAAACCAACGACCAAACCGGCCCGCGGGAAGATGAGACACCTGTTCAGACCAACGACGAAACAGTCCCCCAGAAAGAAGTACGACCAGAATCCCAGGTTCGTTAACTTTATTAATATCATCAATGAATAGTTGTGTTTAATGTAGCCATTTACTAAGTAGTCGATTATGTGTAAGTTTGACAACACACTTATGTATACTAGATCATGCTGGAGACCCACCACACTATTCCTGAATCTGCGATCTCAGCCGGCACACTGATGGAAACGGTTTGGACTCTATTTCTTCTTTTTTCCTTAGAAATATCTAGGAAGTCTAATTTAAAGTAGTTAGCTACGCATAGATGACTACTGGTCATTCATATTTCGGTAATAATTCGTCGACGTAACAGATTAGTTAGGCCCTATAAATTCCTGTAAGCAACTACTAATATATGACTTTTTTAATGTTCATTAAGGGATTGGGAGATGATGTCCCAAATGCCCAGCAAGAGGTCGAAATTCCAGCAGGCGTTGATCCTCCTGTGTGGTCACTGGGTCTTACACAGGAAGAGAAAAATATGGCCCAAACATCTAAGACTGGAGGTGAAGATCAGGGAGCAATTCGCAAGAGTAAACGACAACCCGTCCCTTCGTCACAGATGACGGACTATATAGTCCCACGACCTAAACGCCCGAAAAAGTCTGATAAATCAATTGACATGTCGCATTGGTTTCCAACACCAAACTTCGAACAAGTCATCCTCCTACAAAACAGAATGAAAGATACTCGGTAAGTAAACGTTTATTTTACTTCTATTTACTATTTGGCGGTAGTTAACACTGGGTACTAAAGGTACGCTTGTTATCTGTAGGACTTTTCCTAGTTGGAATGGGATTGTCCTCTCTGTCAACATTTTGAAAGAGATTGTTGACCTCAAATTCCCGATCTCCGTGATGGTAATTAGTAACTAACGATCAGTGCTACATATTTATCAATAGTTAACTATTTTCAATGTGTCTACTATGGAATTGACTACTTTCTCTTTTATCTTTTATATTAGTCTATTGACAGCATTATTAGGCTATTCCGTCACCAACTGGCGGAATTGAACGACGATCGGTGCACTTATGACTTTGTCGAGTACACGTTCCTTCACGGCATCGTTGAACTCCTTCCGCATTTCACAAATCCCCCGAAGAAGAAACTTGTCTCACTCCCTCCTGGTTCAGCTGCATACGTCAAAGCCAAGCGCTCATGGTACACTCAGGTTGCGCGGATTTATTGCCCTTATCAAGTGGATGACCGATACTGGGTGGGGCTTTGCATCGATTTTGAAAGCCATGAGATTCTGGTCCTGAATTCCTATGCGACACTCAAAGAGATGAAACTCAAGACAAGTGTCGCGCCCCTTGCACAGGCTCTACCACATTTTATCAGGAGAGTGGCATACAATACAGAGATGAAAGCAGACGACGTGATGGCGTTCACAATAAAAATTGTGAAACCAACTTTCCAGACATCGACTTTAGGTATCTCATATTTTATAATAGTAGTCACATACGTATTAAATGTTTACGGATAGGTAACTACTTTTCTTGCACGACCAGGTCATTTGGGTGTGCTGGCACTCATGTCTATTCAGTTACACGCTGCAAATGTGCCTATGGACAATGCTGTGGGTGATGATGTTGTTCGTGACGCTTCCCTGAAGTTTGCTTATGATCTCCTATGTTTGATCGAACCGCCTTCTCTAGCTAATGTCGTAATTCCAAAGGACCCTGCGGCTTGATGCCAACATTGCATCCGGATGTTTTATCAACTTATTCCCTGTCGAACATGTCATATCGTTTTAGACACTTATCCCTTTTATAAACTATTGTTATGTTTGTGTGTTTTATGAACTTCGACATATTTAATTATTAGTAGTCGTTTATTATCATCAGTCGGAATGAAGAATTACCCTACTAATATTTAGGATGTGGTAATAACCATCGCGAACAAATAATTCTGTATTACATGTAGTTAACTATTAATAATCGCCTATATTACAGTAGAATCTATATTTTACACTCCAGCCCATTGTGACATTGAAAACTGTTAATTAACTACAAATAGACAACTATCAATCATCCAATGTTCCAAAAGATATTCCAATTTCGTGCGAACACTCAAAAGGCAAACAAATAGTTTCTATGCTACAGATAGTTATTTATTACTAAACTCATATATACTACGACAACTACCAATCATATAAAGTTTTAATAGAGATTCAAATGCGTAAGGGCAATTAATAATCACTCCAAAAGGCGAAGAACATGTTTTACGATGCGTAGTATCACATTCAATGATAACAAAATAACTAAGGGAGGAAAGTAGCTGAGGCATTACAAAAAGTATCCAAGATCCAATTACTTATTTTAGGATGCATAGTTCCAAAAAAAGCTTCAAATATCCAGGAGATAAGAACCAACAGAAAATGTTGGCCCTTAACTTGCATTTGAAGTGCATCATATCCGATTCTCCCCTGCCTCATCCAAACATAACCCATGCCACTTCACTTACCTTTCATGCACCGGTAGTTTGCATGAAACTTTGTTGTGTCCCTTTCCAAGACATCTGCTGCAAACCCTCGCTGCCTTCCTCGAACGCCTCTGTTAAGTTAGAGAACTTCAGTAGATGATAACGATTACCGAGTAGTCAGTTACTACATAAACAACTACTAACTAGCAAATAATCGTTACCTTAAACTCTCCACGAGATAGGATCCTTGTTTTCCTTGGTCGCCCTGGGGGACGGCGCATCAATGGTGGTAGTAGTTCGGTCCCACCAGAATTTACAGGAGTTGGTACTGGATGGAAAGCTCCTTCGTAAAGGGACCGTCGGTACCTTGTGGTGTACACCTCCCCTACGAGCTTATCTAACTCTATTTTGCTCAACGAAGAAGCTGCCATTGCATGGCGGCATGGTATGAGAAGCATTTGAAATTCCCTGCAGCTGCACGTCTTTAAAACAAGGTTCACTTCGAACCTTTCCCCCTGTCTATTATAAACTTCGTACTCATCCTCTCCGACCACAACCACCTACACATCAACAAAGTCAGCTACAAGTAGTCGTATACAAATATACAACAGGAACTAGTTAAATACAGGTAGTCCGATAGTCCACTAATCGACTACTATTTACCTTTAACTCGGTGGAATCATGGTAGTTCTCGTCCATCACGTCACAGACTTTATGATTGATAGAATGTTGCTCTGCGGCGGATGCAGCTTTTCTCCGTACGAACCAGCTGATTAGACTCATCCGTATGGCCTCAAGAATTGAGATTAAAGGAAATTCCCTACACTCTTTCAAGACTTTGTTGAGGGATTCAGCAATGTTTGTGGTCATTACGTTGTAGCGTTCGCCAATGCAGTATGCCCTTGTCCAGTGTGGTAACCCTAAATCAAGTAAGTACTTCGCACAGCTAGGACTTACGCTTTGGAGATCTGCAAATATTTGCTAAAACTCGTACACGGTATATGCTTTTGCAGCTCTGACCATCAGTCCAGGTAGCCGACTTTCTTTAAACCGTGCGGTTATGTTCCTTGCTAAGTGAACCAGACATGCCCCATGACCGGCATCAGGGTACACCTAATATATCAAAATGGTTGATTACTAATAGACAACTATATGTAAGTAACTTTGAATCTGTAATTGGTCATTATCTCACACCTTTTTGAGTCCAGAGTAGATGCTCCCGTGTCTGTCTGAAACAACCATAACATCACGATCATTGGGAATGATAGTGTTCAAGCAATTGAAAAACCATTCATAAGATGCATCATTCTCGCTGTCCACTACAACATATGCAATTGGATAGATTTGAAAGTTCCCATCCTGAGCACTAGCACATATGAGACAGCCCCCATACCTGCCTATTAGATGAGTCCCTGTAACGATAGAGAAGTATTTATTGTTTCATTATACATAATGGGTAGTTACTTATCACATAGTCGTATATCAGTAGTTAGCAACTAACCATCAATAATCACCACTGCCCGTACGTATGGGAGTCCAGCAATTGAAGCAGCAAACGATATGAATAGGTACTTGAATCGTTGACAACCATTTTTGTCCACTCCGAACTCAGTTTTGCAAACCGTCCCAGGGTTAGAGTTCTGTAGGTTTACCAAATAAGAAGGGAGCAATGTAAAACTGCCAGAGACCGATCCAAATGCCTTCTCCAATGCAAGTTCCCTGCATCTCCAAGCCTTCCAAAATGAAATGTTGACCTACATTTCGTAATCCGAGTAAGACCGACTCATCATTTTATGTAGTCAAATAAGCAACTACCCGTAGACAACTACACTACCTATACGTAATACAAAATTTACATTACCTGGAACTCCTGAAGCATGATTCGCTGGATTTCGATTGGACCGGGGCCTTTCTCCCCCGCGACAAATCGTGTTTGGATCAGCTCACCAATCACTTGTGTTGTCGCTTGTTTGTGATATTTCCGACGGTCTTCAATGGGACACGTGTGCTTCAACATCGCCTTCTTAATTTGGAAGTTCCCAGTGGCATCCATGAGGGAAGCGTATATCCGCCAAGGACATGTCGTATTGATGCAAAGAAACTCCATGTAGTTTGGTGTTGAACGCGGGGTCCTGAAGTGGAATTTCCTATTGATGGCGTGAATTGCCAATTTAATTTTACACTCAACTTTGTTTCGGAAAATTCTCCCAACAAAAATTCCATCGCCTTCGTATCGCACGTCTCGCAAAGCACCGTCTATCCCTGTAAATCTAATTAGGTGAACCAAATCATAAACATTGGTATACATCTATTAAGGTAGTTCACTATATATATATAACTACCTACCATCATCAGAAACATCGTCCACTACCGGCGGCGCATCCCTTCCAAACATAGCTGGCACCTCTTCCGTCTCAGAGAAAAAACCATTGATAGTTTCATCTGCGCAACTGTACTTGCCTGAACGGCGGCTACACTCTCCCTTTTCCAATCCTTGACTGGCTGGTACATAACCAGAATCGCCATCCGGCACCTTAGCCTTCCCTTTATCCCGAGCCCTCGCGGTATCATTGTTGTCTTGTTCGGGTATCTCACCAGCACTATCTACATTTTCATGGATACCCTCACCGGGGATATCAGCATCCTTCACAAAGTCCGGCTCCTCTCCAGCCAAACTGATTACAGCTAACTCGTCTAGCCTTTCAGAATTTTCTTCCTCATACGGTTCTGTTCAAAGCACGTAGACAACTATGTTAATAGTTGTCTAAACCACATTACATTATTACACAAGAAGTAGTTAACTATGTGGTATTAGGATATTTAACACTTTCATAGTTGACTACTCCGACTTCGTAGACAAACTACCAACTTCAAATAACGGACTATTCAATAAATAGCTATTATATTCTGCTTACCGTCACCAGCCGCGCCATCCTCCTCCGTCGTGCCGTAGACAACCAAAGCTTCTTCATTTTTTCCAGGAACCCTCACAACATCATCATCCGCATTTTCATCTGTGGTTACGCACATATTGAGCTGGTCGATTTCGACTCGCATTTCCACAAAAAGCGACACTTCATCATCCGACGACATCAGAACAGGTGGGGCGTCGCGGCCGTCGTCCATCAGCATGAACGCCGGCCACTGGAAAGTAAGTGTTACGCCCACATCTTCTTAGATACCCAGTTTTTCCTTAACGAGCTTCACAACTTCAGTAAAACTCATCCGCGAGCTTAGGAAAACTGCTTTAGTGTTTCCTCTGCGGTCCGTAAGGAAAGTCCACACTCCGTTGGACTGTTCGAACCATTTTCCTTTCACCAACAACACCATTTGCCTTCCTGCCATCTACACAAACAAAGGTCAAGAGGTCATAAATATCCAACTACAAATGTATAGTAGTCACAATTTATCCTCAGAAGTAGTTATACCTTCGAAACCAAGAAGTAGACAAACCCTAGACGATTGTTTACTAGCGGTGGTTTATGGAAATTTTCATTAGATCTATTTATTTGATCCCAAGGGTCCCCTCCACTAAACCTATCCGTACAATTTCACAACCCGACAAAACACCTCGGGCGGGCAAATAAGGAGCAAAAAGTATTTGATGTTACTGTCTCAAAAACATGGTACCGTCTGCCTTTTGCTAACTACGTATGGTCCCTACCCGCCACCAAAAAAAGATGTCTACTTTTTTGGGAGCAAGGAGCATTCTGTCATTTCCATCCCTGCTTTTTCGTTGACTTCCGCTAGCGAGTGAATTGACTCTTTCTCGATGTCACGCGCCTAATTTGCCCCTCCAAACATAATATTGATGCAAATTACCCTAAATATTTCTATATATGTGTGAGTGTATGTCACTATTGTCCGTGTATATTTAATGGTATATAGTTCCAAGTGCTGGAATATAAATTATAATATATAGTGTTTGGTTTACCAAACGTAGATTCGTATAAATATGAAAAATTTGATACACCAACCGTAAATGCTATACACATGATATGAGAATATGTTCATTGACCTAGTATCAGATTTTATGAGATTCAAACTCCAAACCAATTATGAATCCATATGTCTAGTCTCACATGGGATTCTTAACACCTACGAATCTATAAATCGGTAATTTAGTTGTTCAGGCAATCGTTTAGATGGCTATGCGTTTAACACACTTTTTGTTTAATTGGTTTATCCGACCATATAGTAAATAAACCTAAATTTTCGGTCCATTCTTGAAAGAAAATTCAGTATAGAAAAACCAAGCGATACATAAATATATAAATGGGTTGGAAGTATATGTTAAAGGACCCGTGACCCCTTAGAAATTGACCACAATCGCATTTATTTGTCGTTATATCAAACAAAGGACATAATAGAAACTCTGTCACACTTGCCGACTTATGCCTCATGCTTTTCCAGTTTTTTAGATAATGATTAATCGATTGTACAACCACATAAGTATAAGTCCCTTGCAAACTATTTTTATCTATCTTATTAAGCAATTCTATATATAAGTCATGTTGAAAAATAATGTTTGGTAAAGTATGCCATCATGTTCCTTTAAAATATCACGAATGCAAATATCATTTGGTAATACAATTTTCAACGATTCTAAATGATCACCACAAAATCAGATACAAAAAATAGTTAGTTGTGAGAATTTCCTTTCCTTGTCAAAAATAAAAAAGAAAAGAAACAATATAACTTATGTGGATGCTGTTTTTAGTAAATATGAAAATATTAGTTGAAGTGTTCCATAAGAAAACAAGAGATTTCTCTAGATTGTTTATCATAAATTTTTGAATGGTTTATAAAAAGGTCAAAGTGTGGTCGTAGTATTTAGTAAGGATGGGCCAAAAAAAGAGAGGAGAAAAAATAAAGGAGAATACCACAAAAAAGCAAAATAAGTATCAGAACTGGGGGAGAGGGGATTCACGAGACGCACTGAAACAACGGTCCTTTGGTTTCTTGTCACAATCCTACGGGTCCATCACTGTTGGTTATACCTGTAATGTATAGCTTATTGTTTGACACGTACGTTTTCATCTTCTGAACATGTTTTATCCTTTCTATGTTGGGGAACTCCTACAGGCTATACAGGCTACAGGTTTATAATCCAATCGTCAGCCATAAGTTTTATGATTTATCCATCAGTTCATGATGTTAAAACGAAATTCAAACTTCAGTATGTTACAATATTTTGTAAATAACTGTAGTACTTATTGTAGATAAGTCTACGTCAGAAATCTAGAATGTATGAAAAGAGTATGATTTTTTACATGTTACACACAAGAGTCTCTAAAACTTGTATCTCAAAAATGTAAGTTAGGGCGAACGCTAGATCATTTATGGGCTTTTAAGGCCCAAATATTAAACCACTTTAAAACCAAGTCCAAGTAGTCATTGCTTTGCTAATTGATTCCTCCAATTCTTCTTCTCTTTTTTTTGTTTTTTTCCCTCTTATGGACATTTGACAACAGGTACTCGAACGTTACCTGCAATACTTAGCAAGCTAACGTAAAAT
>NW_006256612.1:7218046-7421103 GCF_000478725.1 Eutrema salsugineum
CATTTTATTGGGGGTTTTCTCCTGGATTTCTTAATCTAAAATAATATTTAAATAATGAAAAAAACTCAAAAGCAAGAAGAATCGTTTATTATTTTGGATCCGGAACAAACGATCTTTCATGGACGCGTGGCTCATTTTGAGTGGCTAAAAAATCTGTGGACAAAATTTTAACCGACACTTTTTCTTCTCAAAAATTTCAACCCGAGAAACAACCCTCTTCTTTCTCAAAAATTCGAACACTTCTTCTCCAAATTCTCGATCTCTCCGCCGAACCCGTCGTTATCTCCGACGATTTCTCCGACCCGATGCCCGAGTCCGTCAATTTCTGGTTCTCTCCGCCGACATGATGCCTCAGTTCCTCGTCGATAAATCAGTAAGCGATTTCTGTCCTTTTAATTTTTGCATGTTCCATCTCTCTGTTTCCTGAGTTACTTAATCGATGGTTTAACCTTGGAACTTTTTTGAATCTTTTGCAAAAGGGACCTTAATTTACTGTATTTTGAACCGTCAATGAAAGAGACTCCTGAATTATCAGAAACTTCATATTTCAGTAATAAATTATTCTGAAGAGGAAATTACTAAGAAACAGAGTTAATTTTGGATCGAAATATCATGGGAAGAAGATAGGACAGTGAATGAAGTTGACGAAGAGTGAGTTCCAATGGTTGACCAATGTCCACCACTCTTTCTTAACTGTGAAATGGTTTATTAATCCACCGACAATATCTTAAGCATATAGTCTGAATCTTTACCACTCCTTTGAATTTGAATATTCTTTGCAACCACACCAACAGTAGCAATTTTTGAATACTACCAAAAATAAGAGTAACTATTAAACCGAACCAAACGTAAACGTTGGGATATTTTCTGGGTATATGGGGCATACTTGAACGTCCTCCTTGCGTTACATTGACATGGTCTTGTTTGTGTAGCTGGATTGGAACGAGAGAGTAAAGACAACATCTCAAGACCTAGACTTAGTGATCATCATTACCTATAAGAAAAAGTCTCAATGAGATGAGAGAGAACTCAGAAGAAGAACAAAGTTAGAGAGAGAGAAAAAAAGGTAAATGATGAAGTGACAGAGTCTGATCTTGTACAGCTCTGTAATTTCTGAACTTTCATTGTACAATTTAATAAAGATTGTTATGGATATGCATTACACTTTGTTGCGTTATAATTAAATTTGTCTTTGGAATGGTGCCCATTTGTGTGATACGAAATGCTTCTGAGGGAACTTGTTGATGTTTTGTTTAGCATATTGTGTGACTGTTGCACTGATGGTTATAGTAGTTTTGTGAAATTGAATCAGAAACATCTTGAGAATTTGCATTGTGAATGAAGTGATTGTGATGAAGTTATGATAGTAAAATGTTTACAGTATGCTATTTTGATAGTAAAACATCTTTATTAATTTTTTAAAAAAGAAACCCACTTAAAAATTCTACCAATGGACCATACAAATCATTGGATTTCTTTACAAGGGTTTTCAACCCAAATTTATTGATAAAAAATTGCTAAGAAACCCAATATGGTTTCACCAATAATCATGCTCTAAGACACGCTATCGACCCCAAATTTTGTGAACAATGTGGAGTTAAATTTTTAGGTTTTGTTTTGATTTTTTTGCTCTGGAACTTAGTTAAACCTTGGAGATTTAGACGTAATAATACAACATTATTATCTTAATTTCTACGTCAATAGTCACGAGTGTAGTTTAGCTCTATGTTAATTTCTTACACCTTGTTTTTTATTATTACAATCCTCTCTTTGAAACGTTTTTCTTATTCAGTAAAAAGGACACATTATAAAAATAAAAACAAATAATCACGATTGCTATCTCATTACACTGAGCGTATCCCATAAAGGGCATCTACTCAACATTTTCATACTTAAGTCAGTACTTACGAATTTTGTATAATTTAGCATTACCTCCCCAAATCCACCTGAAAATATACACAAAGACTCCTTTAATCTATAAGTTAATCATGTTCTAAATAGTGACACTTAAACCATTTCATTAAAACAGAAATATATATTAGATATCTCCAACCAAACTCACATTACATTGGATTTCTTATTGTATATCCAACCAAAACGATCCATCCACAATGTAAAGCAAAACTACGTATATATAAACATGGAAACATCACACGCCAACAAAATCAAACACTCTTGACACATAAAAAGTCAACACCAATCAAACACAAAAAGTCAAAGTCCAGCGTTGACCGGCACTCCCGCAGCCGTGATCCAATAATTCCCGTCCAAGAAATTCTCCACCGTGAATTTCCCCGCCTCCGTCGCCGTCTTTATAACATGATATCCCGGCCACGTAACTCTACGAGACAGACTTGCTCCGGCGCCGGTATTAGCATACTCGCCGTAATAAAGAGTCTTCAGAGCAAAGTCGCCGCTCCAAGGCAACCATCCCGCCGGATTCACAAGCCCTCCGAGATCACATTTCATGAAAACCGTCCTCGAGTACGATTTCCACGGCCGGCCTAAGTAAGTCTCCGACGCCGTAGCCACCGTAGAGCTCTGGATGACGAAGCCAGTGTTCTCGTTAGGGTCTTTGCGTGATTGAGCAGTGACAGTGTTTTTCTGGCCGCTCATCGGTTTACGAGCGTAGATGTTGCAGTTTTGGAGATTTGCGGTTGCGTCTCCGAAGATGAAGTCGACGGTGCCGTGAACGTCGCAGTCTCTCAAGAACTGACGGCGAGAGTGAAGGTAGAGAGTGTCTTGATAGCCTTTGAAAGAACAGCCGTAGAAGACGGCGAAATCTGAACCTGATCGGAGAGCCACCGCTTGGTGTTTCTGTGGACCCGCCGTGTTCTCGAATGTTATGTCTCGTCCGATAAAACCGCTGCCGGAAACAGCTGGTGGCCGGTTGAAAAAAAAAACTTAGTTAAATGTATGAAGAGTAAATTATGTTTTTTTTCATGTTAATTATATGTTGACAGAGAGAAAAAGTAATTTAAATCCAAAAAATGAAATTGTGTTTAGAGTTAAATTTGAAATAAGATCAAAGTAATTTTTTTAATTTAATACGGAAGTCCTATAAACTTAGTACTATTTATAGTAATATTTATATAAAAGACTATATATCTATAAATGTGTAAAAAAAAGATATAGTATGAATAAATTTTACTTTTTAAAAAGTATTTTTTTCGATACTTCTCAACCATATATGTATGCTAATATAGCACGGACGACGTACCAAAAGTTGCGGATCGAAACGTCGTCGTGCCATCTTTAACGTTCCTATTTCCGGTGACAATGGTAGAGTCGATGCCGTCTCCGATAACCATCAAATTCTTGATCGATTTCTTGATCTCCACGTTTTCTTGGTAAACGCCGGCTTTAACGTATATCACAAGCCTCTTGTTTCTCCGAGAAAATTTGGCTGCTGCGTTTACCGCTTGTTGAATACTTGTGTAACGACCCGAACCGTCTTTAGCTACCACAAGATCGGCTTTGGCTTTGGTCGTAGTTCCCGAATCTTGCAGAAGTTTACGGTCGGAAAAAGGTATCCACGAAGGAAATTTCTCGTCGGAAAACATCAGTCTCCGACTACCACCACCTCCGCCACGACTTCCTTGTTTGCTAAACTTTGTAAACGTTGTCGCTGGATATTTCTCAGCCGTAGCCGCAGCCTTAGCAACCGCCAAAGAGTTGCTTATAGACTTAGTGAGATTCCGGTGAGAGTGTATAGGAAAGTATTTTGAATATGATGAGGTTAAATTAAAGTCTTTAAATCCGTTTTTGCAAGTGTCTTGATTAGCTATGGCGGCGCTTAACGAGGTTTGTCTATCATGCGCCGAAGAATTTTGATCGTAGGATCGCCGAGAGTAGTTGAGTTGGTCTATGGTGTCCTCGTAGAGCTCCAAGCAATCGAGCAAAGCTGACGTGGCGTGTTTGTGGAGATAACGACGGCGTCGTTTCACCGTGGAGACGAGGCGGTGGAGGTGCATGGCTTGGTCCATGGTGGAGCTAACCACAAGGTCGTGGAAAGTGAGCCCATCGGTTTGGTCGTCTAAAGTTTTGAGAGGTGAATTGGACATGTGGTGGGCGCATACGTTAGGGTATGGTGTTTGTTTGCATGAAGTTATGTAATGGGCATTGTGCTGAGAGATTGATAAGAAGTAAATGATTGTTATAATATATTTGGTGTATAAACATTTGGGAGGTGTAAGTAGGAGTTTGTGATCCATTTGTGGGTTTGAAAAGTATCAATAGAGTTTTTTTTTTTTTTTTTAATTTTGGATGAGGAGAGATATATTGTGGTTTCTCAAGAAAGTAGAGTTATATATAATAAATATATGCAAAGTACTGTATACAAATGTATGGATACTCTCTATCTCTCAGTCTCATAAATGAATGTGTACACGTATGCAGCCACGTAAGAGAGTGTGATTTATGTTTGATTTTTGAGGAAAACGTGTAACTATAATTATCCTCACACATTGTTATGGTTTATTTTGTTATTATAGAAAGTTCAAATATATACCAAAGTTTTGAGCTCAACAAATAATTTTGAAATCGGAATTTATATGAGAATGGCATCAGTTGTCCAGATTAAAACTTAAGTAGTATACTATTAATAAAATTCTTTTACTATTGTTATTTTGTTTATTACCTTTAAAAAATACAGTTCATGTATTAAGCCATGCATTGGAAAATAATTAATGATCCTCACGTTAATGTGAACAACCCAAAGTAAACATTTAAAAATAAAAATAAAAATAATATCTGATAGAATCCAAGTTAGCTAAAGCCATTGGTAAGAACTTATGACATAAACATTGAGCATATATCAGAGCTTTGCGTAGACGATCTCTCAAAAAATTAAAATAACATTAGAGTTTAAACACATTTCGACCCAATCGAACTATATTATTGATTCGATCTAAAGCTGATTCGTTCCAAAATTGATTCTTATCCTACTTGAAACTAATTATATAATAGAATCTATCGAGATAAATGGTTAACCATTATTTTGAATATGTTAAAAATCCTATATTAGAGATGAGAAGATAAAAAAAGGAAGATGAACAAATTCATTTACTATCAGTTGAGTTAGAATCCTAAAAAGGTAACATAACAAACAAAGTAAACAAAAGTTGACAAGTGATGTGAAATAGTATAGCAATTAGCAAACTTTTTGACTATTTTAGTACGATAAAACGATTTTTGCCAACTAAACTAACATATATAAATTTTTCAAAAACAATTGTTAAATGTTCGTGTGTTAGCTGTGCCATTAAATCAAACAGTGAATTATATTTTTGTATGTTCTCTAAAAGAACGCTTATACTGGTAACAACAAAATTTTGTGAATAATGATGAAATAGAGTTATTGGAAACTCTGCCGCTCCAACCACAAAAATCACATATCACCAATAAAAATCTATAATTTGTTCTGATGTGAAATCCACCAACCAATCGTTAGGGCGTTTGAAGTATATATCGAAATCAGAGGTCGAAGGCTTTTAGCCTTTCACTCACATGAGTTTCGTGTGAGCTTGACCAAATTAAAGTATTCGAAAGTTAAAATTCAATCCGTCTTTTGTGGAAATTAATTTGTTTCCTCGCTGAATAAGTTTTCTTACTTTATCCTTTATTTAATGTGTTTAGGTCTATAAAAGCGACAATTGGATCTACAGTTTTCTGTCACGTAGCTAGATCATAACAATTAATCATGATTTTGATTAACCCTAAATAATAAAAAGTATGGAAGCCATACGACTAGTTTTTAAATTCTAACATACATTGTTGACAATAGAGAATAAAATAAAATTTTTTAATTAGGTGAATGCTCCATATATTTCGGTATGAAAAACAACTACAGTCAATGCACACAGCACACATGTATAAGCATTTCCGCATTCAAAATTCTATTTCATATGCGTGGAAATAATGGATAATTCTACATTTGGTATACAGCTTACGAACATTTAGTGCCAATAAACGTATGACTTTGTCATACATCATATCTTATTATAATGGTTACACTACAAAAGAAAAGAAAAATGACACTAATGGAAGTAATCCGTGTCACTAATTAGAAAAAAAAATGATAGATGGGGGTAGAACTAACTATTAAGTATTAACTAACCTCTCATTATTATTATTATTATTATTATTTTTTTTTTATTTTTTTTATTTTTTTTTGTCGATGGCCATAAAAATAAAAATGTAACGGAATGAGCACATATATACATATACTGTTTTTCTCGCTAATGACGAAACAGCAAAATATTTGGCGCATGCATGACGATAACACATATACATACACAAATCTGTTGAATTCATAACACATGAAATTTTGTATTTGTACTTATAGATTTGTGACGGAAAATCGATAAACTTTTTGTCCTCAATTTATACTATATTTTGGTCGCCCATCACTATTTTGTACCAAAAGATATTTACGTATACTGGGAGATTTATTAAAAAATATATATACATTCAACTCTATTGTTAATACGAAGAAGAGTGTTGAAATGGCAGTGAATAAGCAACGTTTTCAAAGTTATTACAAAAGTCTTTTCTCCAACTCAGAGTGACTAATAAACTTTACGGTTGGCAGTGAATAAGCAACGTTTTCAAAGTAATTACAAAAGTCTTTTCTCGAACTCAGAGTGACTAAGAGCAAGTCCAGTAGTAAACCCCATAGAGGGATTCATCAGCATTAAAAAACAATATTTTTCGGTTTGGGTGGGTTGGGAAGAACTCGAGTGAAAATGTGGTCCAGTAGTGAACTCCATTTTGGGGTTCATCCCGCAAATTGACGTCGGTCTAGACGATTTCGACGGAGTCGTCGCGAATCACAGGTGAAGAGGAAGAGAGGAGAAGAAAAGAGGGGAAACACACGAAATGAATTTTTTGCCTGCAAAATTACCACAAAATCTCCTTCAATCGCAATGTGACACATGGCGAAGAGACGGGGGCGTCGAGCTCACGCGGATGAACCGATACGTCAATAATGAGCTTTATTTCTTTTTTTTTTAAATACACTTTGCCTATGAACCCGGGCCCGAACTCCTTCTCCAAACCCCCACTAAACATGTTTTAAGAAACTTTACGGTTTTAAGAGAAATTATATCATAGGTCTCAAAAGAAATTTTATTACGAGCTAAAATTTACAACTAAAGAGTACAAGCTAAGACTACTAGTTTGAATTACAGAGATGATAGATCGGGTATTTACTATTGGGAGTGGGAGTTTGTCTTCGAATTGAATTGTTTGTTACGTAGAAATCGACTAAATTTACTTTCTTCTATGTGATATAATAAGAAGTGGATATAGGCTTTGTTTTGCTTATTGTGTGTTATGAGTGTTGATAGACAGCAGTGCGGGTAAGTGGTAGTGGTAGTTCGTGAAATGAGTTTGGTGTTTTTGGACATATCAACAAAACATGCTAACTCTCTCACTAGATCGCTTTTTTCATATGCATAGCTTTTTCCGTGAAGAATCTATTAAATTTTCATATAGTGCAAAAAAAATATCTAAATGATCTAAATGTGCTGTATTTGCTGCTCATTATGTTTGATTTCCATGTGAAGCATACAACAAATTTATACGATTGTAGTCCCAATTTACTTTTTTTCTCATGGTCATGTGTATCCACGACCACTCGATTATGATCTGAAGATTTTAAAACAATTTGGATCTGAAATATTCGATAGTTCAATTACTGTGTATATTTGATACTAAATTGAAAAAAGAGAAAGCAATGGAGCGTAAGAAAGATATAATTGCACGAAATATAAGGATGGTGTCTTTAAGTGGAGTCGAAAGGTGAATACAGCTGCATTCTAAATATGGAAAGGTCCCGTAGGAGAAATCGGGTTGTGTACGACTCTACCAATCTTCAGGTTTCCTTATTCACCAGGTGCTTTCCATTTTCATTCATTACGAAAGCAACTCAAATATTATTTTTGAAGGATTCGCCCTCTCTTTCATTTACTCTTTCTAAGTTTCTTTATTTACAGCAAAAGCAACTCGGGATATATTGAAGGGTTTATCACCTTCTCTTTCAATTACTCTTTCGAATTCTTTACTCCCTTTCGACTTCAAGATTGACGTCTCTCCTCACTTTGCAAAATTTAAATATAAATGGTTCTTTTTTATATGCATAGAATAGTAATGGTTTCTATCAACTATGATACAATCATACAATATGCACCATCTCACCGCAAATAAAACTCGAATATGGTGAGTGTGACCACCAATGAATTGCCCAATTCAGATTGTGTTGTATGTATGTACACTTCTTTGATTACACTTAACAAAATTTTAGGCTAGGCAAATAAATGTTGAGGTATCAAATGAAGTTAACTGTTAAGAGGCCAAACTTTCAAACTCATACTTATAGTTACAAAACTGCAATAACAAAACTTAATCATGCAAAAGAGAGAAAACAAAATCCGGAGAAGTATAAGCTTTACGAAAACTCAGGATGTTGGCCAGGATTGTTCAAAATTCCGTCAAGAAATACAAAGTCTCCCTGAGACTTAATTATTCATATAATGAGAAGAAAGCATCCCATATATAGGTGCAGAGAAAGAAAAAAAGTGTATGATTTGAGATCGTTGAACTTGACCGCGTTCTTTATGTTATGACGGTGGGGGCTGATCGGCCGGTGAATTCCTCCATCTTGGATAGCTTCAGAGCTAATTCAACCTGTGAATCACAAATCAACAACAATTCCGCATTAGCATTACCCTTTTGGTATTAGTTAGAATAATATATGGATTTGAAGGGTTTTAATTCTTTAAACATCTGACCAGAGGAGACAGAGCTTCATGGGACTCTCGTCCGGTTTTTGAAGCATCCCTCTCGTACTGTTCAATGTAGAGTCGGATGGTTGCTCCTTCCGAGCCAGTTCCAGAGAGACGGAAAACCTTGATATGATTTTAGTTAGAACAAGAGAGGTTTAATTAGTACAGTATATGTTTAATTTCTATCACTTTGTTCTAAGCTGATAAATGCCTGAAGGCTCAAAAGTAACCGAATAAAAAGATGGACTTACAAGTCGCGAACCATCCTCAAACAAGTAACGGATTCCCTGGTGCTTGGAGATGGAGCCATCAACTGGATCTTTGTACTCGAATTCATCAGCACTGGAGACGTTCGCCACATCCGAACGAATTCCTTTCACAATCCTGAACAAAATCGAGAGAGAAACGAGGTTAGGAAAACAGAGTAACCAAACTGATTAGTAAGTACGTGTTCAAGTAGAAAAGGAAAGGATTTCAGAGAAGTGGAAGTGTGTGTACTTGTTGACTTCAGGAATTGAAGATTGCAATTTGATCAAATGCTCCATCAGGTCCTTTGCTTTACCTGCGTCTACATTCTTTGGAGACAAATTTTAAGATATCACAAACGGTTCTATTTGTTCCGCATAATACAATCACGAAACTTGGCAACTTTTACCTCATAGTCATAACGAGTGTAATAGTGACGGCCGTACGTAGCCCAATGCTGGCGGACAATGTCTTCAACGGTCACCAGTTTAGTGTTACCGTCAAGATTTTCCTTGTTCTTATGAGCAAGTATGGACATCCATGCAAGAACTGCCCAAATCCCGTCTTTCTCGCGGATATGATCCGATCCTGTGAAAGATCTTTCTTTCAGAACCCTACAAGTTGTCTTTAAGTTATTTACAGATACGTGTGTGTGTGGACATAGAAACTAACCAGTTCCAAAACTTTCTTCCCCACAAACAGAACACATCCCAGCATCCATCAGATTACCAAAAAACTTCCAGCCCGTTGGAACCTGATATGTGAATTTTATTAGAGATGTGAAATAATTTATGAAGTTAGGAGGAGAAAATGCTGGAAAGGAGTGCACGATGACATGTACCTCAAAGAACTTCAGATTCAAGCTTTTTGCAACGACATCCAGAGCAGCTGAGGTTGGCATGCTCCTGGAAAATTTATAATATTATAAAGAACTGTGTACGTAAAATTCATTTTCTTTAAATTATGCGAAAAAAAATAACCGAAGAAAATATGTGTTGAAAATGTTGGATACACAGGATTCTGCTATAAATAAAGAAACAGCCCGAGAGTATAATACCTTGCAACACCTTTCAAACCAGAGCTGAAGTACGGTATGGCCCCAATAGCATTTGCAGCAATTATGGCAACTGAATCTGAAGGAGTTACAAAGAACCTACACAAAAGACGAGATGCTTTTAGGTTTAAAACTTTTTATATTCCAGTTCTAAGTATGTATCTCACTTAAAAGATCATTAGTAAGCTACCTTTTACCAAGGATCATGTTACGGTCTGCATCACCATCAGCAGCCGCACCAAATTCTGGAGGTTCAACGCCGGTGTCGGATTTACCTAATCCCATTCGTGCCACAAGCTCCTTAGCATATGTCAGATTGGGATCTGGATGCCCTCCACCAAAGTCCTCCTACAAAAATGTTGTATTGTGGAAAATAGTGAGGCTGGTGGTGTATTTGTAATCATTTGAAGAATAGTATTTCTTAATTATAAACAAAAATAAGACCTTGGGTATGCAGTTCAATAACGCACTTTCTTGTGCACCGAGCTCTTCAACAAAGATGCGATGTGCATAGGCTCCAGCAACTCCATGCAATGCATCATAGCTTCATAGAACAGAGTAAAAATAACGTTGAAGCGATGCAATATATATTGGAAACTTAACTCAGAGGAAAATGTTCGGGAAGCAATGTAAGATACATACCAGAATGTAAACTTTGGAGACGAAAGCAATTTCCGGATGGATTCAAAGTCGAAGATTGACCTTGAAAGAGCGAGAAAATATTTTTAGTAAAACCACAGAGACTGCAGTAGGACAATCATGCACTTAAATTGAAGGAGGACTCACTTCATTAATTTAACGTAGTCATCTGCGGAATCAAAAACTTCAACATCAAATTTTCCTTCAGGTCCTTCAAAACTGGTTACACCGACGGAAGAAATATCAACCTGTTGCATTTAATCACAGATACAAAATCAACTTTGATTCAACAAAATACAAAGAATGGTAAATTTTGTAGTGAAATAAGAGGATTCTTTAGAATGTTTACATACATTGGGTAAATCTGCTATTGGGTACTCCTTGATTGTCTTAGTGTTCTCGTAAATCTTATCAGTGATTGATTCAGGAGCTGGTCCTCCATTTTCCATATTGTATTTGATTCCAAAATCCTGTATAAGAGGCAGGGATTCAACTCTTAGTCTTATCGGAGTTAGATATAAATAATATGAAACAATAGATGAATACAGAACAAGCAACTAAACAAAAAGGCACTGAGCACAACAGAGACAGAACAAGAACAGAACGGACCTCTGTAGGGCCACCAGGATTGTGACTTGCTGTTAAGATAAATGCTCCGGTTGCTTTTGATCCCTATAACCAGAGACTGGGGTAAGTCTCTCATCACAGTTTGCACTGTCGCACAATCATAGAGAAAAACCAACAAAAACAGATTGAAATAACACTACAACCATGAGCTTAGAGATAGAGATCTCACATCAGCCCCTGATCTTTCACGAATCACAGCTGACACAGCAGGAGTTGATAACAGAGTGTTTTTACCAACCCACACGCGTCGTACACCATTAGCTGCTGCCATCTTAATTATGATCTGTCAAGATAAGAAATAAGATTGTATGAAAAGCTGGAAAGCCTCATCGTCTTAAATACCAGGCAACAGATAGCAAGATATGTAACAGAAGCAGGTGAAAAACTTGCACGGAAGTTTTAGAGATCATCTTCAAAGATAAACAAAACCTTAACCTCTAATAACCTGAAATCTCTCTCTATAGCAGTTTTAGTTCAAATCTTAGAGATCGACACAAAGGTAGACATGTCAAGCATGGATAAATAGCAGGCCCTCCTAGATCTATGCTTATTACAAACAAATTATTACCGTTTTGTTAAACAAAAAAAATTTAGGTTCAATTGCCAAATGCCAATGTAGTACCATAACATAACACAAGAGTTCCCTCAAATATTGTAAAGACATGAGCACTAATTCATAATTCTACGCTAAGTATTAAATACATCGATTACTTTCAGGCCAGATTAAGAAGAGAAAGAACCACATTGGTTTTACCTGAACAGCATCCTTTGAGTAATAACGGCCATCACCAGAGACCACGAGAGTGGCACCTGCAGAATATATGCGATGAGCAAATATCTGAATAAGAACTGATATCTTACAAGAATCCACATAAATAGCAACCAAGATGAGTAAGAAAAAACTCACCTTTGACTTTCTCTGGTGTAAGAGCATTGAATGTCGCTTGGACAAAATTCTCTAGGTAATTGGGTTGCTTGAACACTTTCACCTACACAGTCAGAAAAACCATAATACGAATCAGAGAAACCAAAAGATGCCAGTTTGATGTATGCAAAAAAGTAGACCAAACAGTGGAAACTGTATAGATAGGATAAAACGATCAACCCAAATTCCTTTGATCAAAATAGTGTGTACCACAGCTTGGAAAACAGATCCGACATGGCTGAACAGTGAGTCTCAATAAACGTCATTGATCGTCATATATGAATTTGCATACCCATACAAACATCATTTATACTCGAAAAATGAATGCGAAATAAAGATCTGAAATTCGAGTAGGATTAAACAAAAATCCAATGCATATAGGGTATGTGTACATAATTGTATCAGGTTTAACATTCACCGCATATAATCTTCCCTCTAATATATACTCTAATTAGAGATAATGACGCGATCTCGAAGTTGATCCAAACAAATCATTTAAACATAAAACGAAAACCCAAACCCAAAGACGAAAAATGGGAAGAAGATTTACACAATTTTGTCATCATTCACTTTATCCGCATAATCATATGGATCAATGCGTAGATCAAAACTAATCGGATGGTTAATCTCAGCTAAAATCAAACTAAACAGATCGGATCCAGATCGAATTCGCTCGATTCAAAAGTACCTTCTTACGAAGACCAGAAGTTCCCGGTTTCTGGCCATCGATAGGTGATGTTGAGACGAGAGAAACCTTGAAAACCATATCCGCCTCGAGGATCAGAATTGGATTTTAGTCTGGACTATGGATTGTTAGAGAGAAAGAGAGGAGAGTGATGATGGTATAATAAGCTGTTTGAGAGTATAATCGACGCAAAGAAGTTGCTTAAGCTAGACGAGACCGCGACACGTGTGGATCGTCGCTTTTTTTACCTTTTGCCAAAGTGAGTGAAGTGGAACGTTTCTCTCGTTTTTTTTTTTTTTTTTTTTTTTTTTTTACTGACAGAAGTAAGAAAATCTCGGCCGTTTAGTTTTTAATCTAACATGCATTTAATTATTTTTGCTTGCGTAACATATCCCTTAAATTGTATGTTTTTCGTATACTAGGGCCTATATAGTATTCTAAAAGTACCACATGACAATCTACCTTTAACTGATTCCAACATTTACATGACACAATGTTGAAGAAATTATTCGCAAATCTTGAGTTTTAAGTAACAAGAACCAGAGACCACTTTGATTCAAGAAACAACAAACTCTCAAACAGGCAAATCTCTGAGTAACCGAAGAGCTTTCTGCCACTGTGGTCTCTGAGACATAACGATCCGTCTCAAAACTGGCACAGCTCCTGCTCTTATAATGGCTGTGTGATTCTCACTGTCCATGCTCAGGTTATACAATACTGACAAACTCGCCTCAACACACCGCTCGTTTCTTTCTTCTAGAAGCTTTACCAGCGGCTCGATCCCTCCATGTGAAGCAAGAGCTTGAGTTGACTCTGGTACTCCCTCTGAGACTATCTTGTTCAGTTCCAAAACCGCTGCTTCTTTCGCTTCTGGAGATGAGGAAAAGCTCAACTGTTCCACAAGCCTTGGGATTGTCTTGTAGAGAGTTACCTTTTGATACAAACGTGACAGAAGATGATGTTAAAAAAACCGGTAAAAAGTTTTGGAATCGAGATCTGGATTCATACACTAACACATACCTCTACGTTGATTGGATTGTTGTTGAGTGATTGGGAGGGAGATGAGAGAGAGGTGAGTTTGACAAGACAAGAGGCGACCCAGTCTTTGTAGTGTAGAGGGAGGCTTGATCTTAGGATTTTCCTGAGTAGTTCCGTGAATAGCGTCATATCCATGGTTTTTCGAAAAGACTCAGAGTCGAGAAGTTTTGTCAGTAGCCTTGAAGCAGCTGAAATTGTTAAACCAGCTTCTTCTAGCTCAAGAAGATGTTTCTCTAACTCCTCAGCTTCGTTCTCAGGTTCTGCATTTCCAAAAACAAAGTCTCATAAGTTGTGTCATGAAAATCACAGTTTCTTGGTGTAGTATCATTTGTATGAATTCAAACAGAGATATCGAAAAATAAGTTTTGTACCTTGCACAACTTTCTGACGGAGAGCAACATCCAGAACAGTTGTGATATCCTCGGAGACGATCGTGTCCACGTTTGGATTAATGACCATACCAAACTCGATGACAGAGATTGCCTTTCTCAGCAAGTTAGGAGAGGCTGCTTTCGCAATCTGGACGAGCCGAGAGATAACAGTAGCGTCCAGAACTTCCTTTCTGTTCATTCCACCCAATATTGAGTATTTGATCCTTCTAAAACAACAATAAGAAATGAGCTGAAAATACAAAAACCGAGACGAAGACTGACCTGGAATCAGCTTTTGATCCGTTCACCGGTCCTTCATAAAACTGGAGCATATAGAGAAATAGTTAAAAGCCAAATGAGAAGAGATTTAGTGCTAAGTGATAAAACAAAGAAAATAAACACACCTTGGATTCCATTTCCTTGCTAGGATCTAAAATATGAGCAAGTATATCCAGAACCTGCACAGCATTGTTTACAAAAGACCATTCCACGTCCAGTTATTCCAGTATAGCCTAGACAAGATATCAAAAGAATGAAGAAAGAAAGAAAACAAAAATAGACCTGTTCCGTGACGCTTAGTGAGATCTCTGGCTGCTTCAGTAGATTAACAAAAAAGGGAACTGCTCCTTCAGCTTCAATCCTCCGGCAAACGATGCGGCTGCATTTTTATCAAAGCATAATATAATCACAACCTCGGAGGAGAAACAGTTTAGTCAAAAAAAAAGTTGTGAGAGTACTCAAAAATAAGCACCTAAGAGATAAATTTTTCAAAGCATGGATGACAGGTAATTTAACAGCCTCTTTGTTGTTGTTGGCTAAAAGCTGAACCAAAGGCTTTACAGCTCCAGCTTCCATAAACGAAACCCGCATATCCTCATTGATACATGCATCAGCTATTGACTCTGCAGCTCTCGTCACTGCCAATTCATCTGATAATCCAAGCATCAATACCAAACGAGCCACACCATCAACGCACGGAAGAAGAGTAAGCTGCTGCTGTGATTTTCCAGGCCCTTCGGATTTGATTTCCTTCTCAAATTCAATTGCTCCAATACGGGCAAGGAACTGCTGATTTGTCCTCCCAACTATCGCTTTCATTTTGGCTTCGTCTACATCGTCAACGTTCTTGTCAACATTTAAACCAAGGAGCAACTCAGAGGCACCAAATCTAGAAGGAGCTTTTGCTGTCTGCTCGACCTTTATACCATCTGGTAAACTAGGCCAAGAATACAGATCCGGTCTGAAGGACTTGTACGCGTCTGCACCAATTATGGGAATGGGTACAACGCCTTCCTCAATGACGAGAATTCTGTAGTATTCGTCTTTGGCTAGCTCTAAAAGCACATTTCTTGCTTCTTTTCTAATGATTTTAGACCCTTTGTTTTCTGTATTATCGCCTTTCAACAGTTTTGCCTGTATTGTAATTGGGAAGGTAAATAAGCAAGCTGAAGTACAACGAACTAATAGACATTTCTTTCCATATACAAAACCATTCCCCTAAGAGATGCTCAGCAAATTTCACATCCTTTCAGTTATTTCAAGTCTCACCTTGAGTATATATCAATCACTTCACTCTAACGTGCCACAGATCAAATCATAATAGATGAATAGTTGGATGTAAAGCTAATGATCATTAGATAATTTGATTCTATGAGGAACAGAAAGCAATGGTCTTACCAGTTTCGGTATGACTCCTACTTCTACCATAATCTTATGGTTCGAGCGGCTAAGGGCTAGATTAGCCAAGACGCCACCAGCTGCTTCCTTTACGTTTACATCATCATCTTCAAGGAAACTAATGAGTAGCTTAAGGATATCAAAGTCAGCAACTTTTTCCCTTATTTCTTCATCCACAGTCAGATTCCAAAGAGCACAGATACTTTGTTCTTTCACCTGGAAAAACAAAACTATCCAACATTCATACCTCCGAAATCCATTAAAGCTCAAAAAGTATACTACTTTGGGAATCATAACCCTTCATACCACTGTAGCTAACGAAGGCCGGCTCAACAGAGCGGTTATCTCTTCCAACGCTCCACTCTCAGCAACAGATTCTCTGTACAGATTCACTGAAGCTATAGACCGTATTAGCCCAGCAGCAGCTTCACAGGTGGAACTAGACTCGGACTTGAGAAGATTGACAATGAGATTCAAACAACCATGAAACTGCATAATGGCATCAACGCATTTCTTTCCACCCAAAGAGTACTTCCATAGCGCTTCTATGGCCTGTTCTCTGTCCAGAGGGTCGTTGTCTAAACCGAGCATTCGCACAAACAAGGCTACATAGCTATCACCAAGGCCTGAAGAGTTTTCACTCCTCACTTCTTCACCATCTTCAAACTAAGCTTATACGCCAACAATCAAAAAGACACAAAGCATTAACCTTTAAACCTATAATCGAACGTCGTTATTTTTCCGATACTACAACAATCAGAGGGACTTACAGAAGCGACAGAGCCTTTATCTGCAGTATCGGAGTGTCCAGCTTCTCCACAACTGTGGGCACGATGATAGCTTGAGTTGGGCTCGGAGAAAACATGACGAAGACGATGATTCGAGTGGGTAAGTATCGGAAAGGGGCTGAAGGAGACCTCGCGTCTTCTTCTAGGTTGTTTTCTGGCTTGGACAGATAGAAACTGGATTTGGGTGTTGGAGATTGGCCATAGACGGGAACAAGGGAGCTCGAGAACGCCGACACCGGAAGCTAGTGTAGAGAGTGACATGAAGAAGAAGCGAACCAACTCAAACGTTGTATTGTTGTCTCCGTTCTATCTGATTCTTCTAACCTTTTTCTCTTACAGTGTTCGCTGGGTGATAAATTAAGACTAATATAGTCGATATTTAGGAAAAGGATTTTTTTTTTTTTTCTGGTCAAAAATTTTCCTTTTTTTTACAACCGCACTGATTCTCTAGGCTATAGAAGAATAACCGGAAATTTTGGAACGAGATTGAATTATGTTGCGATCCGATGACACTCAGGATTATGAAGCCAAATCATGATCTCGCTGAGCATAAGATGGTTTGGAACGCAAATTCATATGATCATGAGAGTGAGATTTTCTGATTTTGTATCCTAAACTTCCAAAGTTTTGAGATTTATCAGACTGTAGAGTTCTTACTTGTTAGTTGTGTCTTTGAAAAGCTTCTGCAGGTTTACTTGTTTCTCAACTTTAAGACCTTCCAAAGTCGAAAACTTTTTCTTAGGTACCAATTTATGCCTCATTTGCACCAGAATCGTATATGATGTTGAACTTGTGTACAAAAACTTAGATTTGATCTTTGGGTTCTCGGAAAAGTGAAAACAGAGACTATGTTCTCCATATTTAATGAGTTTAAGAGCGAAATGAAATTTAACTTTTATTGTTCCCGGAAAGGAAGAAAAAAAAATATGAAACATAAAAACAGTCATTATTCTCAAACTAGAAAACAACATTCTCAACACCTTCTACAACTTGTGAGCTTTGTTTGAACAAACTCCCCACAAATAAAAGATTATAAGACAGAAACCTCTTCTTACTCATCAGCCTAACCTCTCCTAATTCTGGTCAGGTTTCAAAACTTCGTAATCAGAGAGCATAAAAAAGGCGGCTTTTCAAGTGGTTCTTCTAGACCGACGATAAGGAGACTTACTTCTCTTGCTTATCGTCACCAACCATGTTTTCATTTTCAGTTCTTAAAAGCTGTCATTACTGACTCAGTGAATTTGTTGAGATCCCACAACTCCACCTGGTTCTTCAGCTCTGCTATAGCCTCGGGGTTGGCAGACAGAGCAGCAGCACCTGCAGCAGCCAGGAGTGCAGTGATAGCTATACCTTTGATGAAGCCACCACCACTGGAGAGTTTCCCAGAGATCACCTTGCAGCATTTGTCTGCATCTTTGTAAAGGGAATGGCTTGCACCATTGGCTCCTCCCTCAGCAAGAGCTTCCTCGTTCTGTAGTTTTAGTAAAACATCATTGGATCAGAAACAGTAACAATAGTGAATGGGGAGTGATTCCATGGCAGCGAGATATAACAGATGGAAACATTAGTTAGAAACCTTTTGCCTCAAGCTCTTAATTGTTCGGTTGAGAGCGAGGGTATCAGCAGGAGTCAGTTTCACACAACGCTCCTTCCACTCTTCTATGAGCTTTTTAAGAACAGCAACACTAGCTTCCAAATTGTCGTTATAGAGATTCTCCTGTTCACACAACCCACAAGCCAGAAACACCAATAAGTAAAAATCCAGTCACATATTACTCATGTGGGAAGGAAAATAGAGTGAATCCTACCCAGTGCTTGCAGCAATCAACATTTTGGGTGATAGCCCAGATAGTGACTGCAGCCGCTTCCTTAGCTAATACGGGATTTCCTGTACCAAGACACATTACAAATTTTAAATGGAAGACGCAGAGGTAAGAATGAATTTAGAGTCGCAAGTTTTGCCCATACCTTCCCCTGCTGCTTTCAGAGTAAAAGTGAATATTTGCTGTGTGACTTGCTTCATTGCCTTGCTTCCAGGTGCACCAGCAAGAGACACTTCCTTCAACAAGGGATATATTGCCTCAAACCTCTCTGTAGCCTGCGCGTCAAACCATACTAGAGATCAATATCAACCCTCTCATGCATCATAATATTGTCTCGAATCCCAACATTACTTTACCTTCACTCTTGCGGATGACGCAGGGAATGTAAGTCTCATTAAGATCTCAAACGAAGGAGGTGGAATCAATCGCTCTCCCTTCCTCACAGCTCCATTAACTAGTATGGTCCGGGCCTTCGGGTAGGACAAGATCCTGAAAAAAAAACACAATAACCAAGATTAGATAACCATCACACATAAACAGGATACCGAATAGAAATTTCTAAACTCACCTCTCAACCAACTGAAGGATGAGATCCCTTGACTGAGGATTGCAACTCTTGCTACTGACAACCGGTAACAAGTTGTGCGCCCACGAGTACAAGCCTACTGATATATCACCTTGGGAGGCCTGTGCATGGTTACCAGGTAAGAGAATGCCAAATTCAGAAATCGGAATCTCTATCATAAGAAAAAAAAAGGGACATGTTTTGGTAGTCTTGGATCTTCGTTCATATCAAGATTAACACTGCACACACCTGAGCCATCATCCAAACTGTGACTGGAAGCTTATCCTGTCCTTGATACTTGGGATTCTCCCTCAAAGTTGGCAATATATTAGTTAGAGCATCAGGTTTCTTGCGCAATACCATTGCTACCGCCACAAATATTGCAACCTATTCATCAAAAGAATCGAAACAGGAATGAAGTTTTGTAACGCAATGGTAATTGAGAACAAGTTCAACAAGACCGACATTGATAAACTGATAAAAGAAGTGAGTAGTATGACCAAAGATCAGAAAGTAAAGTCGATACATGCATCCATCACAACCTACGCGATTTAATTATTATAATTCAGACCAACAAGAAGATAGAGTTTAGCTATCATAATACCTGAGATTTCGAAGTAGCCTGTTGTGCGCCCTTCTTACCGCCCTTGGCGCCTCCTTGTTGTACAGCCAAGTCCGCAAGAATAGCATCCAAGGCCCACAATACAAAGCCTCCAAGTGCCTCAATGGGACGTTGGTTGATCCAATCGGCTGATGTTTTATAAACAGCTTCAGGAATATGAGAGAGCGGAATCTGTATGAACAAAGAAGATTTCACCTCTACGAATAGAAAAAAAGGAACCCAACAGAAAACTACAATATGATTAGACAAGACACCCTAAACACAAAAACACAATCTTTGACTTTTAATTCGATTTACAATCATTGTAAGAGAGATTGCTCACATCGATCAGCTTGGACAAAGGAGATTCCTTGAACGTTTTCACCCACGGAAAATGAGCTGATGATACACCAGAGAGTGCTCTCCCAAAGTAATCAGCATATCTCTTTAGCTGAATATCTGGCTGATTCTCATACAGTTCCTATAATGGAATAAAAACCCGTAAATTCGATACCTTTATAAGCAATTTAGATCAGAGTTTCGACTAAAACGAACGGATCGGATCCGAATTCTACAATTCCATGCATGCACATACCGAAGCTTCGACGAGGAAAGCCGCGAGATTGGATGCGTCAATTTTAGCAGCAGCTTCTGCTAAAGTCACCTTTGGCTTCTTCTCCTTCTTGGGCTTCGGTTTTTTAGCTCCCTCCGCCTTCAAATTCTCCTTCCCCGCAGCGTTTTCAGCGTCGCTATCGTCGAAATCATACCCATCGTCGCCGTAACCGTTGGATCGGCGTTTAGATCTCGTCAGATCGGAACCGTCCGATGCATCAGCGGCCTTCTTCGCCTCGAGGATCCGTCGATGGCGATCTTCAGCCTGCTCCTCGAGGGAACGGAAGACGTTGTCTCCGTTCGCTAAAGCTCCGTTGGGAGCCACATTTCCGGCGATGCCATTCGCCGCCTGATCCGCCGGTTTTTGCTTCCGATTGCGTTTCGGGTACACTACCTTCTTCCACCCATGGTCGGTGTGAGAGTTTCCGTTGGTGTTCTCAAAGCCATTGTACTCCACGGATTCGATCGGATCCATATTTCCCTTGAGCTCTCGAAATTAATTCAAAAGTTTCTGTTTTTTTGGGTGGGTCTCTCCGGCGAGAAGAAAGAGAAACAGAACGAAAAAAGACGACGACGACAAGGAGAATACGGGATGACCGGACGGAGAGGTATAAATAGGTGAAAGGTGGGATATTAAATTTTAAAAATGGTCTTTCTTAGTTTTATTGAATTTGACACTTCACATTTGCAAATATATATTTTAACTTATATAAAGGGAAACAGATTTATTCACTTTTTTTTTTTTTTTTTTTTGGTTTGAGTCAACGTTTTTGGTTTATTTGTTTTATGGTTATCTATATGATGATCTGAGAACAAAAAAAAAAAGATCTGATTGATATTTTCCTGAATTTTTTTATAATATTAAAAATAATAAATAATCATGGATACTCTAGTTTTTTAAAATACTTTATGACATCATTATTAACAATTTTGTTGTCTTATCATATAATAAATGACTATTTTATTAAGATATATTTTTTTGAATTTTTTATAATATTAAAAATAAATAAATAATCATGGATACTCTGATTTTTTTTAAATTGTTTTATGTCATCATTATTATCTTTGTTGTTTTATCATATAATAAATGGCTATTTTATTGTTTATAATTATAACAGATGGATCTAGGTGTCTACAGTACACAATAATACACATTGCATAGGATCACAATATTGCACGAATAACCGGTTTACTCGCAAATCGCGACGAATCAATTCAATTATCCATATTATAGCCAAATGTTTATAACATGTTAATTCAAAGTTTATGGGGACGTAAAAAAAAAATTATCAAACCATTCTATATTTAAAAAGAGAAATGCCAATATGTTATTTAACAAAAAAAAATGGCCAATATGAGTAACTTCATATTTTGCTTCGAAATGCCCAAAAAAAAAATATAATAGTAAAAGTAAGGAATAAAAGTAGTTTCTTTGGATACTTCCACCTACAATGTAGTATTTGTCAATGAGCTCTATTCATTCATATTCGCATTTAGTAAATGTAGTCTATTCCTATACATATCATTTAATATCACCTGTTTTTTTTTTCCGTAGCCAGAACTACAAAAATAATGCTTTCAATGCGCAGGTAAACATTTCACTGATCCAGCTATCCCTGAGTTTTTTTCTTATTATTAAACGAATGAAGTTTTTCGAATTATTCTTTTTCAAAATGCATAAATAGAAAAGTTTGTATGAGAGAAAAGTTTCTGTGGAAAAAAAAGAGAGAGAAAAATGGAAAGTGGTGCCGGTGGTGGTAATTGGTGGAGAAGTTCGTGCAATAATATATACGAGAGTCAAAACACGTACTTTCTCATAAAGTCAACGAAATTAATCGGCTAAATAACAAAACCATTCATGTGGATGTTGTTAATTTGTCTTTTCTTCATCACTACTTACGTTTTGTGACAAATTAATCAAAGATTTTATTAGCGCGTTAACGTAACGTGATAATAACAACGTCTGCGATTTGCGATCACACTTGCATGTTGGTAAGCAATATTCTTGTTGAAGAAAAGTTTTGTTTTTGCGAAGTCTTTTGGGTTCACCATATTGCTTTACAAAAGCATTTGTTCAACATTTAGACCCATTATTGGTTGTGTGGCCCATTACGTTTTCCTAGGTCGAGGCTTCAAGCACGTCAGGTTTCTACTCGGAAACAGCATGACGATCTATATATCTCAACACATACATGAGTTTTACATTTAACAAATCAAGATCGCAAACACGTAATCCAATCTGCAACATACGAAATACGTAGATGGTTGCGGAATATTCGACGTACAATCAAAACGTAACAACTTCTACATCTTTTTCTCTCTCTTTTTTTCTCAAGATTATGCAGCCTTGATATAATGATATATATCTAATCTTTCTTTTTTTGTTAAAGTTATCTCTAGCTAAACAACAACAACGCCCAACTTTGACAAAAAGGGATGTAAAACACACCAAAAAAAAAACTGTTGAGATTTTAATCTCGAGAAAAATGAAATTCGACCATTGGAAATAGATGGCCCCAAGGGGTTTGCAAGAGTCAATAAGGATCGAATTCCCACGCCATCTACCGACCAAATTAAATCTAGTGGATAATGTAGACACATTTAAGGTCACATCCGACTTCAATATCTTTTGCCAACAGTTTTATTACTAAACTGTAAACATGAGATCGAAATTCTAAAATCCCATAAATTATTACTATAGTAGGTTTGTATTACAAGAACGCAGCCGGATTACTCTTAAACTATGATACATCATGGTTAGGTAGTATAGATTAAAAAAATCTTTACCAGATATTGAAAAATAAAGTACATTGTTGATTGATTACTACTGTTCTATATAGTACAGATTGATAATATAGAAAACAGTTAACATATTGAAAAATAATTCAAAATTATCGAAGCTAATGAATATGCAACCCGACAATTCCTTAATTTGCGCCTAAAACAAACTAACTTTCTTAGTTGTTAAAATTCGATTTTATTTTTTAATCTTACTTGCTTAGTTGTTTTAGGCGCAAAAAAAACATAAGCTTTTAATCACTTGCATTGTTAATCACTTGCAAAGGCGAAATATGTTAAAAAAACATAAGCTTTGCAATTTTCTCAATTCTGGTAATCTAAACTCAATTTGCAGACAAACCAAAAAAAAAAAGAACTTGGAATGGAATTATATGAAGAACTTGATCAAAAGCTCAAACTGAGAAAATCAAAGAACAGAGAGTAACACAGGTTTTAACGGAACATAAGAAGCAAATCATTATTTCGAAATGAGAAAACAAAGAAACAAAGACACAAACCAGTCTGAGCATTTCAAGACAAGTTTAGTGAGTAGTCACTTTAAGACTGAAAGATTTGTTAATCCAGGCCTTAAAGCTTCCACCAGCTCTTTTTCTAGAGCCATTAATGGGGAAATTCGATCTTCCATTGCCTTCCTCCACCTTCTTCTCCTCTGGTTTCTTACACAGCATAAAGTTCCTCGCTCCTAGCAACCCAATCGCTTCCCATGGACTTAGTGCTGCAACAACAATATCATCAATACATTACAAGAGCCAAAAAGCATTCAAATTTGGTAATTGAGATTCACAAATATCTCACCTTCAGGTCCAACCATGGGACAATAGAAGAGGAAATCGTTGAAATCGGATCCGAGAATCGGAAGACGACCTTCACGAGCGTAACATTTAAGAGCAGTGTCGATCACAGAAGCAACGAGATCTCCTTCATTAGCCACGAACCGGATCGGACCGGCGCTACCCAGAAACGTGACGCTGATTAAGATTCTGTTTCCCTTAACCATCTCTTTCTTCTTCTGCTTGTTGTACAGCAACATCTTCGAAATACCAAAATCAATCCCAAAACAAAACACAAAAAAATCAGATGCAGACAATGTTAATCGGAAAAAGAGGATCAAAAGGGATCGGGGACTTTTAGGGTTCTCCGGCAGCGAAATCGGAAGGGGGAGATTCAGGGGTCGACGCCGAGGCAACGGTAGTACCAGCCTTCTTTGCAAGATCCGAATGCGAAAACAGAGTCTGAAGACAGAGGGATGAAGAAGCTCGCCCTTTGGATTGAAAGGGAGAGCCTAAAATTACCACAGATCGGACTAGCTTCCACCATTCACAAACGCCACCGGAGATTAAAAAAAATTGATTGACGGAGAGAGATCCCGACGAAGCCGGTGAGGATAAAGCGCGGGAGAGATTTGGGATTCTCCGGTAGCGAGAAGCGGAAACTTGAGGAAGAAATCCGAGAGGAGGAAGGAGAGGAAATAAAAAAGGGAAAATCGAATTGTGAATTTTGGTGAGAGGAGAGGCGTGTAGGTATATAAATCCAGAGATTATACAAACCTGTTAGGGCTTAGGGTTCTTTTCGGAAATTTCAAATTTTGTGAATTTGGGGATTTTGGATTGTATTGTATTGTATTGTATTGTTGTATTCTGTTGTCGTGTCGTTTTTTTTTTTTTTTAATTAAGCGCGTTTTTATTTAGTTATGTTTCTTTTTTGTAACGGATTTTCAAATCGTATTTATTTAGCTCTCGTATATATTATGTTAACCAAAGAAAAGAAAAAAGGTTTCAATCCATGACATTTGTAGAGTTAATAAATGAAGGATTGTCCTTAATTAGTGTGATTTTTGTTGATATCTAGAAAACAAATTTAACTTTTTCTCCATCTTTAGATGTATTTTTCAAACCAATTGACGGGATCTATTCAAAAAACACATGCATGGGACTCTATTTTGAAGACCTAACATATAATATTATCATCATTTTGAAGTTGAAATCAATTATAATATGCTTTTGCTATTATTAAAAAGACTTGACAAAGTAAGAAAAACGCATAGTTACGATCACAACTCAAAAGATAAAACGTAACACGAACTATGCAAACACCAAACATTGAACACACTTGCATACTTCAAATCTAGATAAGAGAGCACACTCACATTACCGACACATGTATACACAACACCCAAAGACATCACATAAACATAGATATTTTTGATAACACACTCTCACATCACATCTCTTCAAGTCTAGAGATCGAGAGCACATTATTGAGACATGCATACAAAACACCAAAAGACATAAAGATACAAAACACCCAAAGATATACAAACAGATGGATAAATAGATAGATGGATAGATGATACTGAACGAGTATTATATCTGTTCCTTAGCCAAGAGCATTTCGTCGATGTCTTTGGACATTTTGACAAACACTCGGAGCAGAGTCTCCGGGTGAGCCACGTTCTCATCAATCCTCTCGTATTTCATGTGAGATTTCACCACACCTCCAAGTCCTCCTTGCTTTGCGGTCACCTGGAGCGTGAATAGGAAGCTCTTGAACTCTTTCATCAGATCTCCCTCTATCACCCTGAACTGAATCATATTGTTCTTCGGCTCCACTGCCTCGATCCTCTGTGTAGCCACCTTTGGCTTCCCATCTGCACCCAAAAACGCATAGTTTTACCAATCAAATCTTCTATCTTCTAGCAAATTATAGATATATGAAGTTTTGCTTACCATGAACATAGTTCCAGGTGAGGAGAGTGCCTACTCTTCCCATCTCTCCATCATGCACATCACATCGCTGAACGTTTTCAGGAGTGGCCTTCGACACATCTTGTGGTCTTGCCGCGAACATGTGGTAGAATTTCGTCGGTGGAGATTTGATCTCAATATCTGCCTCAAGCTCTCCTTGTAGAGAAGACTTCAACACCGCCTGTGCCATTTTTTTTTCTCCTGATGATTATAATTCTATACGTCTCTAGTTTAGTTATATATAGAAAGTGCTTAATGAGAGTTAGTGAATCATAGCCCTTTTTATAGAGGAATTGGAACGAGCAACTGTGAATATGGTGGTTTAATTAAGTTTGTTTTCTGGTGACGATTTTTTATTCCTTTTAATTTGATAATTTCATATACTCAGGTAATTTGAATTAATGTCGAATTATATCTATCATAATTTTCCCTATCTTAAGATTATTATTTGGTAATGCATGCTTCCGTTTTCATATTAATCCTGGTAAACATTGGGTTATTAGGTATATTAACTATGTCTTAATCTTATATCTACTTAATTATTCTTTTTATGATGTTAAACTATCGACGCGTTAAACCATAAAAGGAAATGAATTTGAACATAAAATAATTGTTGAACATTGTACTTCGAGTTGCAAGAATCATTGTGATAAAAGAGAGTTGTGGAATGTTGGAATATATATATGCATGGTCCCTTACGCAAGTGAAGGAGTAAGACCAACTTTATTGATAACAACAACAAGATTCTTATACTCTATAATCATTGTGGGAACGGAATTTAATGGTGTGTCTCCGCACCAAAGGCTACTCAACAAAGATAAGAGTAGACCATCTACAGAAACTTAATAAGAAAATTGATATCATGATTTTAGGGTCGCGCATTACAGACTGCAACGAACAAATTGTATCTACAAATAGCTTCTACTAACAACATGGCCTGTACATATATAGACATTGGGAAAAATTTGGAGTGTTATCTTGTATTTGTAGCTCTCGTATTAGTTCAACGCAATCTCCTCTAGAGAGATTAGAGCTAAGAAAGTCGCTGGTAGCTGGGATGAGTGAAACGAAAATAAGTATAAAAAAAACAATAAAGTGACAAAAAAAAAACAATTTTACGTAATATTGTTAAGGTAAATTTGACAAATACAGAGCATGTAAATTTTAAGGTTTATTAGGTAACTAGCACTTTCTCAAGCTTCATTTGTTATAGTAACACTTTTGTCACTACGCAGATATTCCTATATTATATAAAATTAAATTTTGTTTATAAGATAATAATTTACTACGTATATACTTTATTTTTGTTCTGATTTAGGATTTTCATAATTTTGTTCTTCTTGTTTATGTCGATTTGGGTCCTTCGACGTTGTGTTTTAGCTCATTGCTGATTGACTGTGAAAAACTTAAGTTTAGAATGGAGTGGTAAATTAATGTTCGTTATCTAAATGTGGTCTCGAGGAATAGAAGTTGCTATCAACTTGTTAATACTATACATCCAAAAAAAGAAGACCTATTCAACTTAATCCTAACAAGATCCGAAGCATATTTAAAATGATCCCTCAAGGAAGATGCTTGAAAAGGACAGAAACTTAAAAAGAAATAATTACGGAGGAAAATGTCAGAGACTTGAGCCAAATATACATCATCCGCCTTAAACCATCCCACCTTAATATTATTTGCTCTTACAATGTTCAAAGGCAAAGAAAAAGACAAAAGGAAGAGAGGTTTAGGGAAGAGACATGGATGATATTGTGGGACTTCTTAGAATCCGAGTCAAAAGAGGAATGAATCTTGTTAGTCGAGATTCTCTTGGCAGCGACCCTTTCGTCGTCATAACCATGGGTCCTCAGGTACTCTTTGTCTCTAACTCTCGCGCTTATTTCATCTTCTGGGTCTCACATGATCAACCCTGGTTCATGTTAGAAAAGATCGACCTTTTATCCTCTGCGATAGATTTTGATTAGCGCACTCTTCTCTTTTAAGATTTTGATTAGGAAACAGGGTAGATTCCTATTTTAAATGGCAACAAAAATCAGACCTTTAGAAATTTTTGCAAACTAATCACAGTGTGTGAACGGATTTAACAAACCTTTGTGAATCAATCAATTTGGCATAGAAACTGAAGACTCGCGGTGTGGAAAACAACTGTAATCCAGAGTGGAACGATGAATTGACGCTTGCAATCAAAGATCCTAATGAACCTGTGAATCTCGTGAGTTACTTCAACATCTTGTTGATATATTTATTCTTAGTTGTGGGATTGTTGAAAAAAAATAATAATTAAGGTTCACTCTAGTCTCTAGTGAAAGGAAATTGCCAACATCTCTTAAAATGAGTTTTTGATTTTTTTTTTTTTTTTTTAATGTGAGATTATGTAAAGTAGATCATGTTTGGATTGTTTTCTTTTGTATTCTCTAACAGGAAGTGTATGATAAAGATATGTTCACTTCCCATGACAAAATGGGAGATGCGGAAATAGACATCAGAACCTTTCTTGAGGCTCAGAAAATAGGTATTCAAGAACTTTCTGATGGAACCGAGATCCAAAGAGTGAAGCCGAGTAGAGACAATTGCTTGTCCAAAGATAGTAGAATCATCTCCAGTAACGGAAAGATCGTCCAAGACATGATTCTTAGGTTGAGAAATGTTGAAAGCGGTGAGGTTGAGATTCAAATCGAGTGGATCAATGTTCCAGGGTCAAGAGATCTTTGAAGGAGAGATATGGCAGAAAAGAAAGTGTGTATGAATTGTACTGAGTGTGATAATGCACAGGAGAAGCTCATTGCAACACAAAAGTTACATTAATTATATATATTGCAACTAACAACATAAAACGTACATAAAAAAGATTTGATTTATTTATTTAACAAGGAAACTCCGAGACATTCATGATTCAGACAGTAACCTAGTCTCGAGGTCGCGCGTGTAATCTGCAATGAAGGCAGTGTATTTTGTAGGGAGAGGAACGTCGTCGTATAGCTTCTCGTATTCCCATGTCCACTTGGCAATACAAACTCGATCATCTTTAGGAACAACGTCAAGTGTTATCTTATAGCTCTTGTATTGTTTCAACACATCTCCTTCAAGAGCTAAAAAGGACACCGACTTGTTCTCTTCATCTACTTCTATCTTCTCCTTTATCTGCTCTATCTTTCCATCTATAACAAATCCAAAGTGGTCGATGAAATTCAAAAACTAGAAAAAACTAAAGAAGAGGAAAAACCAAATTTTCATTTTTTCAAGATTCCGAAAAAAAAAGAGGAGAATTAGTTAATGATTACATACCTACGATGAAATTCCATATCTGAATGGAGGAGTTAGATTTGGGATCGTCACGATGAACAGAAACTGCCTCTGTCTTGTCCGTATAATTTCCTTCTTTCTTCTTGAAAGTGTTGAAGAATCTTTCGGCCGTCATGTTCACTTGGATCTCTAGTTCGAGAGTCTGGACACCAGCCATGAGTTGTCAATTGTTGGTCTCTCAGGTCTGAATTATCTTCTCTTTACCATAACAAAGAGACTAAAGAGAAAATCAAAGCAAAACAAAAAAATAAACATAAAAAAGCAAAAAAAAAGTGGTGGTATCTTACGTAAGTTTCTTGATAAGCTGCCAGCCTGCCACACGTGGTCTGACTTTTGAGGCCTTGAACACGATGGTTGGCTCGACATTTTTCCATTATTTTACTGTTAGATGATTAACTCTTCGTGTAACAATTGATTGTTAAGTGAACAGAAGAATTTTTGTTACGGATCATTTTAGGATGAAGAATAATACTTTAATTTTTTAATATTTTAAAATATCCTTATAAATTATTTTTTAATCCGGTAACTTGCTACAATAGGTAGCCTTAAAACTCGACTAGCAAAACATTATGGATGCTAATGGAAAAAAAAAAAAAAACCTGATTTGTTAGAGCAGTTGGTAGCCTTTAATTTAGACGATGCTAATAAGTACAGAAAAAAATGATATGCAACGTACAGCTTGCAACGTACCACATGAAACGCAACGTCAACACTAGAACACCAGATTTCAACAATTATATAACACATACACTCGCGCACAACTCGTCTTAATCTAACGATAGAACATATTATTGAGAAGAACATGCAAAAACATATATAAAATATACTTAAAGAAAAGCGTTCTCTTTCATTCCTCGGACAAGAGGTGTTCGTCTATCTTTTTGATCATCTCGGCAAAGAAAGGGAGCAAAGTCTCAGGGTGAGACACATTCTCATCAATCTTCTCATAGTCAAAGTGCCACCTCACAATACTTCCACTCCCTCCTTGCTTAGGGGTAACTTGGATCGTAATCACAAAGCTCTTGAACTCTTTCATTATATCTCCCTCTAAAACCCTAAACTTTATCATTTTCTTCTCCGGCTCCACTACTTCTATTCTCTCTTTCGCTAGAATTATCTACAAGATGTCTTTATCTATGAATTGGAGTGCTCTTGGTACTTGGTGTACGTTGAGATTTGTGTCTTATTGATTGATTGGTTTGGTACTTGGTGTACGTTGAGATTTTTCTCATGAACTACACAACACACGGAGCTTGATATTTTATATAATTATAAACAATCCATTTACAACACAAAGAGTCAAGTTGTTGAAAAAAAAACATGGAACCAAGTTTAAAAAAGTTCACCTACAAGTATTTTTAACCTCAACCTCCTCGTGGCTGGCAGAAAAAAAAAACACACCAAAGTTCATCAATCCAAACCTAAACTAATTGTTATAATAATCTGATTGGTATAAAAATTTCAATATCGAATTACTCAAACACTTCTATACTTCTAATAACACGAAAATATATATATTTGGAAATCATGGTGGCTATGTGTGAAGCTGCAGGAATCAAGGCCTTAAGGATGGAGAGAAGAAGTTGGTTGATGAGAGTTGTCGAATTCTGGAATAAGATCCCTTGGATATGGAGAGAAATTATGCCAATGTGTGGATAACAAATTTTAAATATTCTTATTTGACAAAATCGGTTCCATTATTGATTTATTGACCACTTCCATCTACCAAAGATAAGAGTACAACAATTTAAGAATCTTTGATCTTCTCAAAGCTCGGAAAAACTGATAATGATTTCTATAAGCATGATTAACGCAAAATTTTGCACATTTTAATGTCGTAATCATTTTTAGGGGAAAAATGTTGGTAGTCTCGAGCTCATCTATGTTGCTGTCTACAATGAGGATAACATATCAATCAGTAAAATGTAAGAAAGCTTAAATCAGAAGTGAAAAAGGTTTTAAAAATGTGAAAAAGCTCAAAAATGTTTTTTTTTTTTTTTAAAGGTTTAAAAACTGACCGACAAAAACACAAATCCAAATCCAAATCAAAAACCAACGTCAAAAAACTCCAATGATGACGTTTCATAACACATGCATGCATTTACCACAGACTCCAGCTAGCTTCATACGTTGGGCTTGGCCCATATAATTGGCCCACACGTAAGCCATGCATGAACCGGATTTACGTTCTGGGTTTCGGATCAAACCGGTATATTAACCGGTCAAACCGGGCCGGGTAACTGCAACAAGAATAAGATTATGAGAATATGCCGTGGAGTAAGAGAGAGTTAAGGAAGAAGATTCCTGAGTCATTCGCATCTCTCTCGCTCTGATTCTCTCTGCTTCTACTCGCTCCTTCTTTCTATTTATGATATATTTCTTTACAACTCTTCTCCTCGAGTTTTTTTTTTTTTTAGTAACGACCATTCGTACAGGTTCGATCTCTCTCTCTCTCTCTCTCTCTCTCTCTCTCACTCTGTCTAAGCTGCTTGGTCGGATTGTTCTCTGCTCGAATCGTGTTTATAGTTTTGCATGTTTTCTGTGCAATAATTTCCATAGCTAAGCAAAGTTTCCTAATTCATTCAAATGCGTTATGATCTGGAGTTGAAATTCCTTGGTATGTTATTCTTTTTTCATCAGTCTCGATCGTGGTTCTTTCGTTCTTTGTTGGTTGAATTGAAATCTAGAGTATCGATTTATCAACTCTTGGCCTTTATTTACATACTCTGGCGAAAACATAGACTACCAATATTGGTTGTGTTTTTGTTTTTTTGGTCTTCAGAACAGAACAAACAGGAAACAGCCAAGTAAGTAATTGCTTTGCTGGTGAATAGAGAGGCTTTGGTCTGTGTAGTTTCCCACAAGAGCCAATGAGCCTACAAACTGGAACAAAGTCAAGCAACGCCCTTGAGGGGATCCATGGGGTTCATGTGGTGTCTCATTCGCCCTTCTCATACGACCGGACAACTCAAGTCGGTGACTTTCAGACCAACTGCAAATCCTCAGACATGGAATCAAATCAGAGACTGTTCATCGAGTAAGTGACCGGCTCGGATGTTCTTAGTTCCACCATTTGATGATAGTCCTGACTTTGTTTCTTCTTTTACAGACGTGTTTGGCAACAAAGACCTCCATGTCTAAGGCCAATCCATTGCAGCATCCGAGGTACTCTTAGAAACACTGTGAATACTTTCCATCGTGTTCTTGATCTCTGTCATTCCAATCTCAGGATGGCTAATTGATTTCTTTGGCAGGTGATCAGAGTGTCTTAGAAACAGCTGCTAACGTGGCTACCTCGCTTCCTTTCATCCTCCTCGGAATGCAGGCACCGAGGTAAAAATGTTCTGTCTCTATCAAACTCATCTTTAGTAGAGTTTCTCTGACGAAGAACTATGCAAATGTAGGAAGAATCTCAACACAAAAGTGTACGCAAACTCCTTAATTGGAGTTGGGATCGCATCGACTCTGTATCATGCCTCTAGGGGAAAGTTGAGGAAGTACCTGAGATGGGTAGATTACACAATGATTGCCACAACAACAATAGTAAGTTCCACTCAACTCTTCTTAACCCCATTCTTCCTTCAGCCAACTTAACCAGAAAGACTCGGTTGTGGTTTGTAATAAAGTGTCTCTCAAGGGCTCTAAGGAATGAGAACTCAAAGTTCTTGATGGCTGCATCAGCTTTAGCTTTACCGTTTCAGCCTCTCATGGTCTCTGCTGTTCACACTGGAATGATGGAGGTACTAAAACTCAAACACTCCACAATCCTTTATCATAAATCAGTCGTTATAATATAACTCAAGGACACATTTGACTCAGGTGGCATTTGCTAAAAGAAGCTTAAAGGATCCAGATCTTAAAACAGCTCATAACGTACACAAGATGTCATCTTTACTAGGAGGTGCTCTGTTCATAGCTGATGATATCTTCCCTGAGACACCTTTCCTTCATGCCGGTTGGCACCTTGCTGCAGCCATTGGAGTCGGAACATGCAATAAGCTTCTTGAGTAGATCAGATTTCAAAATCGTTATGGGACTTCTCTATTCTTGGAACAGTAGGAACAAAATAGTTTCTCTGTTACTCCTAATCAGCCGACATAACTAAGAAGCATCGTAGCCAGTGATATCTATGTAAGAAGTAGATGGTATTGCGTGATCATGTAAGAAAATTATTGAATTATTGTTAAGCTCGTTGCCAACAATGAAACGAACAATCGAAAAGGAAGAACAGTCATACAATCGATCCAAAAGTCGAAATTAATAGACAATAGCAGAACAAAAAAAAACATAGAGCAATCATCAAGTAAGAGACTTTCTCTCTCTAACACATCAATTATGAAGAGTAGCGATGATATCTTCATCTCTATACAAAAGGAACCTGCAAAGAGACGAAAGAGACGGTAAAAATGAGACGTGGAGAATAGAGAAGGCATTCTCAGAGTAAATACATCGAACAGGTTAAGAACATACTCTTTCTCTCCAAGCTTGACTTGAGTTCCACCGAATTCAGGCAAAAGGACACTGTCTCCTTCCTTAACCGAAACCGGAATCAGATTCCCAGCTCTGTCCCTCGCTCCAGGTCCAACTGCTATAACCCTCCCGGAATTCATCTGCGTTCGATCAATTCCAGCAAAATTCATAGTCGATCAATCGAAAATACGGGTAAAAATTTAGTCTTTCAATGAGCTGATCAAGAGCGGCTCTTTACCTGAGAAGATTTCTCCGGTAGGAGAATGCCGGAGACGGTTTTCGACGGTGGAAGAATCTTCTCGACCAAGACACGGTTGAGTGTCGGGATCAAGCGCTTCGCCATTTCTAGTTAAATCGACGACGATGGAGATCGGATTTACAACGTTGATCGGTTTGAGTTACGCAAGATTTAGCTGGTAAAATGAACGTTCTAGGGTCTAGGGTTTAAGCAGATGATAGTGTTGGTGGGGATTTTGTCCGGTTTTATGGTGAATTGGACGTTTTTATCCGGCCCAGGCCCATTCCTTTTTCCATTTCATTGCCGTGTTCATGTTCAATTATTTCTCTCAAGTTAGCTCTTACTCCTTATGCCTACATCAGAGGACTTTTTACTCGGTAAGACTTTTTACTTTGTGATTTGGACAGTTGGACTATGCTTTGTTTTCACCAATCACAGAAAATAAATGAAATTTTCTTTATAGTTTGTGAATTCACGGAACACTGGAAAAGAATGGTAAAAAAAACTAAAAAAGAATTGGTCCTCTAGAATTCATTTTCCTTTATTTTTGTTTTTTATTTTTATAATTTCACTTTTTATTCTAAAATTTTACCACTCTTAAGATTGCTGATTTTTTTTTTATAGAGAAACACTGAAAATAAACATAAAGATAATCGTAAAGACAATCGATGTCTAAATTGAAGGAAAAGTAAATTTGTAGAAAGGCACAATGCACGTATGTAAAGCATTTTAAACCACAGAGGTTCGAGCGAACAACCTTGAATGTAACATTACTGTACATTTGTGATGTCTAACAAATTATGGTTAAATTAAATGACTAGACTACGAAATGAAAACAATGATTTAAAATATTGAATTCAACGGAAAACCAAACCGCGTTAAACTTTACCAAAAATGGATTGAAATTTAATTCCATTCTTAATTATATTAATTTTCACAACCAAGAAACTGACAAAGAATTGTATATTTGGTGATGTTCTAACCAAACTATTCAAAGTTTTTTGAAGAAAAAAAAAAGAAGGGAAAAAGTGTCAGTGACACATGGAGGTCCCTAAAGTGGGCAAAGAAGATAACAAAGCAACACGCGATCAAATACGCTCAATGTGTCTTTTAGGAGGTCCCAAGAGTATAATAAGTATGGGGCTTTAGATCTCATGACAATGATGAATAAATGGATAGGCACTATAGCATAAAGATTCACCTTATCATCCTAGAGTCTAAAGAAGAAGAAACAAAAAAGAGGATCTTGACACTAACATCGTATCGAATCTCATCAACATCTTTACTTGTGTTCCGGCCAAAGCCACCATAAATGAAAAGAGAACATTACAAGCCTTGCATCGTGCACCGACCTTTATTTATTTTAGGAAAATTTGGAGAAGAAAGCTAATAAGACAAGGGCCAAGTTTCAAACCATTGGTGGGTTTGAAGCTCTTTCTTGATGCGCCACGTTATTATAAGAAAAAGTGACTTGTTTTCAATTGATGCTTGATTACGATTAGGAAACTATAAATCGAAAGTTATCCACCAAACGAATGGCACACATGGTTTCTGTAGAAAATTTGTGTTTGATTTTCATGAGTGCTATTCCTCTCATTGTCAACTGCTCGATCTCTTGGTTGTTAATTCGAACGAAAAGTAAAGTGCTTGGTTTCATTATCACTTGAATGTAAAGTCTGAACTGTTGATTCACGTCAACTATTGAGAAAACTATGTACGTATCTTTAGCTATATATATATATATATATATATATAATATGTATCAAAGTCAGGTTAGTGATAACGGATGAAAGTTACAAGATGTCCAGAACAGTATGAAAATTTTAATCCATGAAACGATTTTATCTTAGAATATATATAATACAATACTACAATATGTAAAGTTATGCTACTGATTCATCGGAATTCTTACGTTGAGTTGGTGTTTTCTTGACTTGATCAATATTACATTATGCTGTTATGTTTGCCTCTCATGAGTTCATTTGTTATAATATTCTTGTGGAATACTCGGATGACAAAGCTTTGTTTTCTCTTTTGTTAATAACATACATTTTTGACAAATTTAAATCTGGATGCTAAGTGTTAACACATCGACGATAATTAAATACAAACCAATACGCTATTTATCTAGGTTGAATGACGACAAAGCTTATGCGATATAGTACTGAAATAACAAAATTTTAACTTGCAGCATCTAAAACTGTCAAATATACCCTAATGTAAAAACACACGCACACAAGATTGTTAGGACTTCAGTTTTCAGAGTCTTCTTCAAATTCGTTTATAACTATAAGCGTGTAGAAATTAAAACTTGTACAACCATTTTTTGTCGCATTCACGTATCGGGAAGATAAGAAAATGATAGAAACAAAATCCAAAATTGTATCACATCAGGATAATGAACAGACAAAAACATATCAAAGACAAATTTGTCTAAGTTGTTAGATGTACTAGCAAGTTGGTTCAGAATAGGGGTTGAAAGAAGGTTGAAAAATAGTTGAAAATAAACTAAAAAATCGAAGGACAGATCTTGTCACGGTCTCAACTCTCAAGTCCAATTATTATTTGGACGATTGGGTCACCGGTCAAATTATATGGTTGCAACTTGCAAGGAGATGGACATTGAACTCTTCTTTTTTCACTCCCAGATATATTTTTTGATTAATTATTAATCTATATATTCAGGTTTGAAATATATATGGAAAATGACATAGCAGTAGTAACAAGCTGGTAGTGTCATTTGACATGTTGTGCCACCTTCTCATTTTCCATATAACTCTCTTCTTATATGCCAACTAAATGGTATCAAATCAATATCATCAACTTAATTTTTCTTCGGAAAATACCAAAAAGTCACTAGAAATATAAAAAATACAAAAAAGATGATATATACTGGGATTCTTTTCTTAAACCTAAAATTACCAAATAACTTGTCGGTTTTGTGGTTGCACTTGTTCACTTTCTTTTTTCTATGTAATTCAATTTTTGTGGTTGCACTTGATCAAATAAACAACTTTCTTTCTTTGATGTGCAATTAAACCAACTTTCTTGTCGATGTTTTTTTGTTAATGTCTTTCATTTTTAAGAAGATAGTCTGTGATTGCTTGTGAAACTTTTTTGGGTTAAGGATTGGTTGTGGAACTCTTTTCACTTAACTATTATAAGTGGATATTAAATATGTAGTAGAATAGTAAATTCTATTCATTTATGGTGTGCACAGGTGGTTAATTAGTTATTCAGTGGTTTTTGATTAATAACCAAAGATTCTTTTATACTCTCTTTGTTCTTTTTTGTTTAATGTTAAAACTAATTATCGATGTTTTGTTTAGAAACAAATAATTTCTTAACTTTCGTGTTGTTATTTTACAAATCTTATAATTTTGGAATGATGGAGTATTAGAAAATGAGTTTCACGTTTTAGAAATGTAGCAGTTTAATTTTTATCTTGTAGTTTTATGTCTTTTGAATAAAATGATCGAGATATGTGAATAATTAGGCATTTTTCATGTATGTCGTGATGATAGATCATTATTTTTTTCTTAAATGAATGTTAAATTATTCATACAAAAATTATTTTTTACTATAGATGCGACTTTTAAAAAAATAATAAAGAGAAAGGTTATAGAGTTGAAAGGGAAAACAGAGTACAATCAGAGCAATTTAGATCACTATTAGTTGTTGGTAAGAAATTATATATACATACTTTTATATAATAATAAAAATGAAGTATATTAAAAAAAAAGGAGAAAAACAGTCAATTAAAGAGACAATGACTATACAAATATACGATATTGGCAATTCTCCACAAATGGAAGTGAGACCCGTTTTAGTTCAATAACTATCAATTTTACTATTTCCATGATAAAATTTCCTCCCACGGAATCTTGAATAATACCCAGCGTAACTTTATTTTAAAAGTACCTTGTAATGTATTAATGATTGTGTTGTTAGAAACCTATCGACCCTTATACGAATTCAGAGTTTCAAAAGAACAAGATGACCTCTTTATTTTATCGGTATACATAAAACTTAATGCACACCAAGTGGTGTTTTGTCCAGTAGCATAAGCATGCATGTTCTTTCAAAAGAGCGAGAAGTTGTGCTCCCATAAATTCAATCTATTTGAGAGATGTTAAGAAGATTATACAACGGTCACTTTTTTGGGATAATAAAAAAAAAAACCCTAATGAAAACAGAACACTATAGATTCCTTAATAAAGTCGATGAGTTATTTAGTGGAGGAATCCAAGAGATTCATGTGTCATTCTGAAATATGGGTCGTTTAAGGCAGAGTGTTTACTTTATCTGGTTTTGTCCGAATTTTATTATATAGCCAAATATATGAATATAAAATCTTTATCGACGATTCAATATTGTTTAAACCTCGCAGCACATAAAAGTAACTATGAATGGCTACTAATTTATATATGATAGAATAATTTTCTAAACAAAAAAATATATATTGATTTAAACTAAACTATTATTGTGGATAGATGGACCAACTAATGGAGCCACGGGAATACAATCCACAAGTGCGCAATGTGCGTAGTGCTTTCACATTAACTTCATTCCAAAAGAGTTGGGCATCAGATCCTTTTTTTCAATGAATAACTCCATTCACGTCCCGTTACTTTTCCCTTTTGTTTCTTTCTTGTTCTACTACTACTATTCTTTTTCTTTATTTTAATTTGATTTGGCCTACCAATATCCATTATAATATAATAATTAAATATATATATATCCATTATAACATTCATTTACTTGTATTATTTGACTTCGTGTTCATTACCCTCCCCTGTGACGTAGCACACGTTTTCATAGATCGTTCCCATTGTTTTATTATTTCTCTCTAAAGATGGTTAATTTTTTTCGCACCTAACCAAAATAACGTTATAAGAAGAAAAAAATTAGCTACGTTTTTACGTTGTAATGATGACAATGAAACGAGGGGTTAGAAATGCACATTATATACATAAAAGATTAAAACATATAGAATCTATGTTCATAAGTATAAAATATTACATTCATATTATGAAAATTAATTTATGGTAGTTAATGGTTGTGGCCTTGTGGGGGTTTAGTATGGATGTCGAGGTGACGAACCAAAATTCCGAAACATAATTTGAGAATCTTTTGGACAATATATTATATATGCATGAAGCCATGACGAATGGACATGTATTAGTATGCATTAGTATGCATTCATCTGATCTGATGAAGCTATTTTCTTTCCTTCTTGATATAATGGAAAATTACAATTTTTTAAGGCAAATACATGTCCATTCGCCTTAAACTTGCAATTTTTTTCCATCCTAGAGGCAAATATTATAAAATTACAATTCTCGGGTTTGGTTGGAATTTTTTTTTCTATTTTTTATGAGTTTGGTTAGATTCTTCTTGTTATATGGATATTTTTCTATATCTTTTCATTATAGTCCCTTTCGGTTTTTTCACCGGAAACAAGGAATGTCCGAGAATGATTAGTTAAATTAATATATACTCGATCTGATTCACACGAGAAGACAACCTTCGAGTATCAAACCATTAATTGGCATATTTCTATCTATCAGTTAAACTAATACTCCGTATGACATTAATTTATTTTACTTTTTTGGCAATGAAACCATGAAGGCATGAACTATTTTCTTCTCATGCATATCACAGATCAATGGTTTTTCAACGGTAGGATAATCTTTAAAATCATCTAGTAATTATTGATACAACAAAACACTATCCATAAGCATCTACAAATGTTATATTCTATAGGTATTAATATTTATAGCGATAGTGTGGGTTCGACTCATTGACCCAAGGACGACAAGTCTTAACTCATCAACTTTTTCTCTTTTGTCCGGATTAATGTAACAATTCCTAGTAGGCTAGTTGGTCGTGTCTCTGTTTGTTAGCGTTATTATTGGGTATATACATTTATCCATTATTATCAATTTATCACTGAGATTTTAAAGACTGCTTTTTGTGTTACTTTCTATATTTAACTTACTTGTTAATTTGTTATCATCCATACCATGTATTTTATGCATTATTTACAATTTCTCAAGCTGGCGAATGCTTTATATAAATAGGACATTTTTTGTATTCAATTGCACATAGAATTGTTGAAAATTTGGAGTATATGGATATAAATCAATATTCACAGGCTAAATAATATGTAAACGGTAAAAAGACAAACAAAATAGAACACCGGCACAAATTACAAATTTATTGCTCTTTTCAAAACAACAGTACGTGTAAGAATTCCAAAATAATTATATTTTTTGAAAATACCAAAAAAGAGGCCACAAGCTATACCATTATAAAATGTCAAAGACCGACCCAAAATAAACAATACTCGTGGTTTACATTATTAACAAAGAGCCAAGAGAAGAGTCATAACACGCAGTCACATACATAATTATATGGAGGTGCACAAGGTGGTCGCTCCGCCGCATAAAAGCACGGCGGCGAAGCTGAAGACAAGACTGAAGGAGACTTTCTTCCCGGACGATCCTTTAAGACAGTTTAGAGGACAACCGAACCGAACTAAACTCATACGAGCCGCTCAATACATTTTCCCAATCCTCCAGTGGTGCCCTGAGTACAACTTCAGCCTCCTCAAATCCGACGTCGTTTCAGGTCTCACCATCGCCAGTTTAGCTATTCCTCAGGTACGTAACAACTTCTCCGGCTGAGAGAATTTGCAAAATCCGACGATGACCCATTTCACCTTCCGGCCATTCACGATTGCCCTTTGATTAAAGTCTTGATCTTTTTCTCAAATCTTGATCTTTTTCTCCAATCAAGATTAATACTTTGTTCTTTCTTTGTGTTTTTTTTTTTTGGTAACATGTTAAGATTCTTTCTTTGTGTTTCTTTCTTTGTGTTTCTTTCTTTGTGTTTCTAAAACAGGGGATAAGTTACGCGAAGCTAGCGAATTTGCCTCCCCATAGTCGGTCTATGTAAGAATCTAAAGTGAAATGAATAATATTATCTTTATCCTTTTATTTCTACAAAGGAAATAGTAAATGTAAATATATATACACACGTGTGTGTTAATGTATGTAGACTCGAGCTTCGTGCCACCGTTGGTTTATGCGGTGTTCGGAAGTTCGAGAGATCTAGCGGTGGGACCAGTCTCCATAGCGTCGTTGATCTTAGGATCCATGCTAAGGCAACAAGTTTCTCCCGTAGACGATCCTCTTCTCTTTTTACAGCTCGCTTTCTCTTCTACCTTCTTCGCTGGTCTCTTTCAAGCATCTCTTGGATTCCTCAGGTTATAATTATATATTTGTTTATATTTACTCGTAAAGCTGTTTTAGTTTTGCATGAACCAACCACTTATATCTGTTGACTGTTCTGTTGAGACATGCGTATGTGTTCATAGATCAATATTGGGCCTGTGCTAGGCTTTACTATATGTATATATATATATATATTTTTTTTTTCGAACTAGAGGGTTATATATTATGTTGTGTTGATTTGGTTTTTAACTCTTAAGAGGAAATTTATCTAATCATATGTGAAAAAAAATAAAATGAGATATTCTTTTATCTTATCTGAAAAAAATAAGTTGATCACTATATGAAATTTAAAACTTATAAAAAACAGTGAACACTAAAAAAAATTATAATAAAATCGAGTACTTGAGGGAGTATTTAGTATTGTTTTGGAATGTGCAGGCTGGGATTCTTAATAGACTTTCTATCAAAGGCAACGCTAATAGGGTTTATGGCGGGAGCAGCAATAATAGTGTCATTGCAACAGCTAAAGGCTCTGCTTGGGATAACTCATTTCACTAAGCATATGAGTGTAGTCCCTGTTCTTTCCTCTGTTTTCCAACACATTAAAGAGGTTTCTCTCTTCTTCTTCCCCTGTTTTACTCATATTTATTTACCAATAATTAATGGTATTGTCAACTGTGCAGTGGTCATGGCAAACAATTGTGATGGGAGTTTTCTTCTTGCTGTTCCTGCTCGCGACACGTCACCTCGTATGTTTGCTTATCGCTCACTGTTAATTTACCACTTAAATACTCCCTCAACAATATGCATGTGGAACAAATTTTGGTAATATATGAAGCATTTTTTTTTGGTAATATGCATGTGGAACAAATTTTGGTAATATATGAAGCATTTTTTTTGGTAATATGCATGTGGAACATTTGTTACCTTGCAATTACAGTGGACTGCCATCGTTTTCTAAACCTTCTTCCCGCCATAAATAACGAACAAATGGTTTTGGAATAGAAAAACAACCAATTATTTATTTACAAAATCACATTTGATAAACTTTATCTTTTGAAATTTTATTACATAAAGTTATACTTTTTAGTCATTTTGATTAAAACTTCAAAGAATAACCAAACAAAAAAAAAAAAAACCGATTTCAGAAGAAAGCAAAGTGTTGTTGAATGTAGATGCAAGTATCCAAATAAACTGAGAAATAAAGTGTTTTTGAATGTAGAGCATGAAGAAACCGAAGCTGTTCTGGGTCTCAGCCGGAGCTCCGTTACTTTCAGTTATCGTCTCTACGCTTTTCGTCTTTGTTCTTAAAGCTGACCGTCATGGAATCAGCGTCGTAAGCTTCCCTCTCTCTCTTCCTTTCTCTATACATAACCAATCCTCTGTTTTTTTTGACGTTTTTTCTTATTAAAATCTTGTAATTTTGGTGTACAGATTGGGAAGTTACAAGAAGGTTTAAATCCACCGTCTTGGAACATGCTTCAGTTTCACGGAAGTCATCTTGGACTCGTCGCCAAAACCGGACTTATCACCGGAATCGTCTCCCTCACTGTAAAAACTTTCTTTCAATCTCAAACGCATAGAAGAAAATAAAAAAAAAAGAGAGTTTTGCAACATTCCTCGCGTGACTAACAAGTAACTCGATTCGAAACAGGAAGGAATCGCAGTGGGAAGAACATTCGGAGCGCTAAAGAACTACCACGTAGACGGAAACAAAGAAATGATCGCAATAGGTCTAATGAACGTAGTAGGATCCGCCACTTCATGCTACGTCACGACCGGAGCGTTCTCAAGATCTGCGGTTAACCACAACGCAGGATGCAAAACCGCGGTTTCAAACATCGTGATGTCCGTCACGGTCATGGTCACACTCCTCTTCTTGATGCCGCTCTTTCAATACACTCCAAACGTTGTCCTCGGTGCCATCATCGTGACCGCGGTCATCGGTCTCATCGACCTTCCCGCGGCTCGTTACATATGGAAGATCGATAAGTTCGATTTCTTGGTGATGCTATGCGCTTTCTTTGGTGTCGTTTTCTTGTCTGTTCAACACGGTCTAGCCATTGCGGTGGGGCTATCTTTGTTGAAGGTGTTGATGCAAGTCACGAGGCCTAAGACCGTTATTATGGGGAATATTCCGGGGACTGATGTCTACCGGAATCTTCATCATTATAAAGATGCTCAGAGGATCCCTGGATTCCTTGTCTTAAGCATTGAGTCTCCGGTCAATTTCGCCAATTCTAACTACCTCACCGAAAGGTTAGCTTCTAAATTATGTTATTTTCTTTATGTAGTTTGAAAGTTTGGATAGGATCCACTCATTTTTTTATCTCTTAAGAAGTTTTCAAAAGTCTACGAACGAATATGTTGATTTTCATTGTCACGGTTAAGTCCGAATTCGGGTCTGTTATAGTGTTTTTTAGCATTTTTAGATGACCGGTTTAGCTATGTTTACATGAACCACATTTCTTAATAGCTATTGCCATGAATGATAATATGTTTATAAACGTTGTAGAACATCTCGTTGGATCGAAGAATGCGAAGAAGAGGAAGCTCAGGAGAAGCATTCTAGCCTTCGGTTCTTGATTCTTGAAATGTCAGGTTAGTCTTAATCAAACCGATCCATTTTAACCATAAATCGGTTTTCGTAATTGACTCTGTTTAATTCCTTTATATATGTTAAAAAAAAAAGCCGTGAGCGGGGTGGACACAAACGGAGTCGCCTTCTTTAGGGATTTGAAGAAAACAACAGCGAAGAAGAACATCGAGGTAAAGTTGTTTTCCAAACCGGGTTTTCGTGACTTAACCAAGATATTATGATTTGTGTTTGATCTAAACCGAATATATGTGCAGCTTGTATTTGTGAACCCTTTAAGTGAAGTGATGGAGAAGCTACAAAGAGCTGATGAAGAAGAAGAGTTCATGAGGCCTGAGTTTCTCTTCTTGACTGTTGCGGAAGCGGTTGCGTCGCTCTCTCTTAAAGGCCCATCTCTCAATAACGTTTGACTATAATATATTTTTTGTTTTCTCGGTCCAAAATGTGATAATTGCTCGATGGTTAACGTTTACCTTTTTCTTATGTAATCTCTTCATCTTTTTATTTTCAGTATAGTTGTACTTTTACATTCCTCTCTCTCTTTCTCCATTATTGATTTTGGTCAAGAATCTCAAGATGTATGTTTTAATCTATTAGTTTTGCCAATTTTTAGTGTACTTTTGGCCGGTGGTGACATTGATCGGATTAAGCCATCGGACTAACTAACTCTCTCGTCTTCTGTTGATTTTCAATAACATTGTGAACTAAAATAATTACTAGAAGAAAAAGACTTTTAAGATACTCTAGCGTGAAAATCTATAAGATTTCATATCGGATTAGGTATGATGCTTTTTAGCGCCATGAGCCAGAATGTCTAAAACACCTTATGGATATTCTAAAGGGTGGCCTAAAAGTTAAAAACAAATTTCTTGGAAGTGCATAGGATGTCATGATTAAGCCATCGCTTATTAAAAAAAACAACAGGACAATAAAGATTTAAAAATTTAGATCTTGGCGAATAAGGCCTACACGCCCCTTGCTTTAGCAATTTATATGAATATTATTACTCCCTAATCACGTGTTTATATCACCACTACGGCATTACCCATCGTTAGCACTTTCAAATAATCTAAAGTTAACCTCTGCTTATTCTAATTCATACAGGTATAGAAGAAAATATTGAAGGAAACAAATAAAAAATAGAAAACAACGTCGTTTTGGGTTGATTAATTAAAATAAAAATAAAATCGTTGAAATTTCAAACCACACTAAACCGATGTTCTACCTGTCAAAAAAATCATCAATACACTTAACAACATTACTCATTTTATCTCAATTGATTGCAATCAAGGTTATCTCTTCTATCTAGGAAATAGTACCAAGGAAATGCTTGATGGGCTAATTGTAATATCATCTAGGCCTCACCACTTGTTTGATGGACTTAGCTATGTCATCATCTCATTATATTAGCATATCATCATCATTATAATCTCCATTATATTATATAACCATCATCATCAGCCTAGCTCAGTAATATCACCATCAGTTGCACATGCACGTGAGATTTATTATGAAAACTAGTTCTATAATTTAACGACTAATTAAGTAACAACATTGTATAGACTGGTCAAGCAAGGTGATCATGCAGATTCCATTCGTCTAATCGAACTTAATCAATTGGGGTTTGGAAATTATCCAAGGACGTTCTATCCCACTATGTGAAGTATATGAAAAGCCAGTTATGGCCAAGTTACTGGCCCAACAAAATTTGACATACATTTGCTAGAAATATTATGTGTTTTTTGTCACCATTAAAAAAACATTTGTATATTTTATTAGAGGAAACTATATAACTAGAGGAAACCCGAAACCATATCTTAGAAGATTGGTTAGTGAAGTTTAATTCTTAAATATATTACGGCGCCAAATACAAACGGAATAGAACATTTTCATTTATATGACTCTATCTATACACTAAGAAATTTAAAATAAATTATTTTGTAACATTATGAACATAACTTTTTAACATGTAAGAAATTTTTTGAATACGAATGTACATGAGATGTCAAAAATGAAGAAGCAAATTGACGTATAAAATAGTGAAAATAGATAAGTAACATGTTTAGCCAAATGTGTGTTTTTTTTCATAAACCAGCTTTTAACATTGAACGAAAAAAAGCTCTAAAAATTTACATAATCCATAATAAAAATGTAAGAGAATTTGGAGACAAATTCATATAGCCTATATCATTCAAACACAATCCATACTGAATCTTATTATATATTATCCTTAAGAAATTAATGGTACAGAAATTAGGGAAAAGTTCAGTCAGAAACACGGATGGTTGAAAAAAAAGGTGCGGATAAAATATCTATAGTAAATGTTAAAAACAAATAAAGCAAAAATAGGAACTTTAAAGTCGTCATGTGTTTGCTGTATAAAGGGAGCTGTAAAGGGACGTCTTCTCGTAAAACTATAATCCTCAAAAATCTCCTCCTCCTTCTTCTCCTTCTTCTCTCTGTCTCTGTTAAGCTTCCGTCATCACAGAGTACAGAGAGAGACTGACACTAAATTCTTTTGACTTCACACACACTCTCACTTCCCTAACGGTTTTTTCCACACTCTAAAAATTACACCTTTTGCCACTTCCTCCGGCGATAAAATGATCACATGGCACGACCTCTACACGGTGCTCACGGCGGTGATTCCACTCTACGTCGCTATGATCCTCGCTTACGGCTCCGTCCGGTGGTGGAAAATCTTCTCACCTGACCAATGCTCCGGAATCAACCGCTTCGTCGCCATTTTCGCCGTCCCTCTCCTCTCCTTCCACTTCATCTCCACCAACAACCCTTACTCCATGAACCTCCGATTCATCGCCGCCGATACTCTCCAGAAATTGATCATGCTCTCTCTCCTAACAATCTGGGCCAATTTCACTCGCTCAGGCACTCTCGAGTGGAGCATCACCATCTTCTCCCTCTCCACGCTCCCCAACACGCTCGTCATGGGAATCCCTCTCTTGATCGCCATGTACGGCGATTACTCCGGCTCCCTCATGGTCCAGATCGTCGTTCTCCAGTGTATAATCTGGTACACGCTCCTCCTCTTCCTCTTCGAGTACAGAGGAGCTAAGATTTTAATCATGGAGCAGTTCCCGGAGACGGCGGCTTCGATCGTCTCTTTTAAAGTCGAATCCGACGTCGTTTCGCTCGACGGTCACGATTTCCTCGAGACGGACGCTCAGATCGGAGACGACGGGAAGTTACACGTCACCGTTAGGAAATCGAACGCTTCTCGGAGATCTTTTTGTGGTCCTAACATGACTCCTCGTCCGTCGAATCTCACCGGAGCTGAGATTTATAGTCTCAGCACGACTCCGAGAGGATCTAATTTCAATAACTCCGATTTCTACTCTATGATGGGGTTTCCCGGTGGCCGGTTATCGAATTTTGGACCGGCGGATATGTATTCCGTTCAGTCGTCGAGGGGACCAACTCCAAGACCGTCGAATTTCGATGAGAATTGTGCTATGGCTTCGTCGCCGAGATTCGGGTATTACCCGGGACCAGCCGGGTCGTACCCAGCTCCTAACCCGGAATTCTCCTCCGCCGCTAGTAAAACCGGTAGCAAAAGCCATCATCATGCCGGAGGAAAATCGAATAGTCATGACGCGAAGGAGCTCCATATGTTCGTGTGGGGATCCAACGGGTCACCCGTTTCGGATAGACCGGGTCTTCAAGTATTCGGCGGAGCTAACGAACAAGCTGGAAAATCCGACCAAGGCGCTAAAGAGATTCGAATGTTGGTCTCTGATCCTCCTCAGAACGCAGAAAGCAAAGGTTTTTATTTAAGGTTAACTTTATTTCTCTAGAACCAGAGTGAGACAAAAATCTCAAACGAAATTGCTTAAATTTGACAGTTATTGGTCCGACGAACGGAGACTTTGGCGGCGAAGAAGAGTCGGAGAGAGCGAAGGAAGGACCAAACGGACTACACAAGCTTCGATGTAACTCTACGGCGGAGCTAAACCCTAAAGAAGCCAACGAAACCGGACCGGTTAAACATATGCCGCCGGCGAGTGTGATGACTCGGTTGATACTGATAATGGTGTGGAGAAAACTGATCAGAAACCCAAACACTTACTCTAGTCTCATTGGCCTTATTTGGGCCCTCGTCGCTTTCCGGTAACTAAATAAACAAAATCAATCAATATGCAAAACTATTATGTGATTAGAACTTATTGGTGATTGGATTATGAAGGTGGAATGTGGCGATGCCTAAAATCATTCAGCAATCAATCTCAATTCTCTCTGATGCTGGTCTTGGTATGGCAATGTTCAGTTTGGGTGAGTATACGCATTCGTACGGAAATTCAGCATATTTTTTTTTGGTTGATAGTCGAAAATGGTTTTTAGTATTTTTTTTAGATTTTGTTGGGTGGCCCATTTACGGGATGGACCATCCGACAGGTAGGGTCGATGAAGCGAGGTCGTATTATATAAGTGGTCGTGGTGGGAGGACAAAGCTCGTGTCTCTTTAATTTGTTGTCATGCTCCCTCCAAATATTATTAAGTGGAAGCTGATTGGAGTTACATTACATTTAACGTGTATGCTATTGCTATCAGCATTTATTGGATTTTAGATTACATTTTACATGATGTATATGGACCATCTTTTGTTTGTTTTTGAGTGGAAGAAAAAAATACTAATTAGTAAATTGATTGTTCAAATGGTGAAGGGTTGTTCATGGCGTTGCAACCCAAGTTAATCGCTTGCGGAAACTCCACGGCGACTTTTGCAATGGCGGTGAGGTTCTTGACAGGACCAGCAGTAATGGCCGTTGCAGCCATGGGTATCGGATTACGCGGAGATCTATTACGTGTGGCCATTGTTCAGGTAAATTAAAATATATTCCGCTTTTTGTTAAGCAATCTCTGCTAAAAATTCATTTAATAGAATGTTTTGTGGTACCATTGTGTTAGGCTGCATTGCCTCAAGGAATCGTGCCGTTTGTGTTTGCAAAAGAGTACAATGTTCATCCAGCAATCTTGAGTACAGGGTAAGTATTTTATATCGGATCGGAAGTAAAATAAATTTCATTCATAAGATAAGGTTTACTAATATATGTTATTGACTTATGTGGATTGATATTGCAGGGTAATATTCGGAATGCTTATCGCACTACCGATCACACTTGTTTACTACATTCTACTCGGGCTATAAGCTCTGTATAATAGAGAAGTTTTGCTTCCGGATAAAGAGAAACAAGAGAGTTCCAAGATTAGTGGAACAAAGCTAGAGAAATGTAACACAAGAGGTTTAGTAAGGGTACCAAGTTTTGATTTGAAAGATCGAAAAGCTCTTTTTTCTTGTCTATAATTTCTAGAAGATTATTTGAGAAAGAAGGGGATGACAATGAGAGAAGAAGAGCACAAGGGAAACAAGGACAGATGCAACCAATAGAGGATAAAACCTTATTATGATATAGTATTTGATTTTGCAACTTTTTTTTTCTACTTGTGATGTGTTGTTTTGAATTAGGTAGGTATTGGGCTAGTGTTAAAACGCTTCAGCTTTTTACTAATGTGTTGATCGTTTTTGCGTAAAGTGTGGTTTTTTTTTTTGTATATTATCCTTTCACATCTGGTGATGTATAATTACCAGTTACCATTATCTAAATTATATTAGAATAATTTTTCTACTATAGCGATTACGTGTCCAGCAGTCTACATCCACATCAAAAACACCTTAACAGTTTAATATTTGTTGTTTTAAGACATAACCTGAGTAAAATGAAGAAAATCAACTTAAAACATGGAAATAACGAGGTGGAAGTAAGTACACCACTTGAGAAGTCTCTATTTACCATTTAGAGCAATGGTTTGCCATCATGAGTGGGAAGAAATGGGTTGCACTCAAACCTTTTTGTGTCGTCGTTTAGTAAACCGTGTGTGATGTATCACAATATCAAGAGAAAAAGGTAAATTAAGAGACAAAAAGTTATATAAAAGTAAAAAGCAAAATAAAATATAAACGAGAAAAGCCGAAACAAAAAAGAGGTAGTATAAAAGCTTCTTTACTCCTTTTTGTAAAGTGCTTTACTGCTTTAACTGTTTTCTTACTTTTTTCTTTCAAGTATTTCTGGGTATGTTCTCAGATATAGGAAAACGATTGAAAATGACCCATTTTTCGGTGATGTGTCATTTTTTTTTTTTTTTTTTTTTTTTTTTCGACGGTGATGTGTCATTTTAAAATGGTCCATTAGGTTATGTTAATAAATTAATTAATTACGTAGTCTCTCCGACCATTGCTCCTTATTTTGCGGTGAACAAAGACCAAACCCAGACTGTCATATTTTAAATTCTATGAAAACAAATTTTCTTGAATTCTACCAATTATGACAGATAATTTGTTCAGGCAGCTCTATTCAAGTCTTATAAATATTGGTGGGTGTGAATGATCGTTGGGTTCCGTAAATATGTAACCATAGATCTATTGAATTGGATGTCGAAGTAGTAGGGAACATACTCAACGCTTATCTTTTCCTTTTAGAAAATCGGAGAGGTCTTTTTCTTAACAAATAACCTACAATCAAGGATTAAACCAGCCATTGGAAAAGTAAATAATTAATGTGGTTGATCTCGAGATTAACATATTTCGTCATCAACAAACTTGTACGCAATCTTAACTTCTTAAGACCAACATGCCTCGCACAAAAGCTGTAATGAACTCCGTGCACCATCAATTTCATTTTTAAAAAAATATATTTAATCATTACGTCATTCCATAAAACCACTGACATCGAAGAAATTTTTCATTTTCGCAAGTCTTGTACTTAAGTTAAGTTTTTATTTTATTTTACTGATTTCGTCATTCCACTTCTTGATATATTAATTTTTTTATTGCCCTTGATTATCTGTTTGTACAGTGCAACAAATCATAGCCATACATGAAGATATATGTTGAAGTGTGACGAGTGACTAATGACTAGTGAGTAGTGACTAGTGTACTTGTGAGAAAGGAAAGAGACAATGTCTAAAATTGTCTGCTTGTTGCTTGGTAGCTTCTTCTTCTTCTTTTTCTGTCTAATGCCTCTATTATTCTCTCGGCCCACTCCATCATCTCATGTGCTCTCTATACAAATCATAGACCTTCCTCTCCTTGTCTCTTTGCGACAGTACTCTCTTCATTGGACTTTACCCCAATTCATACATACATTTTGTAATAACATTACATTTTCTTATATCGAAATTGTCATAGGCTTCGATAAAGTTCACTAAACTGATGTAACCAGCAACTGCCAAACAGGTATCGTGAGCAGGGGTGGATGCAGGTGAGTGAATATGGGGTCATGTACCCCCTACTCTTTTTTATTTTTTTATTCAATAAACTTTAAAAAAAGAGTTAATGCATGAAACTATCCTCCTAAGCATAGTTTATTGCCAGAGTATTCTTGGATAAGTCTACCTTGCTAGACAATCTTTAATAAGTTTGTCAATGTTCATTTTAACCCGAGGATACACAGTATTACAGAATTGCCATTTTTAATTATATTGTTTTATTTTTAAAGAGATATTAATAAAAATAGAAATAGGTTAAGTTAAGATTGGAGAGTCTTGTTGGTTTCTGAAAAAAAAGAACGATAGCGGCGACGAGTGCGATGGCGAAGGCGAAAAGGAACGAACGAACTTTCTCGACCAGATTCCGGCGGAGATTGAAGGTTTTTCGTTAAGATCTTCTTCCTCACACTTCTATGTTCTTTCCTCTTTGTTTACAAAAGTTTCTGCACCGTTCAAAGCATCTGCAGAGTTCGACGACGACTTCTAGGGTTCGAGTCGTCTGCAGATTTCGAGGAGTTGCCGGAATTACTTTCCGAAATTACCTTGCGGCGCCGTTTTAGTATTCGACAGTAAGGATTAGACAGCGAAAATTACCTTGCGGCGCCGTTTTTGTTCGGTAAAATCTAACCCTAATTTTTTGTTTGCAGGTGTTAGGGAAATTCCTGGTGGGTTAGAGGAAATCCGGTGAGGGTGAAGATCTACGGTGAGTTAGGGTTATATTATGGTCGATTTATTGTTAATTAAGCGGATTTTTTGTTATTTATATATAAAATGAGTAGTAGACTTGTTTCTATAAAGAGTAGTATACTTGTTCATAAATGAGAAAGAGTAGTAGACTTGTTTAGAAAAGCAGAAAGAGTAGTGCACTTGTTCAGTAAAGATAGAGTTTAGTTTAGTACGTAGACTTGTTCATAAATGATTGAGAGTGGTAGACATGTTCAGTAAAGATAGAGTTTAGTTTAGTAGACTTGTTCATAAATGATTGAGAGTGGTAGACATATTCGTATAGTGAGTGGTAGACTTGTTCGTAAATGATTGAGGAGTGGTAGACATATTCGTATAAAGAATGGTAGACTTGTTTGTAACTGATTAAGAATGGTAAACTAATTCTTATTACATATATGCAGAGATGGCCTCTTCTAGCAAGACGAAGGAGTACCCATCCACACTATTTTCGCCTGGGAGATCACCTCTGCAGAAGAAGAGTTTCCATAAATGATTGAGAGTGGTAGACTTATTTTGTATGTCAAACAGTTATGACGGTAGACTTGTTATGTCTAACCCTAACGAATGTAGACTTTTATTGTTTTGTACATCGAACCCTAACGACGGAAGACTTCTATGGCAGACTCTTTTAGGACTTGTTGATGAACTAGACTTTAAAAGGACCATGATTTTTTTTTGGCATGATGTTGGTTCTTTGAAAGTTTGGTATACTTAATGTTAAAACGGTTAATTATTGGAATATTTTGCATCAATTAGGTCGACAACAATTTTTTTAAAAAAGTACGACGATACAAGTATTAGAAGAGAGTACAAAAATGAAGCAAGTGTTACAAGTCTAACAAACCGATTATTACAAGAGAGTATAAAACTTAGGTTTTACATGTGATGCGATTATGTCCACTTTTACCACAAGTAGAGCATTTAGGCATCTGTCTTGGACGTTTGTTCGATGTCACGATCTCGAATGCACTCTTAATGTGTGTCTTCTTTGGTCTGCCTGGAGGATTGCAAACGAAAGGAGGATGAAAAATGTTGTTAGCCACTTCTTCTGGCACTGGTAGTGCTATATCTCTTGGCATTACACTTCCTGCGTAAGCATGTTGCAAGTAATTTGTTTGGTAGTAGGGATGACATAGGGAGATTCGTGAAGTTTTCTTGCTTCCGCAGCGGCTATGGCATGTACACAAGGGGTTTTATCAAGATCAAACCGACGGCCGGTACATGTTTTTTCCTTCAAATTGACAACATGGGCAGAAGTTGTGCCAATAACCTCTTACTGATATGCGTCAATAACTTGCACAGCCAAAAGTTTGACTTCTTCAACCCTGATCTACTTATGAAACATGTGAATAAGTCTACTACAAATGCTACTTCAAATAATATGTCTACTATAAAATATAAATAAGTATACTACAAGTGGTTATTCAAATAACATGTCTACCATAAAATATAAATTTTCAAGTATCACATTTCGACGGCTGCAACCCTAATCGAAGAAGATGACACAATCGGTTTTTTTTTTTAATATTTACGAACAAATTTGGGCAAAAATGTATTTTCAAATTTTAAAAAAGTCAAATGTCTACTATAAACCAGCTTCATAAGTCTACCATCACCCAAATAATTATAAGTCTACTAAACTGAAGATTATTTTTCAAAGTGCAGGTTAATTGAGTAAGAACAAAATACAAACATAAGTCTACCAGTATTGTAAATTACAAATATTAAATCTACCAAAATTTAATAAACCTATCATACTTATAATTAAATCTACCACATTATTTTCTAAAATACGACTGTTTTAAGTCTACCATACATACAAATAAGTTTACCAACTCCTGATAAAGCTACTATTAATAGCAATAAGTCTACCAAACAAAATAAGTCTACTGTACATCAAACTAAATGAATCTGTCACTATTACAAATAAATATGTCGTCATTACTATTTAAATCTACCAAAAAAGTCAAACACTTACTATAAGTCAACGATATTTTCATAAGTCTATCATTAAAGATAATAAATCTACCAACAATAAATATATCTACCAACAAAAAATAAGTCTACTATGCTATAAAAATATGTCTACCAAAACAAGTCTACTAAGCTTCAACAAATCTACCAACTCTCAAATAAATCTACCAACAAAAATTTGCGTTGACCAAATTTAAACAAATCTGCTACAAATAGTGGTAGACTTATGCATAATGTCGTGCTACTTTTTGCTTACGTGGCATATAAAAAATAATAACATTTTTGTAATAATGTTTTTTTCAACAAAACCTAAAAGGGCAAAATCGATATACGAGGTTAATCTAACATAAAAAATAAAAGTGTGTCAAACTATTAATAAACATTGATTTGGAGGATACTTGAGTAATCTACCCTAAAAAAAAATATGTTTTAATATGTTATGTTAGTGGATTTATAAAAGATGTGCCTCCGACAAAGATTTGGAACAAATCTAGGGGAATATATTCCAGATATATAAGCTGACCAGAGCATTTACCACAAAGCTCTACATAATCAACATCTTGTTGTTTCCAAAGACAACGCCATCGTTTTGACAAAACACTAGTTGCCACGGCCTCTTTTGTCGAAAGCAGTGACAACATCTTCATCTGCCTGGCTGATATTTCCTGTATGGAAATCTGTACTCTGTTACAGTTCAAACAAGAATTGGTTACAATTCAACATAAAGATCGCAGAGGCAAAAATTCCTCTAGATGGAAAAGAGAACAACGTTTCAAGTATCATCACTGAGGCTAATCGAGAGACTCTTGATTAACGACGAGACACAAACCTAGTAACTAATCTTAGCCTCAGCACAGCTTTGCAGATAAACAATTTGATCCCTAAACGTAGACAGTTTTAAAACAAAGATCAACGATCCTCTTTAACTGTAAAATTCAGATAGTATAATAAAAAGACTTGTAAATAAACCAAATCACATCAAACTTGAAACGATATCTTTAGCACTAGAATCTAGTCAAGCAAACCTGAAATTACTGGGATTTTTTTCAAAAGTAAACAGACTTTTTCAAGTCACCGACGATGAAACTGGACTTAACAGAAACCCAATTAAATCCTTAATCAAACAGCATTAACCTCACACAATCATCTAAACCCTACCAAGCAAAAGAACAAGATAAAGCATCGGAAACTCATTAGAAAAATCAATGGGTTCACCAGAAAGGAGAAAACAACTCACAAGTATTAAAATCCCAAATTGGAAAAGGAAGTTAAAGCACTATCAGTGACGAAAAATCCAGCGATTACAGGTGGGGCTTCAACGCCTGACGGCCTGAGTAAGGGGATTTACTATAATTTATTTGATTTTTCTTTTTAATTTAAAAAAAAAATTTATTAAAATATTATATTAAAACAGAATCACTTTAAATGTTGCTTCCAAATACTTCTAAACAAAAAAATTAAGATTATTTCAATTTATTGTAATATAATTTTAAAATACAATATCTTTTATATATATTTTTTTTATTCTGAAATTAATATCTTTATATTTTTTTTCTTTCTTTTTTTCCTTTTTTTCCTGCTGATAATAGTTAACGTAATAGTTATGTCTTTATTTTACCTTTTTACATAAAATTATTTTTTTTTATTTAGATGATTTACCACATGTCATTATGTAATTGGTGAAATGACTTATACTTTAGTTTATTAAAGATTTAATATTTGAAATTCAAATAATATTTTCAAAATAACACATATAATTAACAAATATATTGTTATATTTTTTTATCATATTCAATCAAACAAAAATTTTACATATTGAAAACTAATCAATATTAATATTTAAATAATTTTGATAGACGAGTTATGTTTCTTTTTATTTTTAAAAAATTATGATTTTATACAGGTTAGATTATCAAAACATATAAATATTAAGATAAATATATAAATATTTATATTATATAGTAATATAATTTTATAGTTATTATCATTTTCTGATTAATAGAATAAGCGAATTAGAAATATGTTTTTCTAGTAACGGTTATTTTTTTATTAATAGAATGACTGGATTAAAATTATGTGTTTATGATAAAAAAAATTTAAAAAATTCTATCTATACACAAAAATAAATTATTATTACTTATTAAAAAATTATATTTATAAAAAACTATAAATTACATTATAAACTTTTATTCAAAAGTTTCCATACAGATTCATGGGTAAAATCTAGTAGAAAATTAAACAAAACCACAGTTTTGTACTACATGATTTTAAACTTTAATTTTTTTTTTCTTTCGGTTCTATAGAATCCAAACTATCGAAAGGAATAATTGAACTGAACTACTGATTTGAACCGAACTGAACCGAACCAAACCGAATTGTAACTAAAAAAAAACAATGTTATGACTGCGCTAGAACCATGTTATAAGTTTGCAAACTCTTCTAATGTTAATCTAAACGCATGGGCTCAGTTGAGCCAAGTCTTAGTAGGATCCAAAATTTTCAAAATTTGAAAGAAACAGAGTTCAATGACAAAAGAAGTCAACAACAACGCATCATCGTTCATCGCTTGCCAATTTTGGAATAACCGAAAAAAAATCAACAATTGCTAAGATTATCAACCACATTTACCACGTTTTCGTAATTGATCCCTTCAGGTCGTTTTTAAGGGAATCAAGAAAGCTACTACTGCTACAGGTTTGATTTCATTGGTGTCATATTGCCCTTGTTAACCAATCGAATATGACATTGGTTGTTTCTCTTGCAACTCCATCAAAGTAGAAGAAGGTGACTTCCATCAGAAGGCGAGGATTATAAAAGTTAAAAGAAGAAGATTGGTTGTCTGCCACATGACAATTAAATAAGAAATGTTTGAATCCATAAGTAAAACGTATTTGATTATATTGCAAATGTTTTGCATCTTTGATTGTTTAGGGATGGTTTAGCTCTTGACAAGAGCGTACAAAGTGTGTAGATTTATGATTCTCAACCACACCAAGAATTGCTGTTGCATTTGTTCGAAAATCAAGGGGATTTAATTTGTCGTTGAAAATCATCCTAGCCTCTCATTGATTAATCGATTAGGAAATTAAACAAAGATTCCAAATAGAAGCAACTTAAAAGAGATGATAAAGAAGACAGACAAAGTTGATAACAGTAGCAAAGGTTCCAAATAGAAGCAACTTAAAAGAGATGATAAAGAAGACAGACAAAGTTGAAAACAAAGCACAAAACTCTCAGTAGCAAAGTGAGAGGCAATAGTTTATAGTAGTCCTCCCATTGATAACCGACTCAAGCTGCATCTGCTGTTTCTCTTCCAACCTGGTCCATATAAAAGCGTGTGTCTTTGCCCACCGCCCCTTACTATATGAGATGAAAATCGTCACTCTTTTATCTGCATTTGTTCTTGCTTTGCACTCGATACAAATTTCAGCTTTCAGGCTCGACAGCAAACTAACAAAACCAAGTTTCTCCCGTGGAGGGGGGGGGGGGGGGAGCTATATCCATTACAAACAATCCAAGTTCCTCATCAAAAACTCTGTGAAAGGTCACCGGATGATTTGGAACAAACCCAGGGGAGTATTCTCCAAATATATAAACTGGCCAAAACGCAGAGCATTGACCACAAAGCTCTACATAATCAACATCCTGTTGTTTCCAAAGACAATGCCATCGTTTTGACAAAACACTTGTTGCCACGGCCTCTTTTGTCGAAAGCAGTGACAACATCTTCACCAATAAATCGTCAGGCAACTCGTTGATATTTCTCATAATGAAGATTGTTCGCTGGAACATAAAAAAAAATTAGTTAAAAGTCAACATAGTAGTTCCTCCATATATAAAGAAAACGAAAAACAAAAAAAAAACCTCTATAATCTTATCAAGTTTCAGGTTCACAAATACGATCATACAATTGAAGGCCAAACCTTCCTTCAGCGTGACGGAAGTAAAAACCCTAATACACAGAAACTTTTATGCTATTGTTTTCTGTTTGGTTAGCTATCAAATATATATCAGTGATTTACTCATTATATAGTTTTCCTTTTTAAACTGTGTTTTTTTAAATAAGAAAAATAACATATTTCCTTCTTTCATTTATTTTCTCTCATTCTTTTTGACTGGAATCTCATGGAGGCTATTTCTTTAACTCCATATAAAGGAAATTGGTAATTACTTTGGTGCCTGGGTAAGGTCGGCCTTAGACGACCAGCCGACACGTATTCTTCGATTCACCTTTGATCTCTAAGAGTTATACTATTAAAAGAAAAAATATAAGTTCCTTCCAATATACCAAGTTAAATATTTTCAGTTTTTTTTTTGGGGTCAGATTTTCAGTATTTTCTGTTAGTTCCTGACTATTCATCCCACCAAACTTTTTCATCAAATATTCGTATTTATTTATTATAATATATTCGCCACGGAATCCGTGGTTAGAGAACAACTTTCTCAATATAATATTATAATAAGTAAAAATCAAGTTAATTTCCTCTTTCTTTTTACTTGCTATAAAATAAAAATCGAAAACTCTATCATCTCTCTGTCAGAATTGACCATTGTGTTTTTTACATCTTAAATCATAAACAATCGTTGGGGTTTTTAAGGGTTGTGATATTTTCAATACTTCCTATGTTAATCCAAGATGAATTCAGATTTTTGATTTCTTCCGCCTAATCCCGATTTTTGAAAAAAAAATCGGTGACTTACTTTAAAATCAGAGATATCTTAATATTATGCTTAATATTGTGCAGGCCAAACTGGCGTGGATTCGCTACGGGGTAACAATAAAATGTCTGCAAGGCTGTGGTAAGACTCCTATTTATAGTGGAGCTTCCCTTCTCAATTTTCCAATTTTGCCGATGTGGGACAAATCAAAAGATTTCCCTGACTAACACCTAGCGCTATTTGAACATGGATTTAATCCAAAAATCGAACCGAATAAATGAACTGAAGTACTGATTTGAACCGAATTGTAGTAAAAAAACACCAAAATTAATTGATAACCGAGATAAACCGTAATATTCCGGCTATAATTATACCGAAACCAACAAATATCGACAATATATGCAGTCTCAGCTGGCGAAGTGAGCTCCTTGTCTCTTTGCGACAATATCCGCCACTGATCATGAGGTCACTGAGGTAGCAACCGCTTGATAATTAATTCGAATAATTGAGAGGTCAGAGGTGTATGTATCTCAGTATCTACAATAGATCGTGTGCATGCATTTGAAATCAAGTAGTAACAAAAAATGGACCCAAAAGAAGAAAGCACTGTCGTTAATTATATTGAAGTACTAATCCATTTCGTTATACCTAATTCCCCTCATCACAAAGAGTGATCGAAGAGGCCAAAAACCCTCCCTCTTATTTCAATTAACGTTGCCATTGCCTAGTACCTACCGTTTGCCTTCCTCGTATGCATTTAATTCGTATGTGATTTTTACTAATATCCTTGCTCCATACACTGAAAAGTAACGTGTTAATATAAGTCAGATATATGGGTATAAACAAATAAAAAATAAGTAACAAAGTTATCTAAGAACAAGTTTAGATTTAAAGTTTTAGTTACGTTTTCCAACTGCATACGTTTTCCTTCTTTTTGTCAACAATTTTAGGATTTGTATGTGAGTTTTTGTTTGAACAAAAATTAACGATTCTTGCGCACATCAAATCCAACGTGAACAAGACTAAGAGAAAGAAAGCTGGTAGAACAGTAGATCTCAATAAGTAGCATAAGTGGACAAGTTTAGTTAGATAAAAGATTTATGGAAAAAAGTTAGATATAATAAGACTGATTAGTGATTAGGATTGCGAGGGAATGGTGGTATCCTCGTGTGCGTGGCTGCATTCTCTCGTGGTACACCACCATACTAATTATTGCTATTCTAAATATACATTTTTTTTAAGCTTTCTATTGGCAAAAAACGAAAAATATACTCCCTCTGTTCAGAATTATTTGATGTTTAAGGTTTTTACACACAGTTTAAAGATTTATTTAATTTTAATTTTTCTTGTACTAAAAATATTATTTATAATTCATTTAAATATTATTCAGCCAATAAAAAACAATTTGCAGAATATAAAAGATCAAAAACTATAAAAATTTATTAAATTTTGCATTGAAAAGTGAAAACATCAAATAATTCTGAAAAAATTCTAAAACATCAAATAATTCTGAACAGAGGAAGTAATATTTTACTTTTTATTAAAAAAAAGAAAAGAGAAATAAACAGGTGATGGTGGGTGTCGGCGAATCCACGGACCACCGGTTCGAAGTCTCCGACAAGTGAACCGTTGGTTAATGGTAGTTTCACACTCCTTTCCGTATTACAACATTGACACCCATGCCAACGCCATTTTTCTTTTTTTTTTTTTTTTTGGTCAGACTTTTCTTTTTAGGGAGAAAAAACTAATAAATTTATCGGAACACATCATAGAGTTATATGCCTATGTTTTTTTTACATGGGTAAATATGCCCACACAAAATTCTCAGAATGCGATCATATATATCATTGATGCCTTTTAAAAAAAACCACAGTTTATCACTTAAAAGTGTAATTTTGTAATGCTGTTTAGTCACAACAACTATTTTTTTTGCTTCATTTGATATCTAAATCTGTAGAAAGTTTGAAGTTGAAGAAAACACTATATTAATTTTACAATGCAACCACCTCAACATTGAGGATGAATTTCATTTACTAGATATTTTGCCAATCATAACATCTTACATGGATTTCGGACTAGTAGGGAATCACGAAGACTCACCCTCATCATCTGTCATCTTAAGGAATTAGAACTAGCAAATGCAAAAGAGGCTAACAAATAGATCATGCAACATTTTTGAGACGATACAGAAAACATTATTTTTTTTTTTTGTTTTTCAGAAGACATTATAATTATTTCTATATATCTAATATGCATTTTTGCTATCATAACTTGTTCTAGAGAAAGTAGCCGGGTCGAACCTACTCTCCAGATACGTAGTTGTTGATCCGGAAGTAGACAACCTATCCGTCCCAACTCCCAAGTCTTAACTCGGCATCTAAACCTAATTGAGATCAAAAATCTATAAATATCACTTCAAAACTCTCATAAAGAGGGAACATTGAATCTGACCTCACGAAACATATATAGAATACATACCTTTAATACTCAAATATAAGAAAAACAGCATATCATCTTATCATTTTGTATCAACATTATTTTCCTTCATTTCCGTTCATATGTACTCCTCACTCATACGTTTGATGCATCAGCAACACTAAACTTCAAAAGTTATTGGTTTGATCCGACAATGGATTTTGAACCTTATTGTAATATTAATTTGGGCTTAACTTTCAATGCATGTATATGGCTCTTAAATTTTCAAACAGGTAATCAAAGAAGAAATAGTGATTGGGCTGTTAACATGACCATTTCCATTTTCTCTAAATATAAAGGGGGGTTTACTTTTATTTCGGGCCATATCTCTAACTTGTCTAATTATTTCATTGTCAGAATCTATCAAAAATTGATATATTTTTACACGCGACCGGGTTCAATATTTTAGAAGTAAGAAAATTTATAATATATGCAACTTCTCAAATTCAATAGTAAGCCGTTGCCGAGGTTCACTTCTTGGATTCCATTGTTTTTATGGCCACTTATGTTATTGAAAACAGGTGTGGAGTTGCCAAAGATTAAGCTAATCCAAATCTCTCGAGTTCCGTTGAACCTTTTTTTCTTGTTCATCTTCTTCTCTCGAGTTCCGTTCAGTCAAGTTATCTTTTTACACAAACTTTTAGTATTCAAGATTCTTTTCACGGTGTTATGTATAAACAAATAGAAATGATATAGAACTCAGACGCACATGAATATATGCTTTGAAAAAAAAAAATCCTAGTATGAAATTAATTATAGAAATAAAGTTTCGTATAAGCATTTGTATAACGTATTTATATTATAATAATTTCATTTAAATCATATACGTTTGGTGAAAGATAAAAGAGTGGGAAACATATGCAGATGAGCTAAATATGGGAGACGACTTATTCCTGCAACCGCGGGAGAAGTCACATGCAATTATCATGCATGGTCTCTTACCATAAACTACATATTTCTTATTAATGTTATTATCACATGATTTTTGGACTCTTAGATCTCAATTATTATGTTTCCTTGTTTACTCTCCATGGTATTGATATGAGACCTAATCCTAAATGATTTTCATTTTTCATTTATTCATCATCTTTATTATATAAGCCTCTACGCAAATAAACGTACATGGTAGAAATAAATATATATATATATATATATATATATATATATAGTAAAACCTCTATAAATTAATAATGGTGGGACCATGCAATTTTATTAATTTATCGTGATATTAATTTAACTATAAATTAATAATTATTAATTTATAGAGAAAATTTGCTTTCTGCATATAACTTTCTAAATTTTTTTTGGAATAATGTTATATTTTAAAATTTTAACAAATCTCATAATATAAATTATGATTAACAATCTTAATTATCGCAATGATTTTTTTTTAACACTATATTAGATTGTCCATGTAAAAATATATATGTTCATAAGTTTAAAATTTATAAAAAAAACCATGGCTACTATCAGTATTGTTGATGATAAAATTGAAGATAACACTACAATACAAATAAAAACATTTACAGATAAAAAAATCAACTATCACATCAAAAAATCATCATAAATTTTGAATGTAAATTGTAAAACAACAATAAGAGCTACTGATATAATAATTAGAGAGATGATAACTAACAAGATTTCAACTTTAAGTAAAAACAAACACACTATTCATATTTTAGAATATTTTATTTACATATATTTATATAAATTTATGTAATTATTAATTTATGTTTTTGTTGGGACCATTTATTTACATAAGAGTTTAAAAAAAATTATTATCTTATTATTTTATCGAATTTGATGGATTTTTACACTGGCCCGACTTGGGACTAACAAAATTTATTAAATTATAGTGATTATTAATTTATCGAGTATTAATTTATAGAAGTTCTACTGTATAACCTTAAATTCACATAGCCTTGATATTAATTTGACCAGTATCTCATTCTCATTAGTCTATAAATTTTTTATATACATATGACTAAATCAAATAGTCTTTAAACAAAAAAAAAAATCAAATAGTTGAATGTATTACATAAAGCATATTGTCAAAATTTGGTTTTGTTTAATACATCACAAAAAGATCTAATGCTGCGTAGAGGCCTAACGTTAGATTTGGCAACACTTGAACATGTCGAAGCTCTTGCACTATTACCCACGTTGATATACTTCCGCTCCGTGAATATCCATCCATTTGATCAACGATATCTTAGAACGATCGAACGGTTAAGAATAATCTCCATCACACTGTAAATTCACGACCGTTGATCATGATCCACCGAATTAAACGGCCGTGATAACGGAGAATGTGAGAAGCGTCCGTTCAAGAACAAGACAAAAAATAAAAGGAAGAAAAGAAAGCACATGTGACATGACATGAACATCATTATTGAATTGGACGCTTTTATTTACGAAGTTCCTCATTCGTGCTCCAAGTTACTTCATCAATTCCGTTTACATCTCTCTGCTTCTCATGCTCTATTGTCACAAAATACGGATTTTTCTTTCAGGTATGCTTATATTTCGACAAAACTACTAAAAACGTTGGCTGATATTTTTCAATTAACAGGAAATTATCAAACTTGATATGATGGCGGGAGAGATTCAAGAACCGTTTAACCTAAGCCTTCTGGTTATTTCCGCAACTTTTAACTACTTTTGTCTTCTTCTAATTTTCAGATTATTTGTTCGTGTTTGCGTCTGGGATTATATGCATTTAAGTTTAGTGTTTTTTTTTTTTTACTGAATCCACAACTTTCTGTTTTTCATTTTGGCGTTTTGCGTTTGAATTTTGTCAAAAACGTTTATGAAAAAAACTGAAAATCTTTTATATATCAAAAAACGTAAAATCAAACACAAATGCAAAATTGTGTTTGAAACTATAGAAGGCTTGACGTGTTTCCAAATGGGCTGCAGGAGAATTCTATTCACTCAGGATCGATATCATTTGGAAGATTTGAGAAGGAAGATTTATCATGGGAGAAGAGATCATCCTTCTCTCACAACAGATATCTAGAAGAGGCTGAGAAGTTCTCTAAACCAGGCTCTGTTACTCAGATGAGAGCTCATTTCGAGGCTCATTTCAAGAAAAAAGGTATCCGATTTCCAAGTTCTCAAGAAGCTCAAACATGGGGAGAAGTTGTTCATCAGCATCATCATCATCATCAAACTTGTAATGAGAAAGATGAGAATCTGTGGGAAAGCACGAGTCAGTGTAGCCACAACAGCTATGAACAAGACAAATATGATCAAGAAAAAAGCCCATTTGGTGATTCTTGTGTGAGTTATGAAGATAATCTGGTGAATTCTGAAGATGGTCACAGTTCTCATTCTGTTGCTTTGGATAAAACTGAAATTGGTCATAGTGAAATGAGTCTTGAGGACAAAGAAGAAACGACATCTTCCTCTGCAGTTACATCGAAGCCTTCGAAAATGGTTAAGAAAGCTAGTACTTATTCTGTGGCCACCAAAGCTTCTACCAAGAAGCATGTTGTGCTAACAAAGGAATCTCCAAGATGTAAAACAAAAAGCAGTATTGACTCTAAGAGGTATAGCTTAATCTTATCTCTCTCTTTTCATGCAACTTTATATCTGTTTTTTTGTTTTCTTTTTACCACTCTTAAGAATATATGGGGTCTGGCAGAGAAACAAAATTGAAGCCGAAGGGGACTGTTAAATCCATTGCATCTCAAGCTCCAATATCAAAGAAAACTGAGAGCCTAACTCCTTTGGCGACTACAAAAGACAAGAGAACAGCTGCTAATGGTTTCAGTTTCAGAACTAAAGAACGAGACCAGAAGAAGAAAGGGGTACAGAGATAACTAACCTGTCTTTCATTTACTCTGTTCCAATTTCACAGTTGAATTTTTGATTTTATGAGTGAACATTTTCTGATGCTGCAGGAAAAGGTGGAAGTTTTAGTGTCTAAAGCTCTCAACTTTAAAGCAAGACCAATGCCTAAAAGCATACAAGCTCGACCTCAACACACGTCAAAAGGTCAAGCAAAGGCAAGAGAAGATGCTAAAGAACACTCATCTAAAGCTAGTAGTGATCAGTCAATGGCAAATGGAACGGCCAAGAGTAAACTCAATATTAACAAAAAGAAGGTGGATATACAGAAGAGTCTAAATGGTATTCTTCGGCCAAAGAGCAGCGATCAAACAGCGAGAAACAACGCAAACAGAAGGAGTTTAGCGGTTAGGCGTTCTGCGGTTGAGGTTGCTTTGTGAGCAATTCACCGTTCTTGCTTTTGTTCTTAAAGTTCAACTTCAGCTGCAATTAGTACTATGGAATCAATTGTTTCTCTGTGTTTCTGTGTAATGATGATTAGAGTATTATAACATATAAAAAAAAAATACAAATAAGTACAATCAGAACATTTGTAAGCTAATGTTAGAATAATTATTCCACTAATAAGTTTCCAAAGGCTTTTTTTTTTAATTAAGTTTTCAAAGGCTTATTACCACTTACTATCCGATCATGGTCAAGGGTGGCTTCTATTTAGATTTGTAAGTGGTGCATTTAAACCGTTTTCAAAAATTTGTATTACTTTCTAATTTCTACGTTATAACGTTTTGATATATTTCACCACTGTTAAAAATATTTTAAATATGAAAAAATATTTTTATCTCTAATATACCATTAATTAAAAATGACCTTCAACAAAAAATATATTAGATTTGGTAAAGGATAAATTATATGGAAAAATCACCTTAAAAATGTGAAACTACATTTCCATTCAATACTAACTAATCTTTTTCCATTAGTTAATTAACCTCCATTGTCCACACGAAGTCACTCACGAAAAGTGACGTTATTGACATTGCTCGTACTTATCCTAATTCAAGGATCGCGACAATCCATGATATGACGTAACTTTAAAAATGTATATCTGTATTACAGTATTTTTTTTCCCCTCAAAGACACCATTTTATTAAATCTACAGTATTAATATAATGACAATGAGTAATTATAATCATAAAAGAAATATTACAAATAAAGTTCTTAACCTCTAGAATCAACATATTTTTTGTTCTGCTGTAGTTCCTCTGCGGTATATTATAAAGTATTACAATACTTATATAACATATGAAAATTTTCCACTAGAAATTAATTAAGTTATAAACCAAATGTTACCGAGAACTCCAACCACTACAAGATTTGCCACGGCTACTATCCTCACCATCAATTTCCCTGGAACCGCCACGAGTGAAGACGACGACGTTTGATCCATTTGGTGAGGAGGTTTTCTATAGTAGTAGGGGAAGTAAGGCAATATAGCATCGGGCGGTGGAGGGCCATAGAAGCTGCCGCCACTACCGCCTCCACCGTTGTATGGTGGAGAAGGGTTATTTGGTAAATACCCAGCCGGAGAAGGGTAGTTGACGGCTGGAGGAGGATACGGTGGTGGTTGAGTTGTTGACGGCGTGGAGGAGCCACCGCCAATGGGCGGCGGGTAACACGGGTACGGGCACGGAGTCTCCGATATGGCTAAGTAGGGGAAGTAAAGAAGTGAAAATACGAAGACTAAGCTCCTTATGAGAAGGCCATGATTGTTTGTGTTCATGTTTTCCTTTCTTGTTTACCTTTCTTGATGATATAAATGGTTCTTTTTACTTTAAATGGTGAACAAATATTTTTTTGGATAAGAGAAAGAGCGAAAAAGTAAAGATAAGTTTTGGGAAAAAAGCTTAGTTGGAAGGTGTGGAGTTTAGCTAGAAGACACTTGTCTTGTGACTTACTGGAACTATAATAGTAGCAAAATATATGTCTTCTTTAATCACTTTAATTAATCAATGGTGTTAATTTACCACTAATCATTCGATTTTAGTTAGTCTTAATTACTCATCGTTAGAAAATGAATTTCCTTTGTAAATTGTGGTCCTGTGGATTTGTATTGAACTAGTTGTTGACTTTAGTCGTTATTGTTATTGTTAGTGTTGACTTTAGTCGTTATTGTTATTGTTAGTGTTGACTTCTATAGTTAGCATGTCATATATAATGATGTAAAGTACTCGATAAGATTAGATCCATTTGGCCGTCTATCTAAATTTAATAACTTTACACTATGTAATAAGTTTATATAAGTTTCGATTAATGAGCTTACACTATGTTAATATGTCATTTTTTTAATCTTGGTTTGATTATACTTGCTAAACAGGCTTTGCGGCGCTCTGACTGTGTACAGATGTTTTGGTTAATTATTTGTTATTATTGACCCAGAAAAGTTTCGAAGAACATGCCTGCTTTGCGTTGTACTAAAAAAGAGCGAAATATAGTGCAATCATTTTATAAAAATTAAAATAAATAAAAAACGTTTTGTAATACGACAAAAATTAGATGAATATTCTACACATCAACCACTACGATGACCTAATTATGTCCTCTAAAGAAATCAATGCGTCATTGATGCTTAAAGTGGTAGATGGGATATATAATAGTTTAATCCTCCCGAAAGAGAAGATAGATACATACTAGCATGTAGCATCTCTCCAAAAGTATTATTGATGCTTGTAGGAAATTTTCTCATTTATAAATAATCATATCGAACTAAAAATTTTCTCGGATTATAAGAAAATTGTACTTATTATGATTTATGATTATATTCGAGGAATTTTCGAGACATATCTGTAAAGGCTGCACGTTGAGTGAACTTGAAGGCTTTAAAAGGCACATCATAGTTATTTACATTTTACATATTTCGAGGTTAGTATATTGCATCGATAAGTATTTCTTTACTGTAACTGGAAAATTAATTAATTACAATCTAATGTCAATTCTCTCTGTTAATCCTAGGACACGAATACCGCACCAGTAGTGTCATTTTTGTACGTGTTTGACAGTCACTTGTGAGTTCAAACAATAGCATTTGAACTGATGATAGACATGGTCGAGAAGAATACAAAACAAGTCGTCCGAACTGAATAGAGGATTAAAATTACAAAAATAAAAACTTAATAAAGGCACTTTTTTTCTTTCAACTCTTTGTGTTTGGAATGTTTTTTCTTTTTAAGTATGGTCTAATAAATTAAATAAATAGATAAAGAGATACAGTATTTGAAATATATCTATAATACTATAATTATAAATGGGGGAAGTGAGTTAGGGTTAAATCCTTGTTTTAGTTTATATATCTCGCATGTTTAGGGTTAAATCCTTGTTTTAGTTACAATGTTCTATCCTAATCGTCTCCTTTATGATTAGAGGACTAAAAATTTTATGCCCAAAGATTATGAAAAAAAAAACATGTTTCATATCATTAATATCGATCTGTATATATATATATTAAAACAATAACATTAGTATTATAGTATAAGCAGAAAAGGAGTAACAAATAAAGGATAAATTAACCTAAAAATAGGGGAAAAAGTCGGTGCGCGCGGTAGTTATAGCTGCTACTACAACTCCCGACTTTTCCTCTTACCAAAATAAGTCAAAAGTAATCATGATCGCAATTAGACGTTATAATGACGAAATATACGTTTTACATGTCTGTTATACATACTAAGGGTGCTTCCACGATATTGCAAATGAATTTGTGTTGTGTTGCCTTTTTCGGTAACAAAAGCATAAGCACGGCCATGTGGTGCACAGTTGTATCATACATTCATACTTCAGGTCCATTCCATAACTATTGTCTATTGCAACCTCTAAGAACAGATACTCTTTTTTTAGCGAATAACTCATTTTCATTGATTTTTATCTTATATTTCGTTACTAATTTGGAAAATTTAAAGTTTCCTTCAATTTTCTTTAAAAAGCAAGAAACATGAAAAGGAGATCGGTAATTGGTTTCAACTTGAACGATTATCTCATAGTAGAATAAAAACACAGAAAAGTAATGTAAGAGACTAAGAGTGGATTCTATCTAAAAACTAATCATAGGTCGAAGCTTAATAAAGATTAAATCAAAGTTTAAAAATAGGGAAAATCGCATAAAAAACCTTTAAAGTGGCAGCGATTGACATTTTAAACCTCGAAGGTTTATAACTAGCATTTTAAACCTTCAACGTAGGAAGTTTAGCATATCAAACCTTGAAGGTGGTTCTTTGTTACGCGCCACCAAATTTTTCAACGGAATAGTTAACTCCGTTAATGGCTTTCCTAATTCCGTTGAGAATTCATAATTTTCCGTTCTCTGATTTTGAAAACGTGATTAAACTAAATAAAAAAGTAATCTCTGTAATTTATTTAATTAAATAAATCAATTAATCAATTAATTATATAACAATAATCCAGCATAAAAAAAAAGGGCCGTTAAATCTAGAAATACCCAATTCGATTTAGGGTTCCTCCTACGTCCTTTTTACCCAGAAAATTTAAATTGAAGCACGAAGGGGCAGATCAAAAGCGCAAAAGCGGTAAGTCGGAATTGTCCTCTATTTGTGACCTCATTATCATTTTCCATCGATTGCATCGTTTTTTTAATCAGATTAAACTCGTGTATAACCATTGTGAACTCTAAATTCGCAGATGGCTCAGATTTCAAGTTCTTCAACCATGGAATACAAGAACGATTATGGTGTGTTGTGTAATTGTAAGCGGGCAGCTAAGATTGTGAAAGCTTGGACCAATGACAATCCTGGGAGGAGGTTTTATGCTTGTACGGGTTGTAGAACTGGTCATGGATATGAGTCTTGCAATTTTTTTCGTTGGTATGATGTTGAGAAGCCTCACGGGTGGCAACATTTAGCATTGCTGGAGGCGAGAGATGTTATCCGTGACCTGAAAGAAGAAATTATGAAGTTCAAGAAAGTGGAAAGGGAACCAAGCCGTGAGATCGAACATGTGATCGAAAATCCAAGTCATCTGGAGGATGAGTTGATGAAAACCCATCAAGAGTGTGAAGCGCTGAAGGGAGAGGTGTTGGTACTCACCGAGAGAAGCACCATTTACCGCAATGTCCTGTTGTCTTCAACGATTGGCTTTACAGTGGCATTGGGAGTCATGTTTGCCATGTCAAAGCTCTAGAGTTCGTGTTAGTGTAATGTGTGTTTAGGTCTTCCCCTTTTGGCTTTAATATAACGTTTGTGGGTCTTTGGTATGTTTTAAGTTTAGTTTAAAACCTTTGAAGTTGTTGTTGAAAGACCTGTCTATGTTTCAGTTTGTTTGTTGAAGTAGAATATCTATGTTATATGAAGTTGAGGTACCTATGTTATATGAAAGAATATAGACTCTGATATCCAAAACAAACATTCATAAAGGTAATCCATCATCAATTAGGTTCAAACAAAATGATAGCATTCCAAAACGACAAAAGCAGTCTCAACCAAAACACATGCATACCAAAAACGAAAAAAAAACAAAGATAACCAAATTCATCAAAGACCAAAAACAGTTAAAACAAACAGGCAAAACAAGGTCAATGGGGTTCCGAAGGAGGCTGCGATCGAGAAGCACTGTGCTTGAAGACATCAAATGATCCGTCAGTGAAAGGACTCATTAGTGTTGCAGTCACTCGATGATTGTTGTCGGACTTCTTTATCTGTAATGGTCTTCCACGGTTAGGCTTTTTAACTCGGGGTTTTTTCTTATTGGCAGGGACCGATGGTTCAGGAGCAGTAGATGCAGCAGGGAATACATCAACTGGTTCTCCTTGCAACAATAGTTGTGAGCTTGAAACAGCTTTAGTAGTCTTCCTCTTTTTCCTTGGGTTTGTTGGTCTTTTAGGGACAACCTGATAAAAGTCTCACCAGAGAATTATGATTTAACTACACAACACAAAAAATGTAACCAAATTAAAGAATTAGACACTTACATCATCTTGATTCTTACGCGGTCTGCCTCTTCTGTTTTTAGGTCCCTCCACAACAACTTTCTCATTTTTACATCCACTCTTAATATGTCCAGCCTCACCGCAGTTGCTGCAGTGCATTGTCCTCCCATGTCTGGTTACTTTGCCCTTGTTTTGGAGGTCTTCAAATGGTTCTTTTCTTCTATCACGGGTTTTAGGTCTCCCTCGTGGCTTTCGAAACTCTGGAACCAGGATTGGAGGCTTATGTACCTTCTGCCATAGCTTTTCACCATTCATAGGTTTAATGTTCTCAGCGTATGTGGCTTTCATAAGACTTGTAGAGTAATAATGAGACACATAGTTGACAGGGGATTCTTGATTGTCATCAAGAACACATATTGCATGCCTACAGGGAATACCTGTAATCAAAGACATTGAGCACACGATAAAAAACAATAATTCATGAAAACAAAGAGTTAAAAAAAAAGTTCACCTGTTAGATCCCAACGTCTACAAGCACATTGGTGGGTACTTGTGTTAACTGTGTAGCTGCAATCAAACTCCTGAACTTCATACTCAGTAGAACTACTGCGGAGTGTTGAGCAATATTTGTTGTCCACCCGTGATTTCTCTAGAATTCCCATAGTGATCGGTGTCAGTATTGTGTTTACCTTAGCTGCTTTTAGTTGTCTCCTTGAGATCCTTCTCATTGCTTGTCTTCTGATATCCTCCAACAAGCTAAGCACAGGCTTCGATCTAGCTATCTTGATTGTTCTGTTGAAAGCTTCAGACAAGTTGTTGTGGACATCATGGCAGCGTGACTCTAGAGAGAAGAAGGCTCTACACCATTTGTGTGGTTCTTGTGACAACAACGACGCATGTGCAGCTGGATCATATGCTTCTACCATCGCCATCTTCTCATTATATTCTCTTACATTGTACCTGTAAGCAACTCCCCAAAAAAGATTTTTATATTCAGACCTTGAGAAAGTCTTCTTCCAATTGGCATATATATGCCTTGCACACATACGATGCTCTGCATTAGGAAGCTCAGCCCCTACGGCAATAACAAGTCCCTGCAATACATTTGAACACATGATTAAGAAATGTAAACACTTAGAAAGCCTTCTTAAAAAGTCATAATTTTACCTTTTGCTTGTCAGAAATGATAGTTAAACTGTCTCCTAATCCCAAGTCAAGGTTTGCCTTGAGTTTCCTAATAAACCAACCCCAAGTATCCTTGTTCTCACCACGAACCACTGCCCAAGCAATTGGAAACATTCTATTGTCTGCATCTCTACCAACAGCTGCAAGGACATCTCCATTTAATTCCCACTTCAAGAAGCACCCATCTAAACCTATAACCGGTCTGCAATTATTCTTCCAAGATCGAGCAAATTCAGCAAAACAGATGTACAAACAGTCAAACATCTGTCCTTCAGGCACCGTGGATAACTCGGTGGTTATGTCAGGATGCTTTCGCGTGAGCTCAGCCTGGTAATCCCATAACTTACCAAATTGTATTGTTTGAGCTTCCAGGATTGAGTCCAAAGCAATTCTCCTCCCCCTATAGCACTTCGACATTGGAACAACAATGTTATACTTTTCTTTGATTGTGTCTTTTATCTCTGCTGCTGGTAAGTTGATATTCCTTCTTATTTCCTCTCTAAACAACCCTGCTATGACACCTTGCTTAAGCATAGAGACTCTACTTGATTTCTCATGATTGTGCTCATTGTGACAAACCTTCACCATCCACTTGTTCAAAGGAACCTCAACCGAACAGAAAACTCTCCAATTGCATTTCTCTTTACAACAAATGGCGGCTATTCTAGATGCTTCAGACTTAGCCATTTTGATGTCATACTGCGTGTTTAGTGAGTAACGCAGAAGCTGGTCTTTCACCTCCATCCCACTGTTAAACTTCTGAAATAACCACAGATATGATGGCTTCTCAAAATCTCCATGAAACTGTTTTCTTTTTCTTGCTCTTTTCTTATCAGCCCAGCGATCCCATTCCTCATCTGATGATAATGGAGTGTCTGGATACTCCGCATCCCCTCTCATATATTTTTTGTAGTCATCATCACTTTCCTCTGCTTCTCTCGCTGCGTCGTCCTTTTCTTCTTCTTGCTGGCTATGTGGTTTCTTAATTCTCTCACCTTCCTCAAAGAGAACCTTAAACCTCTCATCAGTAGCACCATCTCCTGCATCTACAACAACCTCATCTCCGTCATCAACCTCATTCTGCTTTGCCACTTCTTCGTTTGCATTTTCATCAGCAGGTGTTTCATCCTCAGATTTCTCACCTTCTTCATATTCTCTTGGCCTCTCGTCATCATCATCATCATCATTGTCTTCCTCGTCAGCCTCATTTCCATCGTCTTCAACATCACTATCATTACCCTCCTCAGATTTCTCATCATCTTCACAATTGTTGCCATCTTCATCATCAGCATCATTCACACAATTCCTACTATCTTCCTGCTGACTACTTGGAAGATATATGACACCAGGAATAGATTCTGAGCAATCATGTTCAACAAAGACCTCTAAAAAACCAGAAGCTAATCCTACAAAAATTAGCTCATGCATATCTTCATTTGTGTGGCCAAACACATATTCTAACTTCTTCATCTCATCATTTAGCTCTTTGTACCAAATCAAAACCATTGGTGCACCGACATGATGGTCACCGAGAAATAATTGAAATTTCTGCCAACTAATCTCAGACACTTTCCAGATCACACCCACGCAACCCAACTCACCAATGTACTTGTAATCTTCATTTTCTTTCTTCACACTACCACCATAGGGGATTACGAGTTTGAGTCTCCCATTTTGACTGTAAAAAAAGCAAACGAAGTCAGATTCGTCACACACCAACCCGAGATAATGGTTTCGGTTCATAAACCCAACACCCACAATTCAAATCGGAAAACTATGTTTAATAACCTTACACCCACGAATTGAAACCGAAAGTTATGGTAATTAACCCTTAACCCACAAATGAAAATCGGAAAAAATCCTGAAAACATTTAATTACCTCATTTCGATTTGGTGCCAGCACTAAAATTAAGCTCCCAAAGCTCAAATTCTAGTATCGATTCACAGCTCAGCAGATTAAGCAACTTGATTCACGATTTACTTCTCTCAATCGCTTTGCTTCAGAATTTTTTTTTTTTTACGAAGGAAGAACCCTAAATCGAATTGGGTATTTCTGGATTTAACGGCCTTTTTTTTTATGCTGGATTATTGTTATATAATTATTTGATTAATTGATTTATTTAATTAAATAAATTACAGAAATTACTTTTTTATTTAGTTTAATCACGTTTTCGAAATCAGAAAACGGAAAATTATGAATTCTCGATGGAATTAGGAAAGCCGTTAACGGAGTTAACTATTCCGTTGAAAAATTTGGCGGCGCGTAACAAAGAACCACCTTCAAGGTTTGATATGCTAAACTTCCTACGTTGAAGGTTTAAAATGCTAGTTATAAACCTTCGAGGTTTAAAGTGTCAGTCGCTGCCACTTTGAAAGTTTTTTATGTGATTTTCCCTTTAAAAATATATAATCCAAATATATCAATTTCTTATGTAGATATATATACACTGTCTTTCTAGTCTTTTCGAATCTAAAATTTAAATACTACACTTAGTGTAGTATATATATCAGTTTCTTATGTAGATATATATACACTGTCTTTCTAGTCTTTTCGAATCTAAAATTTAAATACTACACTCGTAAATACTCGGTATTATCATTCATTATGTATGAAGAAAAGAAAAAGAAGTAAAAACGTAGGTGAGATGGATTTGGTGGAGAATATAGCGTTAGGCGAAACAAATGCACATCAGCACATGTCATGTCTGAGGTCGGCCGTCGGCGTCAAGGGCCCATTTTTTGTTGAAACCCAAGTTGATCTCCTTTCTCCATCTCTCTCTCACATCAGATCATCGACACGTGTTTTTACCTTTGACACGTGTTTTCATTCCTCTCCAATATATATTTTGGTCAACTCATGTAATTTACTTTACTTAAATTAAGACATACCGGTCCGTCTTGTGTTATCACAGGAGACAATTTCTTTTTTTAATAACGGTAAAGCTAACCGTAAATTATAAATGTAAAACAACAAAATACGTAGAAGCGTGAAGAGTAAAACCAAAAAGAACTTTAACAACAAAAAAAAAAAAAGTAAAACCAAAAAGAACAAAAGTCTTTTCATCACCCACCTTTTAACTTCGTACATATTTGTTTTTTTTTTTCGGATAAGTTTAACTGTACATTTGTTAGCTAGTTAGCTTTGTTAAGCATAATTTGCTTTTGTATGAAACTATTCCGTATAAAGTAAACTTTCCAGATTCGACGAGAATCAATTCGAACGTCAAGTTGACACAGAAAAGAGAACATAAATCACATAAAGAGAATACATTTCAAGAATTCACATATTTCCCTAAACAGAATTTTGGTCTACGTATGCGGCACACACACACCTTATTAATCTGATTTTTAACAACCACTAGAAAATTTGGATATAGGAAGATATGATGAAACTTATATAATCCTAGTTAGAAAAATTATTAACCAACGATCAATAACTAATTAAAAAGTATTGAGGACATACTCACAAATCTTCACTTTTTTTTTCTCCTCCCAACATGTTTCAAAGAATCAAGAAACCCATAATTCCAAACCCGATTAGGCCGGAGATCTTCACCACCGTAAAACCTTTTCCGGCGGCCGCTCCGAACTGCTCATCAACGGGGTAGAGATTTCCCGGTGGACCTGTTATGTACAAGAAATTAGCCGGCGGCGGAGGTGGGCAGTTTGGTGAGACTTTCTTAGGCGGTGGAGGGAGAGCCGGAGGAGGTGGACATGCCGGAGGCGGCGGAGATGGTGGTGGTGGAGAAGGCGGAGGAGGGTTTTGGATGCAGCTTGGAGAGCACTTTATGGGATCGACCTCCTCGAGCTTCCTGCTAGCTAAAGAAGAATCTGATGATGATGATGCGTTGATGACTATCGGACACGTCAGCAACGTGATCATCACCGTGAAGAAGAGGACTGACTCGTCGGATCCCCGGCGGTGTGAATTTCCCGGCATGTTTGTGATCGATGACTTTTGAATCGAAAGAGAAATAAAAAAAGAGAGTTTGTGGAGATAATACGCTTAAAGAGTTAGAGAGTAAAGAGTTAAGAGAGGAGACGTGAAAATGAGAGGTGATGATGAATGCGTTCTCGTTACGTAAGCTAAGCTAAGTGCATGGGACTCAATAGACTTATTAAATAGTGTACACTATTTCTATAAACTTCTAGTCTTATTTTTAATAATTAAATAGGTATATACTCTAGTATGAATACTAATAAGAAAATTAAGACTACGGTTGGTTAAGGAGTACTCGTCGGTCCACGAAGTGTTTGGATTTTTCATGTGAGGTGGGGCTCACATGAGCTATTTCAATTTTCCTCGTCATGAAGTTTTTTAAGTTGTGAAATTAAAAAGTGATTAAAAAATCCCACCGTCGTCCACCAAAAACAAAAGCATAAAACTAACACTAATATATATTAAAAAATATTAATTGAAAATTCAAATCCGTAATTTTGTTTTTATTAATGGTCTATGATCTTGAAAAATTATGTATAATATATTTTTGAAAGCAATCCTTTAATAAAAGTTATATGGCAGTATAACCGTATATATGCGAGTGCGTGTAGTTGCTTAACGCGTAAGTGATTGCTTTTGAAGGAACTTTGCTTTAGTTGTTCAATTACATTAAAGAGAGAATAGCGGAAAATATTTCTTATGGTATCGTATGATTGAGAAAAATGGATATATATATATATATATACTTTCGTATGATTGAACAATAATTCGTGTCAGAAAATTTAACCGCGTAGTACGTAAAAAAATATATATAACAAGAGAGAACTGGTTTTCGTGGCCAATTGGACATCGAACATGCAACGGAGAATCTTAAGTCTATATTGGTCCAAAAATTGATTATAAAAAGTGGTGCATCGTTTAGATGCCGGTTCATAGATAGTGACCAAGTAAAATGATATTCCAAAGACGCAAAGTTGGCCTGCGAATAGGATTTTGAGGCTTTGGCCCGTTATTGAAGAGTAAACCAATATAATTTTATCTGCGCCAACAAGTTTATTTAAGGATAAAAGAAAAAGGTTGGGCCTATGGAAGACTTCGATTAATAATATATGGAAATTTTATTTTGTAGATCAGTAAATATTAGTAATTTTGATAACAAAGACATTGAGAAAACTAAGACAGTTTCAGATATATGAAAAAAAAATTCGCTTAGTTCTCCTCCTCTGAGGCCATTACGTGCTCATCCACTTAATTCAGCATTACGGGCACGAGATGGGACCCAAAAAGATTTCTCAAGGTTTAGATCATTCCACGTATCGAATGCGATGAGGAATTTCTCACAAATGTTGCAGCTAATTGTCGGTTTAATGCCTATAAATGCATCTCTTCGGCATCTCACATGCCTGGTGAGGCTCGGATGTTGTCATGTTGGTTCCTCAGATTCCTCAGCTAAGCCTTGGTGATATTGTGCATTCCTAATAAATCATTTGCTTGTTTTTAAGTAGTTTTTTGTATTCTATATTTTCTGGTGTGTTATTCAATCTCGTTGTAGTTCGACTCTTAATAACTCTTCAATTGATTTGCACTTTGGGGATATAAACAGGATTAAAACTTATTATTCATTAGTAATATGCAAATTGATATTGCTTAGCTATGAAATAAAGCCATTTGGATTACCAAGTTGTTGTGAGGCTCAAAGTGATCTGGCTCTGACCTTCTTGATGCCCTTCAGACTAATCTTCGACCTGTCTGATTTCTTGCTTCCCAAGTTAACCACCCCCTTTAAAAAATGCGGGATTAATGGGTGGTTGAAGATGATATAATATACCAATTTGGTAACAAAAAGTCAAATCCAACACAAAAACCACAAAGCAATGAGAAAGACTAATATGACTCATTTCGCTTTCGGTGTTGAAGAAACCTTCAAACAACCACAAAAAGCATAGAATTATTGTCAAAATAATTTTAATCATTGAATTCTTTAATCCGTCATTTTCATCACCTGACCATTATGTGAAGTACCCGTAATTGATAGTTTGATACCTCCAGCGAAGAAATTGACACCTCCGGTAATCACGCCGGTTTATTAGGGACATGTGGTCTCTACTTGCCTACCGAAGCAACTGAAATTTTGACATTTAACGAATAATCCAGCAAATTCATTTCTTTTGAAGGTAATTTTTAACTGTTGCTTCTCTTGAAAAGGAATGTTGATCAGAAGAGTCACCAAACCAATTTCACGTGAACAGATTCCGTGAAGTAAGTCATTCGTCATATCATCATCATATGTAATGTACTGATAGTATATCCAAAAGTTTTTGAGTTGACATTGAACAATAATGGAGAACATGAACCAGAAATAAAAGGATCAATTTCAATACTTATTCTTTACCATTTTTATTACAAATGTAACAAATAAATACACAGCGAACCAAAAAAAAGAGTTCGATTCTCGAAAACCCTTTTGGCTCACCATCTCCAAATCCGGTTCCACAAATGGAATTAGTATCCCAGCAAAAAATCAAATCAATTTTAACAAAATATTAACATAATCAAACAAATAGCCAGCCAATTTTTCCAAAAATATGAGAGCTTGACGAACCTTTTTTTAATAATTTTGTCAGACCACTAATTATTATTGGCATGCTTTACGAAGAAGCTCTAACAAAGTAATCGCTTTCCTTTTGCCTCTCTCTGTTCCGTTCTTCGATAGATCCATCAATGGCACAACCGCACCAAGCCTACCTATAGAGACCAGTTTCTCAGTGTCTCGCTTACACAGCGAAAGCAATATCGCTGCTGCGTTCTCTCGGTTTCTAGCTTGATCCTTTAGGAGAATACCTATCAGTGCTGGTAAAGTATTCGCCTTTACTATCGCGGATTTCGCGTCAAGATTATTTGCGAGAACAGAGAGTATTGTCAAAGCTTCATCAACCATCCGGTGGCTGCTCGAGTCACTTAGCATCTTAACCAATGCAGTTACTATACCGGCTCTAACCGCTCTGCCTTTGTTCCCTTGATAAATGCAGAGATTGAACAGAGCCGTGGCTGCGTCTTTCTTCCCTCTTGGAGTCCCGTTCTCGAGCAGATCCACTAAGGCAGGTATTGCACCTGATCCGCCTATTATGATCTTGTTCTCATCGGCTAACGAAAGGCTAAAGAGTGTCGCTGCTGCGTTTTCTCTTGCTTCCATGGTTCCGGCTCTTAGGACTTGAACAATGGATGTGACTGCACCAGCAAACATTATAAGCTCTTTGTTGTTGTCATAAATAGAGAGGTTGAGAACGCAGGTGATTGCGTTTTCCTGAGTTGCGACGTCCTCTGAGGTTAAAAGGTTGACCAAAACAGGGATCGCTCCTGCTTGTGCAATCAGAATGCGATTGTCTGTGCTTCTCTTTGACAAAGACCGGAGTTCAGAAACCGCGTTCCTGCGTAGCTCCGTGGACCGGCTTGAGAGTCTCTGAACCAATGCCCTGATCACAGCCATGTCTCCACGGTTTTTTGACCTGCCGTTGACGTAACCTGCGGGTTGCTCAATGTTGTGTTCAGTGCACCACCGAGAGATCAAGCTTCTGAGAACATAATTGGGAGTAAGCGTAAAGTTTTCCAGTTTCTGCTGAGTCTTTGGACATGTTAGATTCCCACAGTCAATCCATCTCTGTATGTAAGCCCTCTCGTAAGTCTGACAATGTAATGAGAATTATCAATAACCAAGCAACGAGAGTAGAAAAAAGTATTTAAAAAAGACTATATATCTTGAAATCAGACCTGTCCTGTGGCGACAATAACAGGATCCTTCATCAGTTCCAGAGATACCGGACAAAGAAAATCGACTGGAATCGTGAGTTTGTCAGATTTCTTCGATTCGTCAGTGTTCTTGGTGACCATTTTGTCTAATCTATCGGTATCCGCATCCTTCGATAAGTAGAAAGCCAAAGAAATGGAAGAGCTTTTCCGCAGCTGTTTCTTCTCCTCAGCAAAATGAACTGTTTCTGAAACACTCTCAAGCTTTTCTTCCTCAGTTTTGATCTTTATATTGCTAAAAGCGTCCCACTCCATTGGCTCAGATAAAGCACACGAGAAATTATCCGAATTCAATGACCCATATCTCTGCATTGCTCTTCCAAACTGCGATCTCGCCAACTCCACCTGGATATACAGTCAGGAAACCGCTTAAAACTCCGAGAACTAGAAAAAATGTATCTTCATATCAAAACCCCAATCATGGACGAAATATACAATTGTGCATATGAGATTTTACCAGTTCTATAACTTCGTCAGAGATTTCATATAGATCGTATGGAAGATTGCTCAATGCTTTCTCCAGCCTCCATGCAACGGATTGGAACTGGAAAGAGGTTCTCTTCGGCATCGCAGCACCATCCTTCAATCGAGAATATCAACGGTTAACCAAACCGGACTATAATCAGGGGTTCAAATACATTTAACCGATAATAAACCAGTATTCCTAATTACGAGCTACATTCACGAAGGATTTGAAAATCTGAATCTGGGAAATTAATGCGATTAGAATCGAAGAACAGCAAACAAACACACTGTAATGTGCAATTAATGGCTGGATTCTCTCAGTAAATTTTGCCAAGGATTCGTAATCTGAATGGTCTCGAACAAAAAATGTAGTCATTAGATTTTGCTTACGGAGGAGTCGCGAGCTTGGAATCGGGTGACTGAGGACAGAAGACGCTTCGCGGCTTGAACCCCCGCCACGAGATCAGACCACCAATCATTCTCCGACGAGACCAACGAAGAAGAAGCGGCGGAATCGATCGGCTTAGAGTCTCTAATCTCCTCTACCAAATGCGTCAAGAGACAGACTCGCCGAGTGAGATCCGCGCAATCCTTCTTAAACACGCCGGAGTTTACTGGCATCTCAACAATCTCGGCGATAAGATCGAGCAGAGAGGCGGGTGAGATGATTACTCCGGCCATTACGCCGATCAACCTCCGTTAATCGGAGAATAAAAAAGAGAACAGAGAAACCAACAAAAAAAAGAAGAGGAATAAATCAACTTGGGATTCGCTCTTTGCTCAGAAGCGACTAACATCGCTTTTATTTATCCACGCGACCATTTTTGTCAAGAGAGAGGTCGCTGTTACGGCACCGTTTTAGAGGGCCTACGTCTAAGAAGACTCTCAGTCCATTTCTTTTTCTTTTTGCTACCCAACGATTATTTATTAAAATTAATTAGGTAAATATATAATTAAATATTTTTTATTTGGAAAATGACAGAAATAAATATTTATCAGGAAAAAAATAGTACAGCTAGAATGTTATTTCTATATATATTCATTTGCTATTATATCATTATACAATGAATGCATAACTATTTATAGACAATGTTTACAATAATAAATTATATTTTTAAATGATAAAATGAAAATTTAAAATTATGTTTATATGATAAAATGAAAATTTACAACATTTAAATAACAAAATTAAAATTGGTCTATAACTTCAATTTGATTAAAAAGGGGTGTTTACGTGTAAAATAACATGATATAGTAAAAAAAAATTATGTTTGTACAAATTAAATAAAAATCATAATAATCGCCAAAAATATAAAAAATGCACTCTTTATATACCCATTCTCATAATCATATAATGCAAATACTCTATTATTTCATTTCAAATTAGTACGAATGAGTAGATAAATAAATAAGTGCTGAAAAATATAATAAAATATACGAAAACAAAAAAAAAGCAAGCGAGATTGGCGGTGTGTGATGTAGGAGAAGAAGACGACGACAAGGAGGAGGATACAGTTGGCTTGTGGAATATTATGGTTTATAATGCAACCAAAACATATAATGGAAGTGAACCACACACACGCTTTAATTAATTACATTTTCTTTTCTTGCTTCGTTGTAAAGCCGACTTTATATTATCATCTGTTTTTATTTTTTTAAAATAAATTATAATGGGTTTTTATAATATATAAACAGAATGGGTCAATCTAATAAATACATGGACCTTAATATTTTAGAATTAGTTACCTGTTTGTTCTGGCCGGAAGCAATTATGAAATTTTTAAAGATTATCATCATCAATCATTGATTGGAGTATGTATTTTTCATGGTTTGTTTAAATTTATTTCGTTTTTGTTTAAAACAATTTATCTGTAAATTCGTATGAAAATAAAAAAAGTAATTTTAAGATTAGATGTAAAAAAAAGAGGTAATTTTAAGAAAGACTCACCCTCCAAAGTCCAAATCATACTTATCTCTTTACAAAATCATTTGATAATTGGAACCTTATCTCATTTGATTTGTTCCCAAAAACGAACTCGATCATTGTGCGTTATGACAGTCGACTTTCACGAACTATCGCACGTCAGCAAAACCATTCCAAAATGTTTCTTATTAGTCATTTGTTCACTTAGATTTGGGACTGATCGAACAGAATGTCACAACTTTTAGCAATGTTGGTTTGAACTCTAATCACTATTGTTGAAATTCTGTATATTATTTACTTTTTTTTTTATCAACAACATGCCCTATACAAGCTAAAACATAAGTGTGATTGTGAATACATCCACAACACTAAACACAAACCGCTGTGATTGGTGATATATCGACAGCATTAACACAAACCATTATGGTACTTGTCCTGGTCTATTTTATTTGATTGTTCTACATAATTACACCACGTTTTTTTAGTCATACTAATTGATATAGTATCAGCCTCATACGCAATACAATTACTTTCCACGTAGTTTTTAGTTCGAACACTAATTGATATACTAGTTCTAGCTATGTTTTATTTTTTTTAAAATTAAGGTTATCTTAGGGTAGGTAATCTTCTCTATTATTCATACAAAATTGAAAGTTTGTACCATTTTCCTTTTCATCACTCATGTTTAGGTGACAAAGATTTAGAAAACAGAACTCTAGAAAGTACCCAGGACTAGACTAGTAAAACTCCCAATCTACATGAATTTAACGCCCTTTCATTTAATTACACGAACGTGACAACCCAAATCATAAATGTACATAGATTGGTGAAAAGCAAATGAGATTGATGTTTTCCTACTTAGTACTCAAGGTCGTACAATATATACAGTCGTTAAAATAACAGTGACGAGGCAATCTCAAGCAGGTCGGGAAGAACTCCTAATTATTCCATAATAGCAACACTGTGTCCAATATCAAATGCAATAACAAAATCATTTTCCGTAAGCTATCAAAAACATACAAAAATAACAATAAATCGACAAATGACAACAAGAGCTATTTAATGACTTCCAAAATATCTCGTTCGACACAGAGAATTCGTTGTTCGTGCTCCAGATATAGAGATATAGGCAAAGTCATGAATGAAACACGATGAACCACTTGCAAGACCCCACTTGACAATCAACGGTATCGTGTATATCTAATAATTAAATTCGTGTCTTGTAGAAAAAAACGAAAAAAATATGTGCAATAGAAAAAAAAAAAGTGTTGACTTCATGTTGATTTTTCAGTTTGTGTGTTGTCTGTATATTTGAGTTTCGATTAGTCAGAATATCAGATGATGACCAAAAAATAAATTAGGTAGATGGTGGTTTTCTAGTAAGAAAGCTTGCTCCTTATATATCAGGCTTTAAAATTTGTTATCAGTTTAGGGCTTTCATACTTTGGGCTTGAAGTTTTATGTAGTCGAAGTGCTAATGAGACTGTTTCCGAAGTGAAAATGAACTTCAGTCTTCAGATTTCTGATTTCAAACCTAAAAACCATACAAATGTAGAAAAAAAAAATGATTTGTTAAACATAGCCCAATACTAAAGTTTTGGCACTCTTATTACAAAGGGTTAATAAAGGTAAAGATTATATTACATTCTCAATGGGTTTCATTTTATGATTTAGCCCCATATCATATATAATTCGTTTGTATATTTTGATGAGTTACATTGCACTATCAAAAACCTTGTAGGGGGAAACATAATTAGACTTAGACATACATCACTCGATGACCTTAAGCGGCCTCATCATCATATTGTCCTCATGGTCCAATATCTGCAATGCAAAATCATATGTTGTTTTAAAAATCACTTGATCACTTGATTACCAATTTCAGAATCTTCAAAACTCTCCTACTTACGTGACAATGGTAGACATAACCCGGTTCTTGTGTCGGGTCGAACGGGTAAGATCCGTTAGTGTGTATATAAGAAAACCGAACCAGTAACCTCGTAACATGTCCCGGCATCATCTTGAACACGTTCTTCCAACCCCTCTCGTGTGCCGTCACCGCCGTTTTTTTCCCACGTGCGTATTTGCTGATCTGGCACTTAACGGCGTCATTAAGTTCCGTCATACACTCCTTGAACTCCTCCAATCCCGCAGCTAGTAACGCCGTTTGCTCCACCACTTTGAACAGTCCCAGATGAATATGTAACGGATGGTTATCCTCCGTCAAATTAATCACTTCCCACACCTTTGAAATCTCATAATGATTAGTAATTACTAAACCTTCAAATTTTTACGTAATTAATTCGAATTATATAGACAGTTAATTACCTCGGTGGTTCCTGATTTTGGAGTTTCCGTGACAGGTGCATCATAAGGCAAGCCGTTAACGTACAAATGAGTTGGCTCGTCCGAGTCGCTGACGTATTCATACATAGCTATGTAACGCGTAAGAACGGCGTTTGACACGTCAGCAGACGGATAATCTATAAGCTTCTTCGGAATCGTACACGTGTCAGCCTCAGACTCACCGTTGATGATGAATTTCATGATCTTGCCGTTTTCTTCGTTGACTGGGTCACCACTAGGGTAAGGATACGGCGCGTCGTTGGCGAGCACCGCCGTACGCGACCGCGATTTCGAGAAATCGACGATAACATCTGCGATTTCCGACGGAGACAAGAGGATTGATTGGGTCTTCACCGGTTTCGACAAATACGCCGAGTCGGAGCCCACGACGACGAAATCGAGACCGTTGGAGAAGAAGAACCTGAAAAATCTGGCGTTGCTGGCGTTTATAATGCGGAATCTGTATTTCCGGCGGCGAACGGATAATCGCGGCCAAGCTTTTCCGTTGACGATGATCGCATCGCCGAAGTATTCCGGTTGCCACTGCGGGTGAATCGACGGGTTGTTCCCGGTGGCGTTCATGTAAATCGAACCGTCGGTACGAAAACTCCGGTCGAAAACGACCAACAGCCGGTCGAATTCGTCGCCGGTGGGTAACCGGAGAGGAGATTCGACGGCGTGGTGGCGGAGTACGTAGGCGCCTAATAAACCGGCGAGAAGGTTGACTCGGGTCAAACCCATGGCGTGGTCGTGGTACCACATGTTACCAGGTTGTTGCTTGTTCTCGTAATGCGCCGTCGTTTTGGTCCATTTCGGTCCGGTTTCTCTGAAACCGACGGTGAACCATGCGTCGGCGTTCCCGTCGCTGGACGGTTCGTGGATTCCGCCGTGTAAGTGGACCACCGTTGGGATTCCACCGGTTTTGGGGGTGGCGGGGGAGATTGTGGGGTCCCAAGGGAGTATGTGAGATGAAGGGAGGTGATTTCGCCACGTCACGTATGTGTCTACTCCATAGACGGCTTCGATTGTTGGACCAGGAACTGTTGCTCTGCTCCGCGATGTACCGTATGCAAACACAGGCGTCGGAGGCAAATCTCTATGGAATTTCTGTGCGCATATAAAAATATCATAGATTTAAATTAAAGCCACATCATCAACCACACTATTGCAAACTACTTAGAAAATATTTCTTGCATTTCATCTTATAACACGTTAAAAGAGATTTTTTATATATTACTTAATTACTTTTCGTAACTATTTGTATTTTTGCACTGTTTTAAATTATTTTTAGAAATTATATGTTTTCAAGTGTCATATATGTAGTTTCTTAAATTTCTTGCTTTTAGTCAAAACTCTTCGTAGGAAATAAAAATGAGTTGGAATTTCGGGCCTCGGACAATATATAGGCTGAAACTCTTTGTCTTAAGAGAGCTGTAAAGAGGATTACGTAGGGTCAAGAGTAAACACATAAACGAATCTTATCATTTTATTTTATCAACGATTAGCCGTAAACAAGTGAAATACGATTATTCTCACCAATCCAGAAGAATCTAACCAGATGATTCTTTTCAAAAAACGAAAAAAAAATGTTGAATGAGGAAAAGAAGAATATACCCATTTGGTGTAGAACATGCCGATTTGAAGAGAAATGGGTTTGAGGACGCCATGAACAGAGTGGAAGCCACGGAGCCTGGGCATATCTGGGAGGTCGTCAACGAACATCTTAAGCTTCCCAACTTCGAATAGTTGTTCCTCGAGTTCCCCGCACGTGCCACCGAGCCACGTCAACGTTATTATTAGCACCATGGCTATGTTTTTCCTCCTCCGACACAGTAAAGATTCCATTTCTGACAAACTCAAGTAAATTATGTGTGTGTATGTGTTTGTGCGAGTAAATTATTTGACTTCGTCACAGAGAAATTAAGTTCTTGATCATTAGATTTAGATAGAGATATATATAGGAGGGTGTGTCTTTGAGAAAACGTGGTGGTCTATGGTTCACAGCCCTAAGTCTTATTCCACAGTATAGGAGATTTTTACATCTTTATTCTATCATTAGTCTAATTTGAAGTATAACTTTTACTCTCTTTTTTTTTCAAATAGTTTGCATGGTGTGCAGATGTCATTTTCCTTTTTAATTATTCAATTGAATGACCTTTCTTTTCAATCTGTTTATTTTGGGTTTTTCTGTTTATCTCTATATATTTTATGAAAATTCATTTCATGCTTTTAGTCTTTATGTATCGGATTTTTCGGAAGTACGCATTTAATGAAAGTTGCACAGATTATGCAAAGCTTAAAGTTGTTACTAGTGAAAAACTCTTAAAAAAATAAGCTTAATGATAAATGTGAGCCTAACTCGAAGATTCATCTTTATATATTTGCATTAGTTGTCTTCGAGGTAGGTAGTTAGGTTAATTTAGTATAACAATGAATTTGTGATCGAGAATAGATCGTAAACTCGTTAGTTTGGTTGTCGGTTATCAGTTCCAAGTCATTAAGACTCTGAGATCAGAATCTCTGTTTAATTTTGTTTTTTAAAATAAAAATGTTCGTATGGGCTTCACCTTCACAGGTGAAAAAGCTAGTAGGCGACATATATATAATTACAAATATAATGGCATCGAAAGCGAACAGTTATGAGAAAAATACAAAAAATTGGCTATAATTAATAATAAAAGCAAAATATATAAATCTCGTAAAACTAATAAATTAAGAAATTTGTTTTTGTTATTATAGCCAAATATATTATAGGTCAGATTATTGCTTTAAATCTCGTAAAACTTACAAATTAATAAATCCATACCAGAGTTAACGTTAATAGTTTTTACTTTTATATATACTAGATGAATACCTGTGTGTACATGTGGGTGTTTTGTTTGTTTTAATATACATTATAAAATTCTATTTTTCTACAAAATTAATTTATTTTTTTATTTTTGATAATATAAAATATCATCCAAATTTGTAAAAATATAGTCATTAAATTTGATTTTTTTGTTTTAATATAATTTATTAATAGACATTTTTTATAAGTTTAATCTAATTTTTTGCAAAAAATTTGGTAATATGAATATGATATGAACTCGTAAAAATGTAGTCATTATTTTTTGTAGATGTAATACTTTTTATTTTTGTACCTAACCATATATATCTTTATTATTATTTTTTTCAATCTGTTTTTTTTGTTTGTTAGTTAATTTTTAATGATAAAAATATATATTTTGTAAGACAAATTTAATATCTTCGCCAAATCGTATTTTGTTTTCTGCCCGAGACTTCAAGTCTCAATCCTTTGTCCCAGTGGTAGGGTTGTCATCGGTGGATATATCTTTATACAAAGAAAATGAATCAATGTCTATGTAAACAAAACCAGAATGAATTCAATACAAGAAATATAATACAATTTTCAAAACCCCATAAATTAAAGAGGAGACAAAGAATAAAAAATTTTACCTATTGACTTGTGGAATTTTGAGTCGATATTAGAAAGTATTGGAGATTGTTTGAGATTCTATCTTTCCAATTTCCAAAATAAAACTAATTTGCAGTTTATTATGAACCATAAATTGATATGTACTTATCTTTTGGATTTTGTGTTCAATTAAAAATGAAATTAGTATAATTTAATTGTTTGATTTTCTCATAATTTTTTTTTAGTTTGATGTGTCAAAAAAATAAATGCAAGTGTCAAGCTTGTGAAACTTAACTGAGTCTTTATATAATAGATTTTATAAATACGTAAGCTCTATTATCCCAGACTCCTTAGCAATTCACCTAATTACCTTATAGCTCAAGTGACCGAAAAAATACATGTTCAAATTGAATCTGTTATTATATATTTTTCTAAAAAGTAAAACTATAGACCATCACAAAAAGTGTTTGAAAATTAGGTTTCATAATTTAATTTAGATCGAACCCACTTGTTTTGTCAAATAAACTATTCATGAAAGGGTACTTACACAAAAATTATCCATAACTATTTTTGATGTTAAGAGAGGACTTTAGATAATATTTCTGGTGGATCGAGTCACGCACATAATATGTATATTCATTGTCATCTTTTCTCATAACAATAGATAGCAATTTTTCCAGTTACTTGAACTCATCGCTACAGCGTCGTCCGTAGTTCGTAACTTCGTACACATGAAAAAAAACAAAGGCATAATACATATCTCACGGCTCGTGTCGCCAAAAGTAGGAACTCAAGTGTGAAAGGAATTTGAAAAATGGGTCCACGATTCTAACCTCGATTCTTTTTACATCTAAGTGTTCATTTGGTAATCCATAATAATGCACAACAGCACAAGCCACATTGTATTTGTATATTAACATTAGTATAACCAATCATCAAGTAAAGCTATTGTACCAAATGTTTTTTAGATACCTCTAATTTTGGTGTCCTGCCTTACCATTACTTTTCGGCAAAGATTTTATTTTTACTTATTTATTCTATTATATTATTCTTATTAGTTTATTTTATCAATTTTCAGTTAACATAATTTCTTATTCTCTCAATCAAAACTTTTATTTTATAAGTTTTATTTTCTCTGTGTATAGAATATATTAGAGCATATAATATTGTATACAAAATTTAATATGCATAAGTTTGGCAAAAAATAAAATAAAACCATATCATCTTGACCATTGATTATGTTTCTCATGCGGTTTTAGTACTATTTTTAAATAATGTGTCTTTTCTTTATCAAAACATTATTGCAGTACAGAAGTTATCTTTAAAGAAAATAGACATATAACTTAGGGTTTTCGCGCCCATTTTTACAAAAAAAAAAAAAAAACTTAGGATTTTCGAACAAAAAGCAGGTTCCTATGCAGAATCTCCATTTATATATATATATATATATATATATATATATATATATATATATATATATACGGTGTTGGTTTCATCTGGAGGAGATGTATCATACTTGTGAAAACCAAGTTGGGGTACTATTTTTAGGCCCGGGCAATATACAAAATTCATGTGGCCCAAAACATGAAAACAAAGTTCGAATCAGATTGTAAAACTCAATTTCCCAAAAAAAAAAAAAAATCAATCGGTGTATCTTATAAATCGCAAAGTTTAAACAGAAAATTGATTGACGCATGACTGGCTAAGACATTGATTTTACTAGTCCAATTTTTAAAAATTCGAATCATGTCGCGCATTAAATTATTTAGGTGACCCGTATAACGAGATACCTACCGAGAAGCAGCCAGCAGGTGGAATAACTTTTGAGTGGATAGAGAGAATATCTTTTCGAGAGATACACACAAACCACGTTATGACAAAAATCAACCGCTCTAAACGCTCCTCTACAAATGGTGGCAACGCACCAACCGCATTTCATGAACTTCACTAGCTACACTCGTGATAACAAACATAAACCAAGACTTCACGCAAAGCATTTCAGATAGGTGAGTGATGACACAAAACAGATTCAGTAGAAAGATATAATGGTTAAAGATAACATTAAACAGTTGGAAATAAATATACTGGTACGTTTTTTTAGCTAATATGCTTCCATTTTTGTAATTGGTAACACTACTAAAACATTACCACCATACTTCATACCAATGCAAAAATGGGTTATCAAATTCAAACACACCATTAAGAGAATGACAACATCCTGCGATTTCTTACTACCATATCAATCCAAAATGGCTATATGACACAATCACAAAAAGAAGCCATAGGTGATTTAGAGGGGATAAAAAGAACTTCAAACACTGTTAATATATCACATTAGCCATTAACAAAACAAAAGATGAAACTTTCTAGCCCTGCTCCTCAAAGCACAAAAGATAACTTCTTTTCCAAGCAACCACATTTACATGATGTTGCAGCTATTGTTATTGCTAGTGTCCTCATCACTAGAGAAGTTTGTTGCAGACGAATGACTACTTTGATGCTGCTGGTGCTTCTCAGTCGGATAAGGGTAATAAGGATAATAACTGTAGGGATTAGGGGTATAATTGTAATAATACCCATTGCTTGGTGCTGGAACAAAAGCTGATCTTTGGTACATCATCTGTTGAGGCTGGTGATGATGCATCAACTGCCTATTCTGCATGTTCATCGGATGAAGATTGCTGTATCCATTCATGTTCATCATCATGCCTCCTAGTCCATTGCCATTGTTTAGGTTTTGATTAGTGACACCGTTAATGTTGTTCAACGGTGGAGCTTGATGAAGTTGTTGAATCCCATTTGGGGGATTCACGGCAGCGTTTGTGGCGCCGTTAAATCCAGCAAGGCCCATGAGAGCTCCAATCTCGTTGCTTTCAACACCAGAGCTCACTTTCCCGGCGTTTCTCATCCTCATAGCCGCAGCCATTGCTTGACTGTTCTGGTTTTGGCTGCTCTGTTTTTGGTTGACTTTCTTGGATGCGTTGACTCCGTTGTTTCCATTGTTCAATGGAACTCCTCCTCCACCGGTTTTCTTCGAGTTGGCGACGGGTTTTTGCTGTTGATTAGCCGGTTTTGGTAGCTGAACCTCTCCGTCTTCTTCCTCTTCTCCGCCGTCTTCATCTTCATCCTCCGTCATAAAGGCGGTACCTTTAGGGTTGTTCTTGGGCTTGAAGGCTTCCAGGCCAGTTTTGGCAGAGCCTTGCTTTTGACCCTTTTGATTTGCGTTTTTGATGACGTCATTAGTCTTGGGCTTCTGAGGATGGTTGTTGAGGTTAGGATTTGGGGACCAGAGCTCGGCGTGTTTGCCGGCTTTAATGAGCTTGTTGATGAGTGTGGCTGAGTCAACTGAGCCTGATACGGTTACTTTTTGATGTTCTGCTTCTATCTTAACGTGATAAACTCCTGTTTTGGTCAAAGCCAGACATCAAGAATCCAAGATAAGTAAGTAAAGATGTTTGCATGTGTGGATAAAGTTTCAGAGAGAGATAAAGGAGAAACCTTCGATTCTCTGAAGAAGTTTCTTAACCTTCTGGTTACAACCTTCACAGTGAATGTTGACTCTGAGGGAGTATGTCTGTATTTTACAAGAAACAGAACCATTAATCAACACAAATACTATGGAAAGATTAATGCACCGTTAAAAAGAAAACGAGGGTAAGACAGTGGGGAAAGTATTCATTAAGAAGGTACCTGGATTTTTAGGAGCTTAAAGTCTTCATCTTTAGTCATTGTTCAAGAAGAAAGAGGAAGAGAAATGTATAAAGTGAAGAAAAGGGGATTTTGATAACTTTGAAGGCTTTGAAAGAAGAAGCTGGAATTTTCGAAGTAGGCAATTGAGTGGAGGCTTTGGGTTTTAGAGACTTTTGCTCTGAAATCTGAAACGATGTTGAATGAGTGAGTGAGACTGACACCTAAAAGTAACAGCGACCTGACCACTTCCCTCATTAAATTTCTGAACTTTGGAGTTTAAAATTGCATTCGACCAAAATAACATTTAAGAGGGCATTTTGAATTGAAGGTTATCATTATTTTTTAGGCATATTACATACTTTTTTTAGTACTCCCAAGTCCCAAGTATTCATAAACTATAATATTAATGAAAGTTAAAAGTTATCTTAGTATTAATTAGAGAAATTAAAAAAATGTCAGAAGAATGCATGCATGAAGAGTCGGGCCCAACGGTCTATGTCTAGTCAGTGTTTGCCTTCTCCCACACTCTTCTCGATCTTCTCCCTCTCTTTCCCCAACTTTTTTCTCTTTTTTTCTAAATATTATATTATTACAATCTTTTCAGTTATTATTTTATCTATTTATTCCCCGCGTGCAACATTTTCTTCTATTATTCTTTCTCTTTTCCACCATGTTATGAATTTGATTTGATTTTGTTTTTAGAAAAAAAATGGCATTGCATGCATTTTATTTTTGTTTTTAGTTAAATAAGTTTATGCTATTTTACGATCTCGCGATATACACTGTCTTAAGATTTCGGCCCTTAGATAAATATAATATGGGCCGAAAGTGAAAACCAATGCCCGTTCCGTTTCCGTATTGGCCCAGGATTTGTATGATTTGTCTGATCAATGTCGTTCCTTTTGAAGTTTGAACCCACCTCACTGTTTATCCCTCAGTCAAATAAAAGAATCACAATAATATTTTGTTAACCTTGATATGTTATGGGCTGAAACTCATCATATCCTGAAACTTGTAGAAAACCAAAGACTTTTGCTCTTTCCTTTTTGCTAAGAAAATACTTTTGCTATTTCAAAACCCACAATGATGATATCTGTAGATGGCGGAATTCATTCTATTGTCTTGATCATCAGTAAGAACAACACAACCGAACTCTGCCACCTTTATATACAGAGCCGTGCCCAGAGATATGAAGCCCGTAAGCGAACTAAAAAAAAAACTCTCATTATCACAAATTTATATCGTATTGAATAAATAATAACTATCATCGTCTCAATTCATATAAAACAATAATAAAAATCATAATCCTAAAATAAAAATAAAGATAACAAATTTAAAATATAATTTTTCAAAGATAATAAAATTTTTTAACTAACTCTCTTTCGATAGATAAGATAACCAAGTCACTTAATATCTCCTGCGATACACTAGATCTCACCTTTTCTAAGGTAAAAAAAATATTTAGACTATCGTTTTAATAATAATGTATTATGAATAGTGAGATGAAATTATAGAGAATTATATATAATATTACAAAGAAGTATATATTTTACTGTCAGATTTTTAAAAAAATTAAAAAAAAGTATTGTATATGTTAATAAGCGGCCAACTAAATTGTCATTAGTTCATTACTGTAATTTTTTTTAGTTAAAAATTGGATCCAATATTTAACTAAAATCTATTGCTGCTACTTATGCTAGTACTACTAATCTTGGACATTCTATTTCTTTTGTAAAAGTTGGACCCGTATGCCAATACCTCTTATTGACTAACATAGGCACGACCTGTTTATATATATTTTCTTTATCATACAAAATTATCTACAAGAAGCAAAAACCGTCCACAATAAATATACTAATTTGAAATACATATGACCATCATATAGCAACTATCATCTTTCTTTCTTTATGTTTAGAAATTTCATATGAAACTCGAAATCATAATCTACAACATTTTGTTAACTATAAGTCTATAATACATAACTAAAAAAAATTACTATATAAACCACTCGTATATCAAAAATATATATGTGGAGCCAATACAATAGTCCAATATACGTTCCTTTCACGAAAAACCTAGTTACCAAAAAATCACTTTCAGATGATTCGTATTGATCACATGATTTTGTTAGACACTTAGCCAACATTACATAACTCTTGATGTAAACTGCCCATTTCAATATTATATCAATTGTTTCTTGTGGATATTCATACTCTGCCGTGATTAGTGTTTCAACATGAATCATTTCGCCGTTAATGTCCCAAACACCATACACGTTGCAATTGAACAAAAACTTCTTAACCCCTGGGCCTTACCTGGTCGAAACATCTTAATTATCAGCATCAACGAAACTTTGACTCTCAGTTTTCAAGTCTTCAATGTCTAGCTATGTTCTATGCCACGCGTTTGCTGTGTTACTCCTCGTCTGTCCATTTTTTTGTGTCTTTTTTTACATTTTCACATGTCACAATAGATTTTCTAGAATTTTGGGGTCGTAATTAATAAGTCAAGTCATCACCCGACAATGACCGTATTATCATGTTTAGTTCTTTTTTGTGTGTGCGTGTGGTTAGAGTGTGTATTTTTTCGTTCTCGTTGACAACAAACAAAAAGATGACATATTTAGTTATTTTCTCGCTGTAATTTGAATGTTCCTACGATACTTGTTTGGTGCTACATCGAATTTGATATAAGTCGGATACTTATCGAGTTACAGGTGTTATGATTTTGTCAACTCGATAGTTGTTCTAATTAGGAAATAACGATATTGTTTTTGTTAGTTTCGATCAGAAATAGAATTACTTCGTCCGACTTCCGACATATGCGGATACGTTGTACACGTTGTCTGCGACTCAGCGGTCAATGGCATATGTACTTTTGCTAATGTTCTTATGCCGACTAGCTAGAAAGTCTTGAATTTTATAGTGGTTAAATAACTTATAATTAACTTGTGATAAAGAAAACATTCTATTATATATATATATAAACTAATTACATATAGGATTTTACCTTTGATATCAATCAATAAAACTGAATATTTCTAACCAACCACGCAAAAATGTTAAATATTTATCTAGGGAGGTAGATATTTTTTTTCTTAGTTACAATAAAGTAAACGAATCACATAAGTTTATTATTTTCTTAACCAACCACGCAATATTATAAGATACAACTAATAAAACTTGTCCCCTTACTGGTGGTCGGCAAACTATGATATGTTCCAAATTTTAATAATCACATACAATAATAAGCAATTGAATTGCATGCATTTTGAATTGTAGTTACTACTTTCCAATAAATATTTATTCACTATCAAATATCTTATCTTCTTCTTATCCAAAGACTTCATCAGCGACATCCTTTCCACCGAGGAACAATACCATTAATTACGTAGATATACAATGGGACCCATGAAATTGAACGAATGTACACCGTCAGATCTTACACGTGTCAAACTAATGCAAATATGGAATAAAATTGTTTGTTGTCTGGCTTTTTACTTGCCAAGGATTTCTCCAGCGTCATAGAATCTTTCAACTTTTTGTTAACCAACCACTGCCTCCACAAGACTCTTTTACTAGTATCGGCTAATCGAGTGAAAGCAAAATTCTGGTCTAGTATAGTTATTTAAATACATATTTTATTCGACAGGGCATTAATTATACTATAATTATCCACCGCCATGTTAATCCTTTAATCACGGATTTTTTTTTTCGGATAAAGAAGAGTGTCACCGTTAATGACACTTCACACAGAACTAACAAAACATCTCACAGTTCATTCGTATAATATGGTCGTGTTTAATCTTGCTTACCATTGAATTCAGGTCGGGGTTTTTAAGCTTTAAGATATTAGTAACCCAAATAAAACTGAATATGATCATTCGATTATGCTAGCATGATCACTATCCGTCTGTCACATCTGAATTTAAATTCGTTAGCGTAACAAAAAAAATATAATAATAATATTTTGGTTGATCCAGTTACATATCTATTTAACTTCATGTTTGAATTCATGTTTGAATTCAAAATAGATTAATGATATTATCTTTGTTCCGATGTAGTTTAGAACTTTAGATTTAATTATTAGTTTTATGGATATTTAAATAACCAGTTTAACTTAATGAAAACTTGGGCTAATGTTCTTTCTTCTAGCTCGCATCAAATCAGTTTGGTTTATCGAGAGTTCTATAAAGTTCATCTCAATCGAATGTTTCCGACATAAATCTTAAGTTAAAATTGTGCTTGCATGCCGTAGAAAACACAGTAAAGCAATTTCTATTATTGAGAATTAAATAGCCTTATAAGTAATTAAACGCAAAGTGTGAGAATAACACAGTACATATTTTTTTTTTCCATAAGTTGCTTTGTTTATGACTCTACACAAGACCAAAAAAAAGTCTACATACAAACTTTATAAGAAAAAACATTTACTAACAAATTCTTACCGTTCAATACTTAAGTACTAGCTAGCTAAACTCATTCACATGACGGTGCAGGCGTTAGGGTTCTCGTCGCTGAAAAGGGACATGAGCTTATCGTCTGTACCTCCCGGCTGCGCCTGAGCCTGCTCCGATTTCCTCACAAAACCCGGTGGGGCTCTCTTGTCGTAAGCTCCAGCTGCGTACGGATAAGCCACCATTGTGTACGGAACGTACGGCCACAACTCAGCTTTCTTCTTCCCAGTGCTTTGCACTCTCTTCAACACTTTCTTAGGATCCACGTAACCACTTACCGTCACTTTGTTCATCTTTCTATTCACTTCCACAGATTTTGCTCCTATTCAAACCAAAACAATAAAAAAGGAGTGGTGAGTAAGGCCGTGTTTGGCTGATTTGGAAAGGGAATTACGTTGGACACGTCAGATTACATAAATCGTGGATATTGTTAATTACTACGGTACAGTATAAGTTTATAAGTAGTTTTCTTGTATGTGGTATGCATAATTACGTGTGGATCATAATTAACTTGTAACACAATATATATATATATATATATATATTTTTTTTTTTTTTTCAATATTAACAAGAAAGGCGAGTGGTGTTTTGACTAGAGGAGCATTGACTTGAGGATCGAACCTTTCATGGAGGAAACAGCGTTCTTGATTTTGCGTTCGCATCCGTCACAGTCTATCTTCACCTTTATATTCACCGTCTGCTTGAAAAGGTTAAACAATTAATAAACGAGGAAATTAACAACAGGTAAACGGCGTCGTTTAGGGATTTTAGCTACCTGCATGACTTTATGCTTCTTCCGTTTTCTTATTGAAACGTAGAAATGGTCTGATAGATAGTCGGAGAGAAAATCCAAAGCTCCCATGTTTACTGTCCTAGAGAGAGAGAGAGATATCTTTAGAGAGAGAGATTTGTAGAGAGAGAGAGAGAGCTAGTAATGGATCCTGTGGGAGTATAGTATATACATATATATATATATATAGGGAAGTTTGGGTGGTGAGTATTATGTTCCGAGAATTAGCAAACACACATTATTTAACTTATTGATGAGTTGAACATTAATAATTGTTATTAGGTCAGGTGTAACGATATAACTATTTAAATTTGGAGGTGTGGAAAGATATTTATATATTTATATGTATATATATTGATGTGCTCCTCAAAATATTTCCAGGCGGACAATGAGGCCGTTTCCTTTCACTCATCATCAGGTCATTTTCTGATGCATGGTCAATTATTTGTACTACATAAAGCAAACTTGTTTAAAGAAATATTTGATTATGGAATTTACTATATAGCTTCAACTTATGTCATTTATCTGGTGAAAAATACTACAAATTTGATAAACTGTTATCTACCGATTGGCTGAAAACAGTCCATCAATAAATCAGATCGGTGATACAAAATTTCAAAAGACTAAAGTAACCATTACTTAAATTAAGCGATTTTTGAGTTGCAAAGAAACTAAGGCGATTTAGATGATGAAAACAAATATAATGCAAAAATATCCGTCAATTAAACCAAATAAGTCCGAATAATCTTTTGACACATTTTATTTGTTTAAAAATCATTTCTGTCAACTTTTAAGTTACCAATTGAAATCGATTGGAACTGGAGAGTGGAGACAGACAGTGTATGGATTTCTAATTATCTTTCAAACATGTTATGAAGACTATGAAGGAAAAACATATCGAGTATGTAATTATTGCTCTTTGACTTTAATTTTAACTTAGGATCGATATTATTTTGGACCTTTTGGTATACCATGCAAGAGGCAACTGCGACCCACACGAATACAAAATAATTGAAACATTACACATATATAGTAAACAAAATGGAGCCCACCTCCCGATTTTAAAAACTAAAATTCATATATCTGGAAACTTATCAACCAATGCAGGAGATGCATGCATTTTACATTTTTTCCTATTCTATCGCGATTTCTTTTGTCATAGTAATTCATCCAAAGATCTTGTTGCATTTAAATGTATCAGGATAGTTGTTGTTGTTTTTTAGGTTTTTAATCTTGATTTGTCCATATGACCAAACGTAACTTTTCTTTCTTAGGTTTAGCAAGAGTAGAAAAAGTTTTTTTTTTTAAATTGTCCATATGAAACATTGTAAAGAGAAATATTTTAAAGTACTATTAACATATGAAACTAGATACTGTAACTCCTAAACGACTTAGAATATATATATTCCCTATTTTTATCTACACATGATTCATATTATATTCACTTTTGAATAGGATATCTTATTCATAATACTCTCACTTTCGAATTGATGCGCGTAAATTACAAATAACAAACGTTGACATTGATATTACTTCACTGAAACATGCATACGATTTTAAATTTTAGTTATCTTGCAAAGTCTTACGAACTAAATAACAACTTTTGTCCCTATGCTCTCTCATGATGAACCGGACTGACTGCAGTATATATATATAGTTGTTTGGTTATCGCTAAAAGATTATGTCGGTTCAAGATGATCGTACTCCAAGATCAGCTAAAAACGTTTTTATCCACCTCAGTTCCCCTGTAGCGACCGCCATTGCAGAATGCTCGGTTTATGCGTACAAACTAAAATTGTTTTCCAAGAAATTAGAGTCTCTCCAGGATAACGTCGTATAAAGCATTCAAAGATCGTTAAGTGAGTGGACATGTAATCCAGTCCAAACCTCAATAAACCTTTATTCGTACATGAATTTGGGCTTTAAGCAGAATGTCTTGTCCAAAACAGCTTTTGCTACCTTCTAATGCGCCGTTCGTAACTCATGTATGACTTGAGATAATACATGTACGTTGAACCACATTTCAGGCCGTATAATTGTCAAATAGACCCACTTCCCTCTTAGTCTGTAATACCTTCCGGGTTCCGGTTCTTTACATTTTAGACCATCATCCAAAATTAAGTACCCTGTGATTAGGTTCCGTATGAAGTGAAATCGGTTTAGTTTATGCATATGTCCACATAGTCGATTAGTACTTGAAAAAAAAATAACCATATAGATTTACTCTGTCATTGCTGTGAATCTGTAACCTGTAGAACTCATGGCATTATTTACGCAAATTTGACGATGAATACTTACTAGTTTAATAGATTAATTAATGTTGGAAAGTTATAATTTAAACGCATAAGAAGTAAGAAGATACAAATTGTTAAATTCTTTTTTTGTTTTCATACACATCTCTGATTTAGAAAATTTATCCAAATTGACCTGTTTAACAAAACTGTCGTGCCAAAGGATATACTTTTTATTTGGTTACAAAAAATAATTCTGTTTCCGACGTTTTGCAATATCTCCATATATATATATATATAGACTCTTATGTCACGTTTCTTATATAATGTGTTATTTAATTATATACCAACAATAGTAATCAGTGGTCACCGGATATTTTAAACTTACTGGGTTGATTGTGCGTAATTTTAACTTATGTGGACAAAAGGGGTTTGGGGAGATTAGGTTGAAATTTTGGTAAACGTCCCTTTTACCTGTTTGGTAATATCTTCTCTTATATATACTTAAATTTAGTATGCAACATGTGTACACGAATTATTAATAGTCCAGTAACTTGCGGAGACGAATTATTAATAATTCAATCGTATCGTATCGTGCATAAAATATATCCAAATATGTACTATAATAACATAATTTCGTAGTTGTAAGTAATATATGGTCCTTTTTAATATATAGTTTGAAATCATACGAAAAGATTGACAATTCTCTTGACGACAACGATCCTATTCAAAATTTGTTACAAACCCAGTATTCGACATCGTTTAGGTTACAAACATGACCTCATGGGTTTTACATTAATTGGTTGATGATTTGATGTTCATATACTTAATTTATCAAGAAACCACTTGTCAAGAACTCAGAGTCTGCAAAACGACTAGTACGTTTTCTTGTTGACTAGGATTCAGCCATTCAGGGTTAAGCAACTATATTGAGTGCAGATTACACATATACATATAGGTTTTTGAAATCTTTTGATAATTTTCTCATCATGTAAAAGGTCACAACAGCTCTATATATTCATAAAAGTTTTATCGACGCATCTAGTTCAGTGGTCACATGAGAGAGCATTTTGTATTTGCCATTATCAGAAAAATACTGCAAATATCCTAAGTTTTGAGTTTTAGAAATGTTATAGCTTGTAGACAGTTCAGTCAGTAATTGATCACAATTATACACGATCTAATCATGTTTTGCGGATTTAAATTGTCTTTGATAATAGTCAGAATGTCAAATTATGGAAATAACAATCATACTCAACATAATCATAGGATCACTGAAGCCTAGAGTTTAAGGCCCAAAAGGCCAATACAATCCCAAATGATTTGGTGTAACCGAAGCGAATCGAACAAGAATTTTATTAATTTATCTATTTTTGATCTAAAACCGAACCACAAATATGTGTAGCTTGGTAGTTGGTAGTTTGGACTTTGGACATACATGTATAATATTTTCATCACAACCGAAAACTTGAATGTCTCAAATCAAACGGACCTATTTCTATATGTTATTTTTCTTACAGACAAAAATAAAACTGTCTTGGAAAAGAAAAATATTATATAACGACCAAAAAAAAAGAAAACTGTAAGAATGTAACTACTCATTCTTTTTAAAAAATGATCGCTGAACTGATGTACACAAGATTATCGTTTTCTTATAATAATGTTTACGATTAGATTACTCTAAAGTGTACTATGCCGGTTTTTCCAAAAACATTTGCACCTACAAAAACAGAAAAAAAAATCAATCTAAAACATCCAATGTTTTCTTTTACTAATCAGTAAATAAAAAATATTTTCACACTGGTAAAAATCAATCTTGCAATAAATTTCAAAATCAAGATATTTTTTTTTGCTATTTTTTTTTGTTGTTGTTGCTGTCGCTTGTTTGAAAACCGACTTGATAATATTTGTTCAACCGACCTACTAAGATTTGTTCAAAACCGACTTGATAATGGATTAAGTAACGCACAAGCCAGGATAATTAGATATTCTCACGAGATAAAAATACAAATCCTGGTTTTGAAAAGAGGCTGATTCCGTTCTTTTCAGTGACCGGACTTAACCCTAGCACCAACTCTCTCCACCGTCAAATTCCAACTTTCCCGGCGAGGATGAAGCGAATTGTAAGGATTTCATTCACCGACGAAGAGGCCACCGATTCTTCCAGCAGCGAAGACGAACAGACGAAGAGCGAATCGCCGTCGCGCCGCCGAGGGAAGAAGTTCGTCAAGGAGATCGTCATCGACTCACCCGATTCCCCAAATAATCTCGAGGTCAGCAAAACGCGGTTTAAAATCAGGATTCCGGCGAAGCTTCTAGCTGCGACGGGGAAGAAGAAGAAGTTCCGAGGCGTGAGGCAGAGGCCTTGGGGTAAGTGGGCGGCGGAGATCAGATGCGGCAGAGCTCGCGGTGGTGATCGGAAGGGAAGACCTGTCCGTCTCTGGCTTGGGACCTTTGAAACCGCCGAGGAAGCTGCTCTCGCTTACGACAACGCCGCGATTCAGCTTATTGGGCCTGACGCGCCCACTAATTTCGGCCGGCCCAAGGTGGAATTGCCGGCGGTGAAGCTGGATTCCGATGCTGGTGCCTCCGTTGCTTCTCGGGAAGAGGAGGAGGCGTGACTCTTCTGTTTAACCTTACCCATCTTTTGTAAATTGATTATCTTTCTTAACTTCAAGCCCTCTTGTACAGGTTTCTAAGTTCTAATTTCTCATTCCAGATTCTTGATATATAATTGTACATTGTGATGATCTGGTGATGTTTTCTTCAAATTGGAGCAGATTTGGAATGACTAATGCTTGAATTTCCATATCGTTTTTGCCTTAATCCGTCAAGGAAGCTTAATTAAAATTAAAAAGTGTTTCTTTGAAGTCTCTAGTTCGTTCATACTTGCACAATCCAATTCTCTCTTTGTTCACGATCAGTTTCCTCTGTTCCTCTGGATTTACAGGAGCAGATTATTGTATCTTATAGGTCAAATACACTTTTGCTACTTGGCTCAATATCTTGAGCTCTTTTGCTTATTCAACTCTCTTTTAGCTGCTGCTTCACCTCGTCCAAGTTCATAATCTGTGATAATAACTTAATTGATCTTAATGAGCGTTTCTTGTTGATCCTGTCTCTCTGCTTTGTCTAATTGTCACTCTCACCAACTAGAAAGATTTGATCCCTTTTAGAAAGCTTTGTCAATACCAAATCAGACCGAAGCTGATACACCATGACCATATAATCATTGTAACCTAAAGCTAGTTCACAAGACCATCAGAACAGACTGAAGATTACAATTTTCAGGTGATGTACTAACAGTCATTACTTAATTTTGAACCAAAACCATATAAAAGCAACTTTCTATAACTGGATCTGTCACAACTTATGTCAGCTAATGAAAACCCTCTCTTTTCGGTAAATGAGTTGAAACCTTGCAAGACAAATTCTTGAAGGGCTTCTCCGTAATAAATACCTAGTCTCCTAAGTAGTGAAACGACGTCGTTAGGAACCGAAGTAAAGCTTCGTGCAAAACCCCTAGCTTAACACCACTAGAGAGGCGACAAGAGTTGAAGGAAGACGAAATATGGGGAAATCAAAGAGAGAAGATCTGAATCAGTTTCTGATTGCTCATCTCAACACCATCTACGATACTCTCCAGGTAATTACTCTTTGTTTCATGTTTCCGCGATGAATTAGAATCGTAATTAGACACAAATTTAAGGTAAATTTTTTTTTTTTTTTTTTGCAGTTGTTCGATCGAACAGCGTCTCCTACAGAGGAGAAAGTTAACTGGAACGATGTTCTTCAGATGTCTGATCACCTCTCTAAACAAGCCACCATAGGTTATAGAATAAAGACTTCTCCTTTCGGTTTCTTTTTAGTTGCGCTGATGCTGAAACTTTGTTTCGTTCTTTACATTTCTCGAATTTTTAGTGGGAATGCTATGGACTGGAGAAGCACCAAAAGCTGAATCACTCAAGGAGACTATGGAGTCTTACTTCAACGCTCTTCAAGGCTTTTTGCTTTGTTGCCATGGAAGCACAGTTGGAGCTGGGCCTACACTTTCTTCAATCATACATGTCTCTGTCAAGCAAATCGTTGATTCCAGCTTCAGATTGTTGCAGGGTTCTGTTTCCTTATACGGTAAAGACGTCTCTTCTCTTGTGGTTGCCAACAACTGTCAATTTCTAAACTCTTTTCTTATAGTGTTGTATAGCCATAGTTTGATTTTCTTCTGGAGGTATTTCTAGAATTCTAGTGAGTAATTAAGATTGACTTGCTTGTTGAAGCTTTCTTATGTTTGTCTGGTGTGTTTGAATCTGTTGTTAACCAGAGGGATCATATGAAAAGGACAAGAAGCCTTCTATTCCACAGCTTTCAGGAGCAGTTTGGGAAGCATGCTCGGGTTTCAAGAAGGTTCCTGCAACAAACATCATCGCAATTGGGAGAGCTATTACGCAGGTTGCGGTTTCCATGAAGGATGTTCTTAGGGAGATGAAAGAAGTGAAGCCAGCTTGTCCTTCACCTGAGCTTGAGGCATCTGGTGATAATAACACAGATGATGATGACGACGACGATTTAGGCGATGATTTGTCTCCTGAAGAAATGGAAGTTGCTCAAATGGTTGCTGAGATTGTTTCTGAGATGCTCATGGTGATGAAAGAACTCATCCGAGTTATCACTGGGATGATCAAGCTGGAGAATCCAAAGGATAATAGCGGGTTTGTGGACTCGCTTGAGAAGATACTAAAGCTGTGTCAAGGAACAGGAGTACAAATCGATGAGCTTGGAGCTTGCGTTTATCCACCGCAGGAGATAAACAAGATGCAGCAAACGGTGAAGATAATACAAGAAAATCTCGATGAAGTTGAGGCTGAAGTTGGAGGTTTGAAGAGTTCTTCAGACGCCTTTTCCGGAGCTTGCATAAAGCTTCGAAACTCGATGAAGAACATGGAAACTGAATTGGACAAAAGATGTGAAGCTGAAGTAGTTGTTGAGATGCAGAATGTTACTCTTGGCAGTTAGAGAAAGTTTGGATTTTGTAAGGTTTCTTTGAGTTTCATCTTTGTCTTTCAGGTTCTGTCGGAAAGTGGCATGTGTCTTTTAACATTCATGATATGTATTGTTCAGTGTCTTGCATACAATTCCCAAATTTTATAGATATGTAACTTAGATATTGTTTTTCGTATCTACCCCACTTGCAAAAAATAAGCATTTCATTTTGGAAATTGGATATTGAGAATATAGATTTCGGACATTCTATAGAGTATAGAGTATAGACAAGATCATGTGAAAGTTGTTAACTTCATGAGACTTGGACAAGTAGGTAATATCACATGATAATGTTTTTCAAAACCGGATCCAATTAGCAAACCGGTGACATATTTGGGGTCGTGGTTCAACCGGTTGGAACCTTGGTTTTCTATTTTTTTGTTACTTATATTGTACGTAAATTTGAGTTTGACTTCAGAAAGCAGAGTTGAGCACAGAACCGGATTAAACGGTTTTAACAGTGGTTTAATGGCTTTGGATAAAATCCAAACCGGATGGTAGATGGCAATGGAACCGGTTCGGTTAAGAGAACAATTGAGATAAACCCTTGTTTTTGTAGGCTCCGGGAGATGATCGCCGACGCCCACGGGAGGGGAGAGATGGCACAAGGCTTCGTGGAAAATTAATGGCCGCTCCTCCTTCTCCTCTCGGATCTTCTTTGGAAAACCCAGAAAACAATTCTCTTGATCCATTCGATTTCGTTCCTATGTGTTCCTCTCTGTTTCTTCAATGATCCTATGTCTCCGTCTCTGTCTCAGAGCTTCGAGATCTTTCTTCTCTACTTCTTCTACTGCCAACAACAGCGTCTCTGTCTCTAAGCTACGCCTCCTCTTTCAATCCTCTAATCTCCCTCCTCCTCCTGCTTCGTCCTCCTCCTCCTCCAATCTCGAGTCCTATTTCGCTAATCTCATTTTGACTTCCCACGGGTACAATCCGAATCGCAACTGGTCTACCCATCAGTTTCGTCTCCTCCTCACTGACCCAGATTTGCTTATTAGAGTCCTCAATATGATTCGAGAAAAGCCAGAGATCGCTTATCATTTTTTCAAGTGGCTCCAGCATCAGCGAGATGTCAAGCAGTCGCTGCAAGCCTTCGCTGCGGTGCTCGAGATCTTAGCGGAGAATGATTTGATGAACAAAGCGTATTGGGTTGCTGAGAGGAGCATCGATCTTGGTATGCACGGAATTGATGATCTTTTGATTGAAGGGGGCTTTGATAAAAAGATTGCCTTTAAGCTCCTGGATCTCTTGTTGTGGGTTTACACGAAGAAATCTATGGCGGAGCAGTGTTTGTTGAGCTTTGGGAAGATGATTAGGAAAGGTTTCTTGCCTAGTGTTAGAAACTGTAACATACTTTTGAGGGTTCTTAGGGATAAACGGATGATGAATGAGGCTCAAGAGGTTTATAGGACGATGGTCGAACACGGTATAATGCCCACTGTTATCACCATTAACACCATGCTGGATTCTTGTTTCAAGGCTGGAGATTTGGACCAAGTCCCGGAGATTGTATCAGAGATGGAGAGGAAAGTTATGCCAACGGCTATTACCTTTAACACCATGCTGGATTCTTGTTTCAAGGCTGGAGATTTGCAGCAAGTCCCCAGGATTTTGTCAGAGATGGAGAGAAGAGAGGTTGATGCTACTGAGGTGACTTACAATATACTGATCAATGGATTCTCCAAGAATGGTAAAATGGTGGAAGCTAAGCGCTTTCATGGAGATATGCGAAGATCTGGATTCCCTGTTACAGCTTATTCGTTTAATCCGCTGATTGAAGGGTATTGCAAACAAGGCTTGTTCAATGAAGCTTGGGGAGTTACGGAGGATATGCTCAACGCGGGTATTCCTCCAACCACATCTACGTATAATATCTATATACGAGCGCTCTGTGAGTTTAAAAGAATAGAGGATGCTAGACGGCTGTTACTTGGTATGGCAGCTCCTGATGTTGTGTCTTATAACACACTGATGCATGGATACATCAAGGTGCGGAAGATTGCAGAGGCTTTTCTCTTGTTTGGTGAGTTGAGAGCTAGGAATATCCGTCCCAGTGTTGTCACTTACAATACTCTAATGGATGGTCTTTGCGAGTCAGGGAACTTGGAACATGCTCAGCGGTTAAAAGAAGAAATGGCCAGCCAAAATATCAGTCCTGATGTGAAGACGTACACGACTCTTGTAAAAGGATTTGTTAAGAACGGGAATCTATCCATGGCTACTGTAACTTATAATGAGATGTTGGGGAAAGGGATTAAACCTGATAGATATGCATGCACTACAAGGATTGTGGGTGAACTGCAGCTTGGAGATTCTGATAAAGCATTTCGTCTGCAGGAAGAGATGGTGGTAAAGGATCAGTATGCTCGAGATCTGATCACCTATAACGTTCGTATAGATGGACTCTGCAAGGTTGGGAATCTGGAAGAAGCGATTGAGTTTCAGCGTAAGATTTATAGAGACGGTCTTGTCCCTGATCGTGTTACTTACACCACGGTTATTCGTGCTTATTTAGAGAAGGGCCGGTTTAAGATGGCCAAAGTCTTGTATCAAGAAATGCTGAGGAAAAGGTTATCTCCTTCTGTGATTACTTACTTTGTGTTGATTCATGGTCATGCGAAAGTGGGAAGGCTACAACAAGCCTTCCAGTATTCCAGCGAGATGAAAAAGAGAGGGGTTCGTCCAAACGTCATGACGTGCAATGCTCTTTTACATGGCATATGCAAAGCTGGTGAGATAGATGAAGCTTACAGATACTTCTGCAAGATGAGAGATAATGGGATTCCACCGAATAAATACAGCTACACGTTGCTAATAAACAAGAACTCTGAGCTCGGTAAATGGGAAGAGGTTGTCAAGTTGTATAAAGAGATGCTAGATAAAGAAATCGAGCCAGATGCGTATACACATTGGGCCTTGTTCAAGTATTTGGACAAAGACCACAGATCACGAGAGGTCGAGTTCCTTGAAAAGTTAATACGCAGTTGACTAGGAAGCAAAGGTGGTGACTTTTGAAATGATACATATTTATGTTTGGAGCTAGCCGGTTTTCTTTCCCTCAGAGCATATGGTCAAATTTACAATTACTATGCACAAAAGCTAGTTGATGGCTCAGCTTGATTGGTATGTAGAAATTCTTCTCTCAGCTTTCACAAGGCAGCTACTTGTCGTGCATTTATCTGTGTAGATATTAGATTGTAATGCAGCTACCTTTGCAGGGGGAAACACACACTGAGCTATGGGCAGAATCGATCAAATGTTGTTGAAGCTCGTTTACTTGTAGCTTAACTCATTCTTACCTGCAAGTTACTACACAGCAGAGACAAAGAAGAATAGGAGGAATAAAGAAGACACATAAAAAGTGGTGTTTGCAAAAGAAGTTCACACTCGGGGAAGAAAGATTCCTGTGTATTTGTTTAATTCTTTGGATAACAATTTTTGGGGAAGAGAGAAAGTGTGAATCACATATAACTTCATTGTAGGACATTTTTGGGAAGAAAGATGAAAGCAACAAGGCTCTGCTTCTCGCTAGTCTCTTAAGCATGTTTTAGGTAAACATTAGAATTAGTTCTCTCTCTTATGTAAGCTCTCTGTCACGTTCTTCTTTCTGTGTCTTTCTCTATCTCTCATAATACATCAGTGAGTAATTTATTTTGTACAAATCAAGCGAATCTATTTTTATCTATTTGGAGTAAAGAAAATAAAAAATAGTGAATAACGTAAAGCAAAATTTCCACTAACAACAACATTTATCCATTTGCTAATTACAAACAATTCAGATAGAAATTTTTTTTTGACCTGAATTCACTAAGATTAATTACCAAAAAAATCAGCGTTTCTAAAAATGTCCGAGTGGGTCCCACAACAAATTTTCTTTCGGGAGGTTCTATACAAATCCGAAACCCTAACCCCCCAGACAAACCATCATCATCTCTTTCACGCATCAAACGTAAACCCTAGAATGCGCATCGCCTCTCTGACCTGAATGTGCAACCTAAGTCGTCTAAGATCTATGGCTCTCGATTCTTCCGGCAAACAATCCGAGCAGCAGCAGCCGCAGCAACAACCGCGAGTCGCCCCCGGAATCGGCGAGGCGGGATTGAAGCTCCGGAGAATCCCTAACGAAGAGCATGAGCCGGAAAGCTATGAGGATCTAGAGTTGGATTTTGACCCGGCTCTGTACAGCTCGCTTGAGCGCCACCTTCCCGAGCAGCTCCTCAATTCCTCCCGCCTCGACAAGGCTCGTTACATGAGGGACATTCTTCACCGATACTGCCCTGTCACTGAGCGAGTCCGGGTAAGCTTTCCTTCTTTTTTGTTCGAGCTTCCGTTTCTTGAAATTGAGCTTGGATTTGTTCCTCATTTCTTCTTGTGAACAGATTCAGAGGCATAGAGAATACAGGCAGAAAATCGTGTCTTCTTACCAGGTAATTTTTGGTTTTTTAGTTATATCGAATTGGGCAAACGCGTCTTGTCTCGATTGTTTCATTGAATCTTTCTTGATTGTTGTTCATCTGATTTTCCAGCGTCTGCATGAAGAGATATATTCTCTTGACGCTTCTAGTTTCTTCGCGCCTTCGTTTCTTGAAGCTGTTAGTGGGAAGTCAGAGGAGAGTTTTAAAAACACATTTGTTCAATCCAAATCGGGGATCTTCACTTTTGAAATGCTTAAGCCACGGTTTTGTGAAATGTTACTAGCAGAGGTATGATGAATGAGTTAAAGTTATAATTTTTGGGCTGTAGCTGGTCTTCGATTTCAGATTCTAACTAGTTTTTCTCAGGTTGAACATATGGAGAGATGGGTCTATGATTCAAGATCCACGATAATGAGACCCAACACGCTGAACAAATTTGGTGTTGTCCTTGATGATTTTGGCTTTGAAAGCATGCTCCAGAAGCTGGTTGATGACTTCATTAGTCCTATAGCTAAAGGTTAACATTTTGTAGATTTTGGGTATTGTTGCAAAAAGTTTGTTGTTGTGATATGGTATGTATGTGCTCATGGGTTTGGTTTTGATCTTCTGTCAGTTTTGTTCCCGGAAGTCTGTGGAACCTCTCTAGATTCTCACCATGGCTTTATTGTTGAATATGGAAAAGATAGGGATGTTGATCTTGGTAAGCTCCACAATAGTCTCTTCCTTGGTTGGTTAGATTTGAACTGGTGGAATATCTAAAGCTTGCGTCTTGATTTTTAGGGTTTCACGTGGATGACGCAGAGGTTACTTTGAATGTCTGCTTGGGTAAACAATTTTCTGGTGGGGAGCTGTATTTCCGAGGTGTGAGATGCGACAACCATGTGAATTCCGAAAGCATTGAAGAGGTACTTGTGAAACCAACCATCATGCACTCAGTGTCATTTATAATTGTGCGCATTTAGTGATGTGATCTCTTATCTCTATGATTATAATGTGGGTTAATAACTGATTAGCTTACTTGCACATTCATAGTTTGTATAGCCAACACTCAAAAGATTCCTCATTGATTCTTCTGTAGGAAGTTTATGATTACTCTCATGTACCTGGTCATGCTGTTCTTCATCGTGGGCGTCACCGCCATGGTGCTAGAGCTACAACTGCTGGACACCGAGTCAACTTGATTCTGTGGTGTAGAAGGTAAAGCCTTTTCACACTGGTTTCCCCATTTAACTAAAGTTCTACACGAATGCTAGATATCTTCATCAGCCAATGTCTTCACATCTGTTTCATGAACCATTTCAAAAGTGGTAAGACTGTTGATTGGATTTCATGTTCCCCTGTCTTTCTCATGTAGCTCAACTTTTCGAGATATGAAGAATTTTCAAACAGAGTTCTCAGGGTGGTGCCCAGGATGCAAACGTGATAGACAGAATAGGCAGCAAGCGTCAATCAAAGCAACTACAGAGGTATATCAATGCTGCATTATGGATGATGTTTTTGCAAGCAATTGTTTTCTTTTACTCATGTGGTTTTGCTTTTGTTTCGTTTTCTTTTCTGCGATTTTGCAGGTGCTGAAGAGGAGAGCAGCAGAGAAGGTGCTTGCTGAGCTCGCTTCAAGATCATCTGCCAACTAAATTAAACTGGGATATGCCAAAAAATCCTGTCGTCTTTGTATCATTTCAGTGACTATGTATATAGAGGCAAGGGAAATGGTTTGTTTGTACTCATTGAAATATCTTTGTCAAGGGTAAATTTTGTTCCATTTTACAGGATTGCTGTAACAATAAATTTCTTAGATAATTGGATGCAATCAAAAACACGTTGCAAACTAAACACAAATGATACATGATGTGACTGCTTGGAGAGATGCAAAAATTAACGAAAAGGAAGAAGAACGAACTTCTCTTTAGTTGAACTAAGAAATTCTCAACATTTTGTAACCGTGGGAGCTGACAAGTAACACCGGTTAAGAAAAAAAAAAATGCCATTGCTGAAGTATTCTGGGGGGTCTTCAATGATCCCTTTTGCTCTCTTTAAGCGTTTTATGCAATTTCCTAGTTTGAGTCAAAACACACTCTTGGTCGAACAAAGCTGACACAACCGCTACACCTTTTAGATTCGGTGCATCGATCCGCATAACAGACTCAGCATTTGAGATTCCAATGCCTCCAATGGCAACCACTGGTAATTCTGATGCCTTGCATACTTCTCTGAGACCGTCGAGTCCTATGGTACGATTGTTGGCCTTAGTGTTTGTTGGGAAAACTCCTCCTGACCCAATGTAGTCCGCACCATCTTTCCATGCTTGGTGGGCTTGTTCTGGTGTCTTACATGAGACCCCAATGATCTTGTCCGGGCCAAGAAGAGACCGAACTAGATCAACCGGCATGTCTGATTGACCGACATGGACTCCATCAGCGTCACAAGCAAGGGCAATGTCGATCCTGTCGTTTATCAGCAAACAAACTCCACGTGACCGGCATATTTCAACGCATGATTTTGCTTCTTCGAGAAACTCCCGAGTTTCAGCTTCTTTCTCCCTGCAGAACCACTGAGATGTCATAAGGGGCATCCATAATACAGAGATACACAAAGAATTTAATCTAGAACGAAGTTCTATTATAGCTAAATATGTTAAAACCTCAGCTGAATGATTGTGGCTCCTCCTTCTACAGCAGCTTTCACGGCATCCACAATGGATCGGTTCCATTTTATGTTCATTCTAGAATCTGTAACAGCGTATAGAAACAGGTCATCTGGATTGAATGTGCTGCGTCGATAGGTTTGAGTATCCTTCTTAAGACCCAAAAAGTGATCAAAGGGTCCTTGCATCCCACTGCCAATCACAATATCTTTGCTATAACTTAGGGCATTATCGACAAAGCGTTTAGCCACCTGCCAACATTAGAGAGGTCTGGGACTTGAGATTGGCCTTGTTAATACAGTTTTCTAATCCAAAAACAGATATTCTCAGTCCCCAAATACGTTTCCCTAGCATCAATCCTCCAAACATGTCTGCTGAAAAGTTGAACTTTTAAAAACAGTGTTCCATTTTAAATCAATTCCACTATTAAATAGCTCTTTCGGAGAGACTAGTATATATCACATAGAGCCATGAGCATTGAACATTATGCGTAAAAATGTTTTGGGAAAAGAAGTATACCTTCACGGCTGAGAGCATGGAAGAGCCTTTTGCAAGCTCTGCTGCAATACATGAAGCCAAAGTGCAACCAGTCCCATGAGTATTTCTCGTAGTTATGCGAGGAGAACGGAGTTCATGAAACACCTTGCCTAAGAAAAAAGTTACACATGTTTTTAAAGTTTTTAACAACAAATGTACAAGTCCATCAAGCTTCATCAACAAAGCCAGTATAAGAATCTTATTTTGGGAAAGACTGATGAGTTCTCATACCATCAAAGTAAACATCTACGGAATCTGATGATCCAGGAAGATCACCACCTTTGACAAGTACGAATCTGATTAAGTAAAAAAAAGAAGTGGATCAACATCACACAGTAATGCTCCAGACCAAGCAGGACCACATAGCAATCAAACTTAAAAGAAAGAACTTTATGTCCATACAACTGCCAATGAACCACCAGAAGGTTTCGTCTCAAATTCATCCACACTAGGTTAAGTTTAAGGAATGAAAATAAAAAGGAGTGAAGGTTGCAGAAGAATGAGAGAAAAATGAAAACCTAGGACCCATTTCATGCAACGATTTTGCCGCAGACCGCATTTCTGCAACAGTCTCAATCCGAACACCACCAAGTAAAGCAGATGCTTCTTTCACATTTGGGGTTATTATGTCAGCAATTGGCAGTAATCTCTCTCTGCAATTAGAAAACATAGTCAGACGCATATAGAACACACCAATCACTGAAGTCAGAACACATAGAATTACAGACTTAAACTGCTTAAAAGTTTACTTGAAGATGGAGAGAATAGAAGAACCAGCCAGAACGTGCCCACTTGTTGACACCATCACAGGATCAACAACCAAAGCTGCCTTAAGATAACGAACTATATTAAGCATTGAAAGACACAATTGAAAATACAACAATCGAGGTGTTCTGCTTCCTACCACGGACTGGAAAATCTGAAAGATTTTGAAGAAGAACTTCGACGATTTCAGGGGAAGGAAGCATCCCAGTCTTCACCTATTACTCCAATTGATCATCTTCAGAGTCAGAAGAGAGAAAGAGGACTCTAATCAGTAAGAAGAAGAGCTTACGACGTCGAATTCGAAGTCGGAGAGAACAGATTTCAGCTGTTCGGAGACGAATTGCGGAGGAAGAAGATGAACGGATTGTACGCCTCGAGTGTTCTGAGCAGTGACGGCGGTTATGACGGAAGCACAATAGACACCACGAGCCGCGCAAACTTTGAGGTCGGCTTGGATTCCAGCTCCGGCGCCGGAATCCGATCCCGCCACAGTCAGAACCTGTGCAACCTTTGTAACGGTCTCCGGTGTCGTCATAGACGCCGTCGTCTTCGTCGCGCTTCTCCAACTCGCCGGCCAACTCCTAATTCCTCCTAAGCTATTCATTTTCGCTCCTTTCCTTTTTTTGCTTTTTATTTTACTCCCATGACCAAATATTTTCTTATTTTATTGAACTAAAGTAGATTCTTTTTTTTTTTTTGATCAAACAGTAGATTCTTTTTTTAATTTTCTATTGTGTGAAACAAAATAGGTAAATTAGAAGCAATCTAGCTTAATGATTATCTCTAATATTACATACATAATTCCATCGATTTTCATAATCTTCATAATTCCGCAATCTTATGAATTGATAAATGAAAAAAGTATATTTACTCTAGGCATAAGAAATCTGTGTATGATACATTGATACTTGTGGTCTACACAAAAGAAAAAAGGAATAAAGATAAAATACATTGATAAATTTGAAAGCAAGCTTTATATAATTGATATATATACAACAACGTTTCAGAATACTTACAATCACAAGCTATTCAAACGACTTTATTAATTCCAGACACATCCATAAAACTAAAGAGGAAGGCCAAAGCTGTTTTCGTTTTACAAATCAGCATATGCATCATCATCATCAAATCACAAGCAGCTTACATTAAAACGTGTAAGTGTATATATTATTATCATAGATTATATACAGAAGCTATACAATTTACCTAAGTGGTACTGTTTGCGTTACACTTACATGTGAGCTTCAATGTTTTGCATGAGCTGAGTCAGCCATGGACCGTGAACTCTGACCGAGACACTAGCCACGACCCCAAGGACTCGAGCAGTCTCTAAAACCCTCTCTTTCAAACCACTACTTCCTCCTCCTCCCACTTTCTTCAACTCTCTTTCCACCAATGTCTTCCCATTTTCTCCATTCCCAGCCAATAAAACTCCTCTCACTGCTTTGTATATACAATCTGTAACTCTCTCATACACCGTGTTACCTTCTTCCAAACTCTTCCGCAACAATCCTCCCATCATCTTCTTCTTCTCTTCTCCTTCTTCACTCATTGTTGTCTCGACGATCTCCATTAGTCCTGCTTCCTCCTTTCCATCTAACAGATCCAACAATTTCTTTGCCATGGCTTCTGTCTCGCTTTCGCTCTTCACCATTCTCTCACTTGCAAGCATCTGTCGCCAAATGAGCAAGCTGCGTAACACATAATATCGCAAATCTTTTTTTAATTTCAGGTAAAAAAAACTTTCTGTAATTGAGTCTTGTAACTTTAATATATAACCATCATTCATACCTTGTGGATACTACGACTATCTTCTGAATTTCAGCTTGAATACCCCTCACGCGAGAGAGGTTGAGCAGGAATGTTTCTGGTAATACTTGTAGAGTTAAACCAGATACTTGACTCACTAGCTTCAACAATCCGAGCCTCACTGCCAAATCAACTTTTTCTCCCTTGCATTCTACCAGTTTACCTTCTGAACCAAAGCATAAGAAAGCATAAGTGCTACAATATAAAAAATTTTACATTTGCAGAGTTGGTTCCTCAATCAAGACAAACCTGCAGCGTCCGTAACAGATGATTGTGACGAGCTATTGACTGGGGTTAAAAAGCTTCCACCCGTTTTAAGAGAAATTCCCATGGAGGATCTCTCAACCACATTCAAGGCAGAAAGCATATTGGTGTGCTCTTCCCATTCGTTTTTGCAGGACAAGAGCGTTGAAATCCACCTTCGGGTTACTGGTAGTGAATCGTAGGCTTGAGTGGGAGGTCCATAATGCTTTTCAAAAGCTTGTGTAAGGTAATCAAAGCCTGCTTGCCCTTGCAAAAAGGGTTTCATTATTGTTATGCGACCTATGCCTATTTCTCGCTTAAGCTCCTGTTGGATATTGAAAAGAAAAAAAATATGAAGAAGCTGATAAGGGACAAGCCATTGCTGATGAAGAGGATGAGATTTAAAAAGAAGAAGCTGGTGGATACAGACCTGAATCTGCTCAAGAATGAAGCGGATGCCCTTGACTATTGCAACGGCGCGGAGGTTACCAGATTCATCTTTAGCTTGACACAACCTGTGAAGTTCCTCGAGCAGATTCTGGTGGGTGCTTTCATTCTCACGGTCATTAGCTGGAGCAGAGAGTTTGCGCAGAGTAACCAACGAAAACTCAAGCATCTTTCCGAGGTAATCGATATCCAAGGTGCCGGAGTTAAGCAACTACCAATAAAAGAAGAAATGAGAACCACATCTTTTTTACGAACTGAAATACATAGAAACGATTAGTCACTTAATATAGGACCAGAAGAGATGAGCCAAACCTGTGAGAGAATATCCAGATCAATAGTTTCAGTTATTTCTACTTTCCAGCTATCTGGCGCCATTTGGCAAAGTTCGTCCCTCACTTCTCTCATGAGGTTAGATATGCAACTATAGTCTGGCTCCTCCAGTTTCATGGATTCCATGACACTGTCCCAAAAAGCTTTCTCCATAGTCTCCTTTATCTTTCTCTGCAGCACACATTTAAAAACCAATGCTTAATACATTCTCCTATAATTGCTATCACTGTATCAATGCTTAGAAATTCGTAGTAATTACGACAAAGTGCAGAACTGCAGAAGTCAAATATCATCAAAAGTACTTAAGCTCAATGCAAAGAAAACAAACCTTAAGATTGTCCTCCTCATCCTTGACACTGGATCCACCCGAAAACTTGAAATTCCAATCATGCAGGAGCTCGTTCACAATCAACTCATTCTCTTTTGAAACCTCCTCCACAGTGTCATTACTGACCCTAGAGAGTCCAGATGAGGGTGGCATATCATCCTTAAATAAAGAACGCATTACGGGTTTTGACCCTCCAACACCTACGCTATCTTTACTTCTGCTGCTTGAACTAGACACAGACTGAACTGGAGATGAAGCTGGGCTTGGAGAAAAGAAACAGGCGAGCTGATGAGCCAAAGGGCTTCCATTCTCCTTGGCCTGAAAGTACTTTGACCGTGTTTCCGACAACGCACTTTCCATGCGCTCAACTCCTGCATTTCCACTCAGGTGCCGTACTTTTTCAGTTAGAAGTTCTTGATCTTGTGTTACCTACAACAAGAATTCACGTTACATTGCAAATTATCAAAAAATTCGTCTTAAATGGAAAAGGTGGAAGATCAAAGAGATATAAAATGCCAAAGATTAAAAAAAAGGGGAATTACAGAGAGCTGAGTAAGCAAACCTGCATCTGAATTGCTTTCTTATCATGAGTGAGGATAGTGTCATCCCCTTCTGGAGTAATCTTGCATTTTTGAATCATAGAGAGCTCAAGCTGACACGCTGCTCTCACCAAGTCATCTTCCAACAACCGAGCATCCTTAACTTTCCAAATCACAAATGAATTCAAAAAGGAGCACCATGCCTTATCGAATAACTCCAGCTGAGATCTCAAGGTCCTAAGTTTTGATTCTCCACCAGAGCACTTAACAGGGCCTTCTTGAATAACTTTTATCAACAACTTAAACTCCCTCACGAACCCTTTCGCTGAGTTATTGAGAGCAGCCTCTTGATCACCTCGTCCGTTAAAAACAGCGTCCGGGTGACCGAGTATCATAAAGGCAGAAAGAACAACTCTGACAGGATACCTAGACATCTTCACAGATGTCCCGGCCACACTCCTACCGGGAGAGACTTTCTTTCCTTTTCTCATCCTCAGAGTACTTGGCGTAGCCTTTCTCCTTGGGGTGGCAACTCTTCTAAGAAGGTGATCAATGTTGTCCAATATGGACGGTTTAGAAGCGGCGGTAACATTCTTAGAAGCTTCTAAGCGAGTTTCAAGGCGATCGAGCAAAGCTTTAACAGCTTTGATAGTAACAGGAGACTCGATTAGCACAGCAAGCTGCTCAAACGGCAGTAACTCGTTAATCTTCAAACCATCATAATCTTTGGCCAAGTCCAAAGTTGTCCTCTTCTGTCTCACAAAGCACCTCCAACACCTAATAAACAACCCAAGAACAAAATCTGTGAAACTTAAGGCCAATAAAGAAAAGAAAAATTGTGTAATGCTTTCTTATTACCTAGACAGCTTCCTAGAGAGAAGATCAGCATCTTCCTGCATCATATCGCAATAGAGACTAATGGAATCACGCTGTCTTCTTCTCTGACGAAGAAACTCCGACCTATGTCTTTTTGCCTGAATTGTCAAATACAAAAAACTTACGATCAAGAAACAGAACAGAACAAGAGAAAACAAAGATCAAAGCTTCTGCATCTACATATATATTTATTACCCTTTGCAATTTGTCTTCAAGTTTGTCCCTCATTTTACTTCTCTCCATCTCACGCTGGTTAGAAACAGAGTTGGCAACGTGGCGTACTTGCTGGACGCGAGCACGTGCTTTCTTCTTCTCAGCTTCAAGCAACCCGAGCCGTTTCTTCTCAGCAGCTACACGCTTCTGATTGATCGAAGCACGAACTCGCTCCTTGTACTTGCTCTCCCTCGCCATCCTCCTCATCATCGACTGAGATGTTCTCTCTTTCGCCGACGCCCTTTTCTGATGCGAAGCCTTGAGAATCCTCATCCTATTGGCTTCAGCCTTTTGGACACGAGACTCCACTTGAGTTCCAAGCTTCACGCGTTCCCTCTCAGACCGAATCTCCACGCTCGTCCTCGCTGCTTGTCTCAACTCATCCAGTTTCGCTAGACGCATCTGCGCCTTTGAAAGAATCTCCAACCTACAATTCAAGCATACAATCAGAGAGAGAGAGAGAGAGATCAGTGAAAGTCTCTGACTTTAACTTACCTTTTCTGTTCAGCAGCAAGGAGCCTTGCCTCGATTCGTTGGCCAAGCTCTTCATCGGACGATCGTGATGGGCTTCTGGGTTTCGCACGAGCCTTTCTCGAAACGTTGTGATAGAATTGCTGCAGTTTACAGATTTTTCACCGGAGAAAAGACAAAAGCTTTCGCAAATTAAATATGGAAAATTGGAGAATTCAAAGACTTGGTCGTTTTATTTCAGGGTAAAGGGATAAATCGGGTAAGAAAAGTGAAAGAACCTGTCTTCGAAGATGCGCATGGAGAAGCTTGTCTTCAATATCTTGAACAGAAGGTACTGTCTTCTTCTTACTACAGTCAGGCAAAAGCCTCTCACGAATCCTCCGAGGAACTCTCGTCACCGACGGTGGAATCTCCGTCGCGATTTCGAGAGCGATCGCTTCCCCTCGATCATTCTCCATCGTTTTCCGATCAAATCAGTAAACAATCTCGGTCTGAAATCTTATGGATTCAACAAACAAAGAGAAAAAGTGATTTTCAGAGATGAAAGTTGAAGAAGGAAGAAGAGATATTGGAGTTGCTTTGTGTTTTTCTTTCTTCTCTTCTTTATTGTGTGCCAAAGAAATTCGGTTTTGTTTTTCTCGTTTTTTGGTTTTAATAAGAGGAAAAAAAAAAAAAGACTGTTTGTTTGGTCACAAAGCGTTGCCTTGTGGATCGAAAAACTTAAAAGCGTATTTTTTTCATTCTAAGGTTATCTGAGAACTTGACACGTCAGCGAGGAACCTAACCGTGTTTGTTTAATTAAATTGACGATAGTACCCTTTTTGTTGCAGCGGAATTTCCTGACGCTACCTACTCTCTCGTATGATTTTTATTTTTATTTATTTTGGTTCCTTCTTTCAGGCAGCCAAATAAATAATTCTGTAGAAAGTTTTCGAATATAAATAGTAGTATTATTTTACCCACATTCTCGCATGATCTTAAAATCGCAATAGAATGAAATTAAAAAGTAAATAATCGACAGCTAGACTCAGATTGAGAGATGATATATCAACGTGGATCAAGTTCCACTCCTTTCGTTTACGACAAAAAAAGTGTTGCATTTTAAAACATAGTTATAAGATATGCGACACACCAAAAAAAAAACCAAACCAAGTAAACCAGAAAAGTCGTTGGATAAACTTCTAATGGCATGTAACATACCATTTACGTTAATATTCGGAATTTTTTTTTTATTAGTGCCGTCTTTTATCAATACGATCATTTATAAGAAGATCTTAACATATTATAATAATCTACTGATCGTAACGCATATTTAGAATTACTTATATTACAGTTTTTGAAAAGGTTTCATCTACAATCAAACAAAAGGTGTATTTTGTGGAAAATGAAAATTTGAAACTAGGGTAGAATCGCTAAGCTAACAACTAACCCGATTGCATTTATGATTTATACGAATAATTTTGTTTATTATTATTTTATTGTCATCAATAATTTTGTTTATTTAATGTTAGCACAACATCTAGTTCCATTCAATCAAGAAGAAATACAAAACAAAAAGTCTCTTTTAGGATTACAAATTAATATGATGAAGTTGAATTTCTAATAGACAGTTGCATTCTAAATGAGCAGTGTACGCCATTGAATTGATATCACCATCAAAATGTCGAAGACCTAGAGAAAATTTGAGATAGATTAAGATTAGCAACTTACTTGATATTAAGATAACTAGAGTAGCCATAAACTTGTAACCTTCAATGTCGACGAAGAAAATACTAAAGTGGTCCTATTAATTCTTTGGACCTCTGATCTATACCATTCACTCAATTTATGAACGGGAACACAACCAAAACTCTAATAATGTTTTGAAAAAGAAAGGAAATTATTCAGCAACTTGGCTTTAAAGGTTATTCCAACAATTGACACTATCTAAAGACACTACTTTGAGCCTTTGAGTAACACCTTAGTCTCTCCCTTTGATTGGAAGCACGTGGTATAAAGATTGTAACGCTTCAATTTCAAAGACTTTTCTAGACTTTTTGAGAAAATAAAATAGACCAACTTTATAAAAGCATAAATTATCTCTAATTACGTAGAAGTTAACAAGTGTAGTTTCTTAGCATATGTATAAATTGATCAATAAAAATATATGAATTATGGATAAACTTACTCTAATCTATCAATCTAGGATTAAATACAGTATTCTTAAATAGTTAAATGCAAATGAACACGAGAAACAACTCGATGGTAGTATTCTTCACTATACACCCATATACGATAAATTGTATAACGAAAAACAAAGAGGCTATAAATAATATTAAACTCAATATATTGATAATTTTTGTCATGCTAAATCCATTCTGATTGATTAAGCAAAGAGGCTCTCTCTAGAAGAAAGTTTATTGGTAATTTTGATGTTAAAGAAAGAAAGTTGATGCATTCATGTATGATGGGTTGGGTTATGAGGCGATTCCATGTATATAGCCAAGAGGAAGGCAGATAGCACCTGTTGAATCTTTTAAACCAGTGCAAATTATGAAAGCATTACAATGATGCCCGCACTGTATACTTATTTTTTTTTCTCACCCATAAGCAAATTCTTTATAGGTTTTAAACTTTAATCAAAGCCTGAGAACAGTACTAGACTATTTAGTAATAGGCTAATAGCCCATTTACCGTTGAGTTATGTTCACTCTTAAACTATAGTTCATTTTCTTAGAGCTTTCTTAATCGAATCTTCACATAGTACATCACCAAAATTGTGGCTTTTCAATTTTCTTCTTGCTTGGTGAAATTTTTAGTGATCTCTTTTTCTTATCTTCTATAGTCTTATATATTTTTATTTTATTTTTTGAGATTACATTTTTTATTTATGTAGCATTTATAAAGATTAGTTTCCTTAATATGAATGAAGATATTTTCTTCCGGAATGAATTAACATAAATTTCTTACCAAAAAAAGTTAAAGAATCAAAATTTGATATTTAAAGAGATAAAATAAAATCAAAAACTTTAAATATAAAAATGGTAAATGTTTCGGATTTATAAATTTTCGGTGTAAATCCTCCGAATCTCGGTGCCGCATATCGTTGGGTTTAACGCACAGAGCCCAAAATTCGCTTCAGTATATACACACACACGAGTCCTCAACAATCAATTCGACATTTTGATCGGCTCTTCTTCGTTACTCAAAAAACCCTAAATACCGATTCTCTTGCGATTCAGCAAAACCCTAGATTTCCGCTGCTAAGCTGAGTGAAGAATGGAGGGTTCGTCGACCATCGCGAGGAAGACATGGGAGCTCGAGAACAACATTCTAACCGTGGATCCTCCGGATTCATCCTCCGACGGCATATTCTACTACGACGACACCGCGCAGGCCAAGGTCCAGCAGGATAAGCCATGGGCTTCCGATCCTAACTACTTCAAGCGCGTTCAAATCTCGGCGCTCGCTCTTCTCAAGATGGTTGTACACGCGCGCTCTGGTGGCACAATCGAGATTATGGGTCTTATGCAGGGGAAAACCGATGGTGATACAATCATCGTTATGGACGCTTTTGCTTTGCCTGTCGAAGGTACCGAGACTAGGGTTAATGCTCAGGCCGATGCGTACGAGTACATGGTTGAATACTCACAGACCAACAAGCTGGTAATGTATCTCTTTCTGTAGCTCCTTATCTCTCACAAAGCTGCGTCTTTGCGAGATTCTTATGCTCCTTGTGTCTATCTTTGTGACATTCTGGGTTTTAGGAATGCCCTCTTAGTTATTCTTGTTTAGTGACCTTTGATGGCTATCACAATCAGTTGCTACTTGCTCTGATCTTTATGCAAATTTTTGCTGGTGTTATCATATTTCTGCAGAAGCTTCAAGCTTTCTTTAAACTCTGTTATTCAAGAATTCAAACTGTTTGATTGGTGATTTGTATAATCTTGAACGATAGGCTGGGCGGTTGGAGAATGTTGTTGGATGGTATCACTCTCATCCTGGGTATGGATGCTGGCTCTCGGGTATCGATGTTTCAACACAGATGCTTAACCAGCAGTATCAGGAACCCTTCTTGGCTGTTGTTATTGATCCAACAAGGACTGTTTCGGCTGGTAAGGTTGAGATCGGAGCATTCAGAACATATCCAGAGGGACATAAGATCTCAGATGATCATGTTTCAGAGTACCAGACTATCCCTCTAAACAAGATCGAGGACTTTGGTGTTCATTGCAAACAGGTAATTGTTAGGATCCTCATTTCTTAATTTTTGATCTTGGAGGCTTTTTTCCATCATCGCTCTTATGATTAGTCTTTTTGATGTTGCAGTACTATTCATTGGACATCACTTACTTCAAGTCATCTCTTGATAGCCACCTTCTGGATCTCCTTTGGAACAAGTACTGGGTGAACACTCTTTCTTCTTCCCCGCTGCTGGGCAATGGAGACTATGTTGCCGGACAAATATCAGATTTGGGTAAATTCTAGGATATGCAAGACCAAGTTAATTTTTTTTACTAGTTTAATAATTTCCCTTTTCTTATCATTTTAATCCTTTACCAATGAAGCTGAGAAGCTTGAGCAAGCCGAGAGTCAACTGGCTCACTCCCGGTTTGGAGGGATACCGGCCACTCTTCAGAGGAAAAAAGAGGTTTGTCTAAGTGGTGGCTTTTATGTTCTTATTGTTTCCTGGCTGTCTGAGACAGAGGACCATGATTTTGAGCTCTTCCACATGCCACTTGTCAAGCTTTTTCTTATCTAGAAATTAAGTGCTACTATCAACATCTAGCTACTTGGATTGATAGTTTGTAGAAAATCTTGTTTGCCTATCAGAATTTGCAACCTCTCTTTATTCTTATTAGGCTGTATGATGCTTAGATATATACTAATAGTTTACCTGCACATCAATATGGTTCACCTTTTCTGTTTGTAGGATTTCACAGTTGCGTGTTTGTTTAGTCTACATATTACAGAATTGTTAAAGTTTGAACAAGTAAAAATTGAAAGACTTTGATGTGTCAATTCGTCAACAAGTCGCTGTCAATAGTCTGCGTTGGTTTTCTAGAGTTGTGTTGTTTCAATCTTGTTTACTTTCTAGAGTCACCTGTTTGGGAGATTTCAAAGCCTAACATATATGTGTGTGTGTTGTGGATGATCACTTTCAGGACGAGTCTCCACTTGCTAAGATAACTCGAGATAGTGCAAAGATAACTGTCGAGCAGGTCCATGGACTAATGTCACAGGTGAGTAAACACAATCTGTAATTTATTCCGTTTTGGTTCATGAATCCATGTGATTCACTCTCGATTTTTTCACCCATCAATGTGCACAGGTGATCAAAGACATCTTGTTCAATTCCCCTCGTGAGTCCAACAAACCTCCAAGCGAACCATCGGATCCAGAGCCCATGATTACATCGTGAAGTTGATATTCTTTTGTTTTTGTCTGCGCAATTGACTTCCCTTTTGACCCGGTTTATGAGGCAGTATGTATGTTATGGATTGGCAAACATTGGCTTAGGGGCTGACTTTAATAAAATACTTCTAAAAAGCTTCTTTTTTTTTTTCTTTTTTTTTCAGCCTTCTTGGGTATGCTTTCAAAAGGGCTGTTTTCAAAAAAGCTTATTTTTTTTCCTAAAATATATTATATTTGTAGTTCGCGTTTTAAATTATTTTTTCATAAGACATTTAATTAAAAAGTGAAATATTGAAACAACCTTAGATGAACGTGGATGGGGATACACCATGTTTTCTCGCTAGATTTGTTCAGCCCTCTATTGTCATTAAGGTTATGTCAAGACAGCAATAGAAGGTTGTGTGAAAACTGAACTGAAAAGCATACATTGGGATAACGGAGTACATTGTGACTACAGTGGTCACTGATCTGCCGAATGACTAAAGCTACAAAGACTAAGTACATGAAACATGCAACAAAAAGGCTGGCAGGGTTGTTATGCTGATATTTTGCTTAAACATTTTTCCAGTCATTAAAACAGCACATGGTTTTGGGTGCTTCATTTTTCTTTTTACATTAATCCTAACAGACATTTTTGTTTGTCTTGTTGATTAGCCATCCCTAGGCTAAACAAGATAACAAATATAAGCCGATACAGGCATCAGCTTTAAGTTTGGCACATGATGAGTGATTGATGATCCTGCTCCATTAGCAATATCACTATCTCTCAAGAGAGAACCATTATCTCTCGAGAAGATGCAATTGCAAGAAGGTGAGAGATGACAATACGACATGATCACCATCTGATATTGAAGATCCCATTGGGGAGGGGGATCTGCAAATAAAAGCCACCTCAAATTCCATAACATGGGGTGGCTTTTAGAACAGAGGGAGTGAAAAAAAAAAGTGTTGAGATAGCCAGAGAGCCTCCAATTAACCATAGATGACTCTGGACTTGAGTAGAAGAAAGGAAAGATGATGATGATGATGATGTGAAACTTGATAGCTACCAAAGACTCTAAGCTTCTTTTCAACGGTAAGGAATGAGAGGTGCTTGAAGTGGAAAGCCGGTTACGCCTGTGACAAAGCAAAACATACTGTCAACAATATTAGTCATCTATAATAATGTATCTCTCTTTTTTTTTTTTTTTTTGGGCTTTGTTGTATATTATCTAATATCATAGTTCATAGATGAACCTTGTTGAAGAGAAATGGTAGGAGGAGAGTAATGGTGAGGGTTGTTATAAGAAGAGAAGTGATGATGATAAAATGGTTGTGGTTGAGAGAATTGGACTCCACCACCACCACCGCAAGGATAAAAAGGAGCGGCGGATGCGGCTGCTGCGGTTAGTCCACCGCCTCCACCGTTTCCATTTCCATATACTCCGTATTGCCCTGCTGGCCCTGAATTGCAGCCGTACACGCCGTATAAGCTCTGTATCATGTGTAACACATTAATTATCTTAGACCTTGAATTACTATATAACTGTTAGATTCTTGAGACAGAAAAGAATCTTGGATTCGTTATACAAGTACTTTTTATCTTAATGTCAGAGAAATAAAAGTTACGGACCGTAGGGAATGGAGAGTAATCTGACGAGTATGGAGCGTACCTGCGAATATCAAATCATTGTTTTTCTTTTACACTTTAAGAGTGACAACAAATATGCATGCACGTGGCACCACATGAGCATGAGACACAAGACAGAAGGAAAGCATGTGAGGAGAGAGAGAGAGAGAGAGAGAGAGAGAGAGAGAGAGAGAGAGAGAGAGAGAGAGTAAAATGATTGGTGAAAGAGGGAATCAGTTCGTTTTTACAAGCTGTCCGTTGACTACTTTGTCAGTCAATTTAGTCTATCGAAAGACTGTGAAAATTTAATTAAAAAAACAAAAACAAAAGAGTTGATCTATTATACTATGAATGAATATTAATAGTGTCGGTCCACAATCAAAATGGAAACATTAGAGGACAGCCAGCTATGTTATATGCAAAATTGTTTTGTTCCATTGAATTGACAATATATATGAGTTGTATGGTATCATGCATGCATGTTATGTTGATGCATGTATACATGCAGGTACTATCATCATGATCATTACATGGAAAATAAAAAAGAGAGAGAGGAAAAAGAGAGAGAGAGTAAATTACCCGAAGAGATTGAGAGGGAGGTGGGGATAGTGAGGGAAAGTGGGTGGTGGATGAGGTGGTCCAAAACCAGTCTGCATTGTACTCATCATCACTCTCATATTGTTAATTCTTCCTCCTCCTCCTCCTAACACATTCATCGATCCTCCATCATCAACAACAACATCATTTTGATTATCAACACAAAGCTATATATACTGATATACATCTCTATATATGGTCCATTAACGTCAAATCACCAACTATATATAATGTAATTCCAATACTTAAATTGGCCACAAATTTCTAACCAATAAAACCAGCTTTGTATGGACACCAACCATATATTCACTAAGAATTGTCCCTTTTGTTTCTTCATCTAATTAATTGCATAAGTATACACACACAGAATAATATTATCTAGAGAAAGAGATACAAATGCTATATTAACCATGATTAGGAGTGGAGGGTTTGGATCTTTGAAGACCGAGAGAGGCAAGGTTGCAATTTGCTCTTCTGCCGTCGATCATCGGAGTAGCGTCCACACAAGCCCTCCTCGCCGCCTCTGCCTCCTTGAATGTCACCTGATCGATCACCACCACTTTACTAATCAGTTCCCTTTTTTTTTAGTATATATCTATATCACTCTCTATATATAAAAACAAGGAGTAGTATATACGAATCCGTAGCCCTTGGATCTGCCGGAGGCCTTGTCGGTGATGACTACGGCTTCAAAAATATCTCCAAACTGCTCAAAGTGCTTCTTCATCGTCTCCTTGTGCGTCTCCCAAGCTAATCCTCCCACAAACACCTTCGTGTACGTCGTGTCTCCCATCCCTATTATTCCTCCCGCCATTTCTTTTCTCCGATCAAACCCCTCTCTCTCTCTCTCTCTCTCTCTCTCTCTCTCTCTCTCTCTCTCTCTAGAGTATGTGTATGTTTAGAGTTACAACACAATTATCTTATCTTTAGCTACTATCTCTATGTTTCACTTGAGAGAGATGAAAAAGTTAGAAATAGGCTACAAAGGAGTCTATATAAATAGTAGGAAAGAGATTAGAGATCTACTTAGTAAGATTCATAGGATAAAGTTTTTTTTTTCTTCTTAGGGTTGATTGATATGTAATGAGAACAAGAAGAAGAAGATGTAAGAGAGAAAAAAAAGCGAAAATAAAAATAATTAAAAAGTTACATAGGGAAAAAGATATTGGACGTGAATTCTGTATTAGACAGTATTGCCCCCCACTCCCCCCACATCCTCTCTATCCTTCTTCCGATATTGCTCGTGTCTCTCACGCAGCCTCTACACAAAGGTTATGTGGTGTTGGCGACTTGACGTGCGATAGATGCGCGTGAGAATAGAGGCATTTGCTTATTCTTGTTTATTGTATCAGTAGCATCATCTCCTGCGTTACGTTCAATTATATTTTAAGGGAGTTAAGGAGAAAAAAAAAAATAGAAGTTAAATTTTGTTATAAAAATGTTTAGTTGCTCTTTTGTTTTTGAACGACCCACAGTTTTGTTTTTGTTACAACTTCATCACCAAAATGATTGGTAGAGATGGGAGAATCGATCTAACGGTAGGAATTGATTTTTTAAATCCTCTCAAACTTTTTTTTTACACTCTCTATTGAAAGCCATTTTGCATTAAATTTCTAGAACATTTCATAAAATGTACCTAAAGAAAAAGGTTTGGAACTGACCAATAAATCTTGGAAACCCATTGGGTAAATTGAGCCTTGAAAGCTCGCTTGGTTCAATAGATCATATATAAATCATCTCCATGGGAGGAATCACTTGCACCTATTATTACTCAACCAAGACGTAATGTAACGAAGTAGCACAGATCCACGCATGGTATATTCCAGCCCAATTCTTGAGAGGAGTCGGAAGATTTCTCTCATCAATCAGGAATCTAGGCCATCGCGATTCTTTGTAAAGTGGATGGCTCATTCATGGTCTACAAAAAGAATATTGTAATTATCACTCATTAGAGAACACTACTGTTATTGCATTTGGATCAGTCTTTACAATCCCATCTATAAATATATAGAGTCATCGCAATATATATATATTCTCATGGTGTCTTGTTAGACCTTATGATTTACATATTTTATATATCACAAGTATTCGTACGGGTGGGAATATAAAGTTTTTTTTTTTTTTTTTTGTAGTTGTTTGTTTATACAATTCTATCTGATCCCTAGTTTACATCCTCGTCAACGGACATGTTGTTGTCACTGACTAATCAACTAACGATATATACAAATATTATAGTATAAACTAACAAATTCATGCTTTCATGTCGTTACGTACTGTTTTGTGTATAAATAAGTGAATCACATCTCTTCATTTCCATACAATAGCCTAAAGTATATATCATATTTTTGACTTTGTAGCTTAAAAACACAACTAACGAACATGGCTAAACGTCTCCTTCTTCTTATTCTTCTTCGTCCTCTCTTCTTGGCTATTCTTCTTCTTGCCGTCACCGTTACAGAATCCGAAGCTTACTCCACAACGACGCCGTTTCAAAGACATAAGCCGGAGAAACACACCCACCTCCACTTCTACTTCCATGACGTCATCTCCGGTGACAAACCCACCGCCATCAGAGTCACCAAACCCACCGTCACAAACTCTTCAGCCGTCTCATCATTTGGTGTGGTTGTGATCGCCGACAACCTGTTGACCGAGGGACCCGACCGGACCTCGAAGGAAGTGGGGAGAGGTCAGGGTATGTACGCATCGACCGACATGAATGCCTTAACCTTCACGATGGTCTTTAACTTGGTGTTCACGGAAGGAGAGTTTAACGGCAGCACCGTCGCGATGTATGGACGGAACTCGGTTATGTTGGAGGTGAGAGAGATGCCCATCATTGGAGGCACCGGTGCCTTCAGGTTCGCTAGAGGCTATGCACAGGCCAAGAATTATAAGCTTGATGGTTTAGATGCCGTCGTCGAGTACAACGTTTTCATTTTGCATTAACTATTTTGGATTTTATTTATTGTAATTTGAGAATAATTAATTTGTTAAAAACTGTTGTTGTTGTGTCAAGGTGTGTAGATAACTTAAAAAACGACTGCACCACGAGTCCTATAAAAATATATAATAAGTTTCTGACCAGACAAAAATAAGCTTCATTATATAGCGTACAATATGGTCATATATATTACCAAACACTATTAGATGATCTTATAAAAATTTCTGATATGATCCGAAAAGGTTACTTATAAAAGAATATATAAGATCATAACAACAATAGTCTTGATCGTCTTGACCATTACAGTTTCTTTCTGCTTATGGACCCTTTCCTCTGCGCGATTTAGAGGGCGGCAGATATATAGGGGCAGTAGGAGGGAGAGGCGACTGCGAGCCCGGTCCTTGACCTGCCAATAATTGACATTATATATATTATATTTACCATAAATTTTACTCGGAATTTTTTTTTTTATAACTTTGATATAGCCACGAGCTAAAATAAATACTAATCTACAAACCCGCACAAAGATATTTATAAGAAAAACTGGAAAATATATTAATCTTCAGAATTGAGAGATTTTAATGAAGAATAGAAACTGTAATCCAAGAGAAACTTCAATCATAGTGAATTATTGGGAGGTAAGTTTCATATTATATATGTATGATCTTTCAGAAAAAAAAAAAACCCTCTAAATAGCAAAGCAAGAGATTGAATGTGTACTAACGTTGGTTACGGTTGGCAGCTTCGGAGACTCCAACTTGAAAGGAGATCAATAAGAGCAGAAGAAGCAGAGAGACAAGAAAACCAAATACATGTGTTGCTTTTATAGCCATTATAAGTTAAAGCAAACTTTCGGCTCTCACTCAATTCCATACATAATAATTAAGGCGAACTCATGTTATATATAACGTGATTCAGTGGTCTCTTCGAGTGGGTAGATGATTCGTAATGTGGTTTTTTCTTAGCTATTATAAATTAAATGACTAAAATACTCGGTTTTCTACAAATCTCAGTGATTAGGTTTAACATCTACCCTCATTATATAGATAAAAAATAAAAATGAAGCATCGTTGAAAACTTGAAATACTCACCTACTACATTTCCACTCAAACGCATTTACTTTCACTTTTTTATGTACGTCCGCAAAATAGGACTTCTATGCCATTTTTAATTTTTTCTTTTCACTATAGGAAGACTTGTATCGAGAGAGATACAAACAGTTTTCCTTTTCCTTTCTTCGAGGTTACGTATTGTGTGTCTTTACGTACTGTTTTCTAGTTTCATGGTTCATTTCCATATACCGGTTCAAGATTGAGTCGCGCCAGTGTCTATCCGGTTATTGAACCTCAAGGCGAACTTGACTTTAAATTAGTAAACATGGACTCTACAGTGTACAAAAAAAAAACAGAAGGAAAAGAAAGATCAAAACTCTCATCAAAGAGACAAAACGAACATAATGAATGTTGAGCTAATCAGTAACAAGAGCCAAGCCCCACCACCGGTTTTCTCTGCTCGACCTGTCCCCATACCGACCACAACTGCAATAACAGCCATAGTCCCAAAACCTAGACACACTGTGAACACCATCAAGCCTTTCTTCTCCATCCACTCCAGTCTTTGCCAAACTTCTTCAAGCCTCTCACTCACGTTTTCCTTCTCTTTCTCAGCTCTCTCCATCTCTGTCTCAACTCTCTTTCGCCACTTTTCCATCTCCTCTGCTTCACTCACCATCCTCTCTTGCCTCTCCTTCATACCTTCCACGTCAAGTCTCAAAGTCACAATCGCCTTCTCTCTCACAACGCTTTCACCGTCCATCTCCTTGAATATGTTCCCGTATCTCGTGTTCACTTCCTCCAGGTATCTCTCTAGAACCGATAGGTTCAAGTCCAATGACCTTAACTTCTGCATCAGTATCTTCAGCACTGTGTCCCCTGGCATTCTGCTTCCTGGCTGATGACGCCTTACATCTTCCACTGGCTCTGTAAGCTTATTACTACTCTTCGCCATTGATGCTTCAGCTTTTGCTACCATATTCTCTGCTGCGGTTTCCCGCTCGTTCCCTCTCTGCGTGCTCCTATCAGCTCCTTCATCGCCTTCAGTGGACTCTGTTTGCTGCTTTACTGGCTTCTCCTTCTGCTCAAAATCTCCCTCTCGGGTGTTGAATATTTTTTTGTTATCTTCCACGGATATCAAATCCTCCAGCATTCGTTCTACGGCATCCACTCCGTAGACTTCTACTAAACTCAAGGTGCAGTAGAATTCCGAACCATAATGGCTTAGAAAGTTTAGCTTCAAGTATCTCACCCACTTTGGCTCCACGAGTGTGAAGTTTTGACCGTGCTTCACGTTTGCAGCTGTGAAGTTTCCCATATGAACCCATGTATCAGTTGGATAAACCAAGGTGCCCTGAAGCTCAAACTCTTTCAGATTGGAAGAGTAATGCTCAAAATTCGCGATCTTGATGGTATTAACCAACGTTTCCTCTGAAAGTTCTATGACGACATATTTACCTTCAGTAGAACACGGATTTCTGAGATACTTGTCATTGTCCCGGCTTAGGATGCTTGTAGCCCCTTTTGCTTCCTTGTTCGAAGACAGGACCTTTGCGCCTTTTGAAGCAGATGCATAATTGTACTCTTTCCCTCCAGGCTCCAGCCTGTGAGTCACACCACTGACCTGACCTGATAACGATTTGTTTCTAGAATTTGACGCTCTGCTCTTGAACTCATCAAGGCCAATCGGCACAGCACGAGAGAGTTGATCAACCTTTGAAGCATTGATCTCTGTATCATTCCCTGGATCTGTTTTGTTCATCTGATTTTTCTTCAAAGACTCATTTTTTTTGCTTTCTGTATAATTCCCTGTGCCTGTCTCGTTCACGTTCATCTGACTTTGCCTCAAAAACTCATTCTCCTTGCTTTCTGCGTCATTCCATGTACCTGTCTTGTTCATCTCTATTTGCTTCGAAAAATCATCCTCTTTGCTTTCTGCGTCATTCCCTGCATCTGTCTTGTTTATCTCACTTTGTTTCAAAAAGTGATCGTCTTTGCTTTCCGTATCATTCCCTAAAACTGTGCTATTGATCTCTGCTTGCTTCACAGACTTTTCTTTGTCTTCACTTTCCTCAGACGGGGTTATACCATCATTCCGGCTCAAATCAGAAGTAACACGATGAACAGAATCAGGCTCTACTAATGGCGGTGCATCCAAGGGCACAGCTGTCTCATCTGTCCGACCATCATACGGATCAGCTATTCCTACAGAGTCAATCAAAGCCGCATCTGCAAGTACACAAGCGCTGGTTCATAAGATGCTAAAAGGTAAATTTATTTATGAGTAGAGAACACAATGATCATTCACAGTAACCACCGTTAAAAGTGGGGTTTTGTTAAACTATTGTTTGCATTCCATAAAAAAGTTACCTTTGCCACCATCTCCATGGCTAATCAACAAGGTGGATAGGAAGAGAAGTAGCCAAAGGAGAAAAACCAGAGACAGAGATACTTTGTAGAAGCTGTTCCTTCCATTACAATTGCTGCTCTCAGAAACTCTTCTTCTAACCCGAAGACACGGCCTTTGCATTGCACATCCAGCCAAGAGAGGACCACTAACACGATTGGACAGATCACACGCCCTGTTATTAGCCAATACCTATTAGATGTGCAAGTAAAAATCGACTTCTAATACGGAAAAAGGCCTGTATTAAGCTCAAGCAAAGACAATAATACGTAACTACTGTGAAACAGCATATCTCAAGCTGGAAAAAAATGAGGGTTTGTTCGATAACGAGAAGGGCAACGAAGCAAGATCTGATGAGTATTTGAAGGTAATCAAGTATATACACCGATCATTTCGACGAGCCAGAGCTCAAATCCCGCGTTCAAGAGAGAAACAGAGTAATTGTAATTTCGGGTGCGCGGAATACGCAGAAAGACGACTACAATTGACCGGAGAATTGATCGGAGTAAAGAATCACCTTAGAGGAGATATGATCAGCAAAAAAAAAACGACGACTTTTTCCTCAAAGAAATATTGAGGAAGAAGACAAACCCAGAAGAGGATTCGGTACGCTTATCACTTTTTAACGTCGTCGCCGCCGCCGATTAGTATCCGATCGACTAAACCCAGGCGAATGTTTTTCCGGTAGCATATCCGGTTTCCGCATCAGCGAGAAGAGTCGTAGCAAGGAAAAAACAAACTCTGTCTCTGTTTCTGGGAAACAATACGTTTAGGGAAGCCACGCAGAATTACACCAAGTTTAAACCGTAAAAGGGGAGAAGAAGAGTCAAAGAGACTTCAAATTGAAATCGGCGAGCGAGTCGAGGAAGATGGATTGATTATTGGTCCATAGTTTAGAATTTTGCAATTTATTGAGGTTTATTCTTTTTTTTTTCCAAAACAAAGTACACTAGTAACATTTTTTTTCCCTGAAAATTTGCAATTCCCAAAACTTTGAGCTTATGCTATACTATGTTCATTAATGTAATATTTTTTCTTGCCCAGTTGCCTAGATTTTTTTCTAATTTTCTACCAACTTTAACATCCAGAACTACACAACGAACGATGGATACTATATTGGAAACAGGCCTGATTGGAAAAAAAAGCTTTAACAAAACCAGATGATCTTTTCAGGGCATTTCTCAATTTGTGAAACAAGTTTTGTAGCATATAATAAAGTAGTATTAAATTCCTTTGTAACAAAAACATTTCTTTTGCGTGGGAAGAGTGTGAACTACTCTGATTGGGGAATGCCACGAGATGACAACAATAAATAATGTTAATTGATTTGGTGGGAAATAAGGGAAGAAGCCAAAAAAAAAAAGGTTAGTAAAGTGGAAACTGGAAAGAAGGAGAAGGAAGGAAGGCAGATATACGGGAAAATGGGCCCACGAGGTCATCGATGAGCTGTGATTTGTGCGGCTGCGGCACGTTAACGTGATAGCCAGCTTGGATTGTTCCCTTCTTATGATACGTTGAATAAGTATTATAATTACTTGAAATCCCAAAAAAAAAAAAACAAACCATTTTCTAATTTGTTGGTAACAATCCGGTTTTCGAGTAAACCAATTTACTTGACAAGATCAACCATTGTTTACCATTCTTGATCTTTTTGATTTTACCAGTAGATCGAATGAATATTTATCGTGAATAATTTAATAACCCTAAAATCAAATCATTTAATCTCTTGTAACGAATGTTATAAAAAAGGAAGATATTTATGTACAACAAAAGACAGGAATGTTTTTTTCCCATGGAACTTATATCAAACTGGCGAGAGACATTAATATATTATGTACTGCACAATGTCTCGACCGAGATCACAATAGATCCAACAGCGATGGCTGCTCGGTGTGTTGCTGCTTCGAACCACTTGACCTTGAGTTAGATGTCCCACTTTTTCCCCTTCCCCTTCCTCTTCCCACTGCTATTGAAGGCGGTGGTGCCAGTTTCATTGCACCTTGCTCGGTTTTGCTTGAACCGAATATGGAACTGATGTCTGCTGCCGGCTTTTGGTTACTGAGTGAACTGCTTCCGAAAGACGGCATTCCTTGGTTCTGATTCTGAATCCCGAAAGAGTTCATAGGATCTGGGTTACTTGCGCTGATACCTGAACCATCTTGCTGCTGTGATTTCAAAGAAGATAGGGAGGCATTGCCAGAGGCCCAGAAGTCGTTGTTTGCTGTCTGAAACTGCGTACTGTCTGTTAAATTGTTGCTCAAACCAGAACCACTGTTGTTCAGTGGAGGTCGAGTGGCAGTACTGTTGTAGAAACCCCCAGAAGCAATGGAAGCACCGTTGGGCCGTGGTGGCCAATTAGCAAAAGGGTCTAGTTCATCAAAACTTGGAGTTGACGATGTTCCTGCAGCGTTTAGCCGTGTCTCATCATTAGCTGGCTGAGCAGTGACATTGGAAGATTGTCTTGGTGGCCACTCTATGTCCACTGCAGGACAGGTTGTTGGTAATGTTGTCCGGTTCAATGGCTGTGACTGAACTGTAGATTTGTTGAACTGAGCGTTTGCGGGTCCAGGATCTTTCGAAGCAGAACTTTTGGTCGGTAGAGCCCAGTCTTCATCCCATGCAGGACTGTTCTTTGCTGCAGAAGCAACCGTCTCAGTTTTTGGGGTTGGTGTTTGAAACTGGATCCCATCTGCGACAGAGCCTGGTTTCACTTCAGGGACTCCAGAATCATTCAGTGTAACTCCTCTTTTTTCCTCTATTTTCCTGTTCCGAGACAAGAGGATAGACAAACCAGATGTTGAAAACAACAACAATGGTGTGCAGTTGTAAAGGGAATAAGGGCTTTGGAAACAGGGACATAACTGATTGGAGGCATACCTGAGAATATCCTTGACAAATAGCATATATTTGGCAAACTGTTGGACATTCAATTGTTGGGCAGTGAGAAGCGGTATAATCAGCGGAAGCACGTGTTCAGCAGTGAATTCGACTCCATACTACAGAAAAAATTATGGAGAGCGCATTATGAGACAAGTAGTCATGTTATAAGCTAGTACACAAATATAAAGCGAGAAAGTATAAATGTTTCTAATAAAAGTACACCTGCTTGAGAATTGCGTTTGCGACTGCAAGAGTACACATAAGGGTAGGTGCAGAGCGATCAACGGCAGTACAGCGTTGAATTGTTTGAAGAATTTCAGTAACAGCGAGTTTATCAAGCGTTCGAACTAGCTCTGCTAAGCAGAGCAAAGCATTCACTCTGACCTGCACCACAGGAACGTTCTAATCAAAAATTTGGTTAAGAAGATCGTGCTCTTCATTTAATCTCTCTGTTTTTTAAAAGACACAAAGATTGAACTAATCAAGGCTAACATACGGCAGCAACTGTGGTTTTGAGAGCCAAGCCATGAACGCGAGGCAAAATTGCTTGCCTTACAACCTGCAAAAACAAGTTGAAAAAATTATTAAGAACTGAACAAACTTAGCCATGCATCTGACTGAGGTAACTTCGCAGAACAAAAACTAAAACGCATGTGACACTAAGCTTGTGTAAGCCACACATAAATCCTGAAGCTTATATCGTCCATTCAGATGAAACTCATCCAATAATATATAAAACACAAAGCATCAATCATCACCTGACCATCGAGTTGTTTAGCAACAGATGTGGATCTTTTCAAAACCTCCTCCTGTATCCGGACATCGTTGTCGTTGTAGGCTCGGAGAAGCAAAGGGAGGACATGTGATACAAGATGCTCTGCATTAGTCTGCAAATTTAAACAAAAATACGCTAGTAAAAGATCCGCAGGCATAAGATGATAAACAAAATAAGGGAAAATTTAAGCATATCTAGAATGGAGTAAAGAAACAAATCAGTTAGGAATAGAAGTCAAGAGAGAAACATGAGCCAGCTTATTGAAAATGAAGGTCTTGTATTGGTTTACGGCAGCATAAGAAAGAATGACTAGTTTTGGCACTGCCATTTATTTAAAATTTGAAGTAATGGCACTAGAAATGTCATAGGTAACAATACTTTACACATTAATTCCTTAACCCTTTTCCATTGTGTCAAATCGTAGAACTTCGCAGACACTAAATATGCATACATATAGGTTAGAGATGTACCTTGTTAATTATAAGCTCTGCACGCTTTACAAGCAACAGTAAAGTATCACCCGTAGCAGAACTCAAAACAGGAACAAGAGCTGGGAGCGTTATCAACTCAAAGTCATTCTTATCCTGCAAATTGCAAATTTTAATTTATGACAGCGTTCATTAAAACATGATAAAGATTTAAAAGAATTCCTTGTCAAAGGTCATTGTGATTATACAGATGACAATTTAATATAAAGCCGGTATCTATTTGTGCAATTACGATTTGTACAGTTGAAAAGAGTAACTAGTACTACTGAGTAAGTCTAAGTATATGTGCCTGTGATAGGTCATAAGACACAAGTAATAAAAAGACAATTTTTCTATAGAAACCGCTGGTATCTATATCTCAAACAAAAGAGGAGGGCAAAAACACATGGAAATCTGATTGACCGAATGCAACTACCCCAGATTAGAAAAGGCACCTGAGACTCTGCTATAGTTAGAACCATCGGAAGAATCATTGGCTGCATAACCAAATTTCTAAGTTCAGCACAAAGAGGCGGAAGCACCTGCGTGACAAAATCTGGTTTGATTAGTTGTTACAAGGCAAATCACTTGACCAACTGATTTTTTTTCTTCTATTAACAGAATAATGGAAAGAAGCCAGAAAGTGACTACCTTATACCGTAATACACGGGAATCAAAATCTTTCCACATATCTGATAATGCTTTTAAAAACTCAGACTTTTGCATGTTGTCTCTTTCCTGCAATAAAAAAAAATTATATCTATTTCCCACTATCTAAAAGACATTTGTCTGAAACGATGATTGGAAGTGTAGACGCATACAAGCATATGATCAAGGAAACGGAGGGCACGTAACCTTGTGTCGCTTCGAAAAAAAATAGATCCTGTAGGTGAAGTCCAAGTCCAAGATGTAAGTGCAAAAATTATTGAGGTAAAACTTAACACAAAAAACAGAAAGAATTCAGTATTCCAACCTGTGAAATCTAATGCTGTTGGTCTAAAGGACTCATTCGTTGACAGCATCCGTTGCAAATCAGATACCAATTCCGAGGGTATAGAAGAGAAAGTTTCATTTGTTAAATAGTTCAACGTATTCATGTACTGCAAGAAAATTGCAAGGTAACCATTATCAGCTATGGGGCAGACAGATATTATACTACTTTTTTTACAGGATAATCTGAAAATACATCTACAATAGAAACTACACCTCTGAGGTTGTTTCATCTTACAGGAAAAAAAAGATCAGACAGTGTGTCTATGCCTGAAGATTAAACTAACGGGCTTGGGTTTTAGAATTACCATCTTGACATTGTTGTGGCAATCAAACAATGGTTTCCGTGCAACTAAATGATAGGCGAGGCATCCAAAGCTAAATATATCTGAAGAAACTCCAGCTGAAGGAGTTTTGCTCCGCACCAATTCAGGTGCTGTATAATTTAAAGATGGCTGGAGTGGTAGAATTGAGTCCTCAACATCATATTCCTGCACAGGTCCATCCATATGAAGAAAAAAAAAAAACAGTCATCATATCATGCATAGGAAATCAATCTAGATGCCATAGTTGAACAGAAAATATATTGTACGTCAATCTTGTAATCGATCATATGAGTTTAAGTACCCACAGAGTAGTGGAACGATTGCATGTTATCCAAATTCCCAGCCTGTGCTTCTGAAACAGCAAATCCAAATCCGGCAAGCTTCCAGGAACCAGTCGAAGTAATAAGAACATTCTGCAATAACGTTTTCAGATCCACAGGTTTAGAAAGCACGACAGCTTCCAACAAGTATGATTATAGATTCGGAAAAGCAACCTCCGGGGAAACAGCACGGTGGATGAGATGGGCGTTATTATGGAGAAAGTTCAATGTCTCGGCAATTTGAAGGAGACCGTGCTTCACCTCCAACAAGCTCATCTCCTGCAACACAATTATATGAAATAGTAAACCAACTATCTTCCATTTTCTCAGTCAAATTCTCACTTGAGCTTCAGAGATTACTATGGAAAAAAGCGCACCATGGCCTTGAGATCTTTCGGCACGTTATCCACATTCTCCACATTCCCGAGGGCGTTAGCCACGGAGGCGAAAAGCGGTTCCGTAACCATAGCCATAGCATTCTTGTTCTCGTCAAGCGCCTGAACCACGTGGACCACACCAGGGTGTCTAAGCCGGACCAGCTTCCCAGCATCAGCGCGAATCAGATCGAGGAACGAGTCTTCGGCAGCCCTGGATAAACCGGCCCTGGCACGAGCCTCCGACAAGGCTCGCTTATCAAGTACCCAGACGCAGACGGTGGGATACTGCTGTGGCCGCGTGGAGTCGCGTGCCTTGGCGGAGAAGAGCTTCCAGGCGAGGCCAGGACCACCGGAGCCGATCTGATCGAGGAGCTCGTAGTCCTGAAGAGCCTTGGGACCTGTAACCTCCTGGACTGTGGTTTGAACCGTCTTCTCGATCACCGCAGCCGTCTTGGCCAGAGCTTGGGTTAACGTTCTCATATTAATCGACATTTTTTATTTTTCTCCCAAACGTTTTTTCCGAATTTCGACGAAGAAAGGAAAACGAAAATCTGAGTGTCGAAGAGGAAGGTGATGGATCAGAAAGAAGCAGAAACCTGAAATGATATTATTCGAAGATCGTCTTCTTCCCCTGAGACCCTCTTTCCAGCGACGGACTTGTCTGTTTGATTTTTCTTCCCTTTTTTTTTTATCTTTTTCTCACTCGTTACCTTTTTCTTCTGGTTTTTATTACAGGATTTATTATTTCCATTTATTACCCAAACAGGTCCTCCGTCTTGAGTAAAAAGTAGATTACAAGGCATTAGATAAATTTAATAGATCATTTTGCCCATAACTGTCTGTCACAAAGAAAACTACTCGATGCCCTCCACCATTGCGGTAACGTCAAGAACCTTTGAAATGTTTCCGACTGAATATGTCTCCACAAGCCTAAGAGACGAACTTCATGAAGCTATGGCAATCCGAATTCAGATTCTTATGCTGTTCATTACGTTCTTCATCATCTGTGTACTGTACGGGCTTCTCTGTATTTGTGAGAGGTTAGAGATCAGGTGAAAGACGCCATTGTTACCGAACAAGAGGTTTCTGCTACCGGTTCACTAACCAACCGGGTTTTATCAGAACATCTCGCTTGAAGTCACGGCCCGTCACTGACTTTGATTCACCCAGGCGTCGGTAACACTGGGAACAAGAAGAAGAACAAAAGTAGCCTCAGGGAAAGGAAACATGCAATGAATTCATGCTCGTTGTAAAAAAAAAACACACAAGGCATGCATCATTGCTTTGTTGCAAGAGATGTAGTAGGCGGTGGACTAACCTTGTAACACACAATGGTATCATCAGGGTACATAGCAAATAGCTTGGTTCCTAGGCGAGCATAGCAGGAATCGCAGAGACTCTCGTCATTTATCTGCACGTGTCGTGATCTTTCTTCTAATCTTGCCAACCTTGAGTCCACATCCAATGCACGAGATATATTGTGTACCGTCTGTAACCATTGACTTAAGAACATTCAGACACTAAAGCTCAACAACCCACACCACATTATAGATTCAAGAAGATAAAGCACTGTTCCAAGTATTAATAACTTTATCAATGTTACTTCCGGTAATGATCTCCTCTTGGCATTTAACTGTGCATATTACTGTTACCCATGGCAGATTTGACAACTAAAACACACAATATTCCTCCCCCACTCCTTTCCCTTCTCAAAACAGAGATATTCACAACAGTAGCAGATATAGAATACACTGATTAGAGAGCAAAGGGATTGTGAATTTTTACTTGGCCTTGACGATGATGATGAACCCGAGCCCTCAACATTCTCAAAATAGTATCCGATGCCAGTTTTAAGGGCATGTCAGGAGACAATTTCTGCCAAATAAAACATGATATCAGCTCCATCATCAAATAACTAGCAAATGAAAAAGCTCTAGGATAAGAAGCAACATCAGCTTCATATGAAGGACTGGGGTTTCTTACTTCCAAAACTTGCAAAGGATCAAGTGATTCCCCGTGGTTGTGGAGAAGACGGACAGCAGCCTTGAACATAGGCCCTTTACCATTTTGAGGATCCAGGTACATATCAAGTAACCTAAGATAATTTTTCTGTTATAAGAATTGAATAAGGAAAAGTGCAACCATGCGATGGCATTCACAATAAAGTGATGAAATAAAGGAAAAGAACCTACTGCATAAATGCATCTGGTCTTCCAATCTCTACACAATATTGCTCTGCAGCTGCACAATCCTCAAGCTTCCTGCGCCCACCACAGAAAATGTTATCAGTAACCACACATTCAAATTCACCATAAACTGTATCTGCTCACTTCATAAGCTCTCAAAATCTTCGGTTTCCAGAACAATCATATAGACAATTCCGGTCCGTTCTTTATCACTTCTAATCACTATAAATGTGAGCTTACAGTGCTAGAATTTGGAGGACCAATGTCTCCTGCCCTATCCTTCGGTATAGGATTGCCTATCAAAAAAAATGTATACATATGTCAATTGGGTAAAACAGCACAAAAATATTGACAGTAGAAAATTTATCGAACAACCATCGGTGTACCAACATAATAAATTCTCATACACAACAAAATGTCACTTTTTAGCACCATTCATAAACAGAAGGTAACAAATGTGACAGACAAACCTTTTCCAACCACAGTTCTGATCCTTCAATCAAATCCAAGATTTCTTCAGGATCATATAGGTCTGAAGATTGCAAAAAAGTCTGCAATCTTTCCCGTACATCACTTTCAAACAAAGAAATACTTCCAACATTATAATCGTGTGCCTCTCTGCCTCCAGAATCAGCTTCTTGGATACCATTTTGAACTTCAACACATTCAAGTGTTGATTTGGCAAGTGAGAGAGCATAGGATGTATGCAGTTGCGGATCATTGTAGTCTCTTTCTTCAATCAACCATTGGAGGTACCTAACCAGTATATGTAAATTCGGCAATAAAATAGTAGTTTATAAACTTCCCAACTTTGCTACAAAAAAACTCCCGTGGACCTTCCTCCTAGTATTTACTAGTACGGTTTTAGTAAACTCAATTTTATGAAATTTATGTATGCTGTAACTAACTATACCTCTGTATGATTTCCACCTTTTTGGGATCAATAGCTTGAATTACTTTCTCTGCAATATTACGAAACACATACCCTTACATCAATAAGAAAAGTTTAGTGCTTATCCACCATTGTGTATCTAATTTCATATGCAAGACACTCAAAATCCAGCCAAATTAAGGAAAAAAACAATTTGGATACTGTAGTTTTTTACAGCAGTTATGGGATAGTGTCTATTCTAATTTTATTCTTAACTGTAATGATGTAAAACACACTAGAGACATGAGAATATAAGCATGGATGTTACCCTAAACCCAAAGCAGCCTTGAGCTTCTTGCATTACTTTAGTCATCCCAGACTTCAACTAAGCCATTGTTCATCAAAACAAATCCAGAATAGATAACAATTGTAAACCTAAGAAACACTTGGCAAATTTTTTCTGAGAATAACGAAAAGAGATCAACATCCGACTCACAATCAAATACAAATGTCCTGTTAACCCTGATTCCCACCTGGCGAAAGCTCTTCTGTCCTTTTATCAGACGTCAAGACTTGGATCGCAAACAATGGGTTTATATCTGAAATCTGAAAAATGATATAGCAATCATCAATTATATTCACAAGATGCAAATCTTTAATGTACAAAGCCAAAACAACTTGGGGATTATAATATATTAAATGTCATACCCAACTAAGATGCTGCAATGTCAGTTCTGTATCACAGGGTTCCTCAAGAATTCTGGCTGCTTCTGCGGCAGCAGCTTCTTTACCTGATAACCTAATGAGCTCGTTGTCGTGTAAATAGGGCACCAAGTCATCTGAGTCTTGCCATAGACCAGATGAATAATTCTTTGTAAAGAGACGCCAAATAGCAAGAGCCTTTGCACTCATCCCCTTACTTGCATAGAGGAATGCCAGTGTCCGTAAATGTCCAGATTCATTTAAAGCAGTCTCCAACTCCTCCTGCACCGCCCACGCAAGTTGTAAAGTCATTCCTCAAGCAGCCTTCTGACAACAAACTCTCAATTGTAATTTAAGGATCCATTAAATTTTAATCTCCTCATGGTACATTAACATAAAATCCTAGAGTACTACAGTCCACTGTTCGTAATTTCCAGCTAACAGCGGTTCAGTGTAGCTTCTCTTCTTAGGGAAGTCATACTATAGCACACAATGGTTATCACTGGTCCAGTGCCATAGTAGTTTACTAAACTAGCTCTCAGCTACAAAACTGCCAAACTATTATAAGTACAACAATATAAAAACGCAGAGTCTCCTAGGCACTGGAAACTTGATTTCTTCTCCTATTTACCCAAGCCATAACTATCTTACTCAACTAGCTCTGTCAAAGAAATAGATTATTAGGTCCAAATTACAGATTTCTTACATCTTTCAGCTCTTAATTTGTGGTGCCACTTATCGATTTGGCTATGCAAATATGCGCATGTGTATAATATATTCACTAGAAAGACATACCACGACGCAGTTATTATCAGAAGATGCAAGATTCTCCATATCTTCAGTACGGTTTAAAGCTCTGTACAGAAGCATTAGAAGCGTGTCTATTCCTTCTCTTACTGGGTGACTTAAGTCCTTCTCACGTGATAGCTCGAGGTACCTTTTGCAAAGGGTAACATTACCTCGTTATATGCCAATTTGAACCATAGAAAGCAATAATATACCTCTGTAGAGGAGAGCAAAATGCATAAAAAGAGCAGTTATATCACCTGGTGATGTTTTTAATTGCTGACTCCAATAAATCAGCTCTACTTGGAGGATTTGAGAGAAACTCTTCGTCAACCGGAGTGTCCATCCCCGCTTTTCTTAAAAAAATGGCTCTCTGGATGGCCATCAACCCATTATCTACAACATCTTCGAATGGAGCAGGGGGAGGATGCAGTCCCCAGTACCTGTTTCTTGGAACCTGAAAGCAAGTAAGAATATTAGTGAAGCAGAGAGCAGTTGGACAAGGCTTGAGGCATCATAAATCAGGTTCACTACATGTTAGGAAATGCCTTTTGGCAAGGGAAATAGTGAGCTGTTAGAAACAACTTTAGAGTACATCATAAAATTCCAGCTGCCAGGAAATAAAAAAACATACCAGCAAAGACCACCGATTAGGATCCCGCATGATAAAAGGGAAAACTTCAGAAGGTTCCATTTTTTCTGACTTTAAAAACTGATCCACCGCTTCCTCAAAGCGCAAATCGAATAGTAGTAGATACCCTATCTGAGCATGAAGAAAAGAAAGCATTTCTTTCGAAATTTCCCCCTCTGAATCAAGCTCCTCCACCAGGGAGATGGCTTCTCTATATCTCTTTTTTCTCATAAGGTCTTTAATCTGTTCTTCATAAGGCACTCTCCGGTAAAAAAGAAGCTGAAACATCACAATGAAAGAGTTGAAAGAAAATTCATGATCAACACGATATACTCGAGAGAAGTGAAGATAGCCATTATCGGGATAAACACCTTAGACAAGGTAGTAACAGCCAAAAGGTTTCCATCTCCTGCCTCATCTACGGCCAAAAATGAAGGCCCGCACCCTTCAGGACCAAAACTAACTGACTGAACACAAGCACCCGACTTCTTCTGATGAATTTCCATCTTTCCATCTCCAACCGTCACCAAATAGAAAGACAACTCTCCAACAGAATCAGGCCTCCTCCGAAACACAAGGCTCCCTCCAATAGGCTGACCATTTGTGTCCACAACAACTCCAACATTGTCCACCAACAACAACACCTTCCACTCTTTGCATAGCAATTTGAGCAGTGGCGGAGCAGACACATCAGGCAACGTGAAAATCACCCCACTTTGACCAGTAACGCACGAGATCAAGCTATACCCTTTAACGGTTCCCGCAATAACATAATCATCAAGCCAAACCAAAGTTTTAATCCCACCAATTCCCATAACCTCTTTCAAGACAACAAAGGAAGCACTTGTCCCATCTTTCTCATCACATTGAAGTTCGATCAGCAACATTCTCTCACTAATTGCAACAGCGAAAACATAATGACCTTGGTGGACTCGCTCATGTCGGGAATCCTTACCTTTGATGTCACTCACCCGATTCCCAGCGCCAAGCATCTGAAGAAACTTCTTGCTCGAGCTGGAATCAGCTGAAACATCGGAAGGCAATAAGTCAGTACTCGACGAGTCGCGTCCTCTCACTCTCCTAGCAACAACATTGATCCCTTTTAATAAACCACCCAATCTCTTAGCGGGTTGAGATAGAAGCGAATCCACCAAGTGCAAGCACCCATTACAGAGTGCTAGAACTTTCCCTCTTTCCTGGCCGAGCACGAAGACAGACTCCACTGGAGAAGCGCTCAGCGACACACTTCCGAGACGCGCGACAATATTGGTTGAAGTGTCGATGGAGAGGAGAAGAAGGGATCCGGAGAAAGTGCCGACGTATACTAGGGTTTGGGAATCGGAGTGAGGGGAGAGAGACAGGGCTCGGATCTTATCGTCGCCGCCGAGATCGAAACGGGCAGTAAGCTCCACAACTGCCCGAGATTTGGCCATCTGACCTAAAACAGGAATAGGAAGACAGTGGCAGTGACCGGAATTTTTGAGCAGAAGAGTAATGGCGATTGGAAACTCCGGCGATCAGTCACGAATGCCGGTAAGACCAAAGAGTCATCAGACACGTCGAATTCCCATTTTGACTTCTTAATAACAACAACACTTTTAGAATTTTTACACTTTACTATCCTTGTTTCTCAAAGCTATGAAACGGGGCCGTTTTAGCAATGATGTTTATCCTTGTTATTAAACCGGACTAACCGATAGCATAAATAATTGAAAGTTGTAACTAAGAGACTAACTCAGTTCATTAACAGAGCGGAAATCATCTTTATTCCGTTTTGATTTGCTTCCAATTTCGTGTTTTTCTTTGATTCTACATTCGATTTCTTCGGTTTTGTTACATGTTTTGATATTCTTGTTCCACCATAAGCATTGTCGAAATGATTTCTGGCCTTAATTCTTTTTTTTTTTGCCTTAATTCAAACGTATAAACTGTATTAAAAAAAAAACATAGAGTATGTTTATATGACGAAATATCAAATAAATTGAATTTGTTTGTTTCGACTTTGGATGCGAATAAACGATCGAATTACTGTATTATCATTTTTTCAATGTATTACGAGGCAATATACCACGAAAAAAAAATGGTTATGGAGGAAATGAATTTAATTTCGTGATCCTTAGAGCGAAGGACACGTGGCACTCGAGATCGCCAGAAGCCCCATCCGAAATGCGTCTTCTTCGGTAGGAAAAATGCCGCGCCAACAGAGAAAGAAACTGTGAAGAAAAAAAATTGGATGGCACACAGATACAACAACAACAGCTTCAATTCCAATCTTGGTTAAAAAGCTGCTTTAAGATGCGCAGCCTCACTCTGGGTCTCAGATCCTCTTCTCTTCCTTTCATCTGCAACTCCTCCTTCAGGCTCTGCAGGCGATTCCATTTCCTCAAGCCATGTTCTTCTCTCAAGCAGACGAAGAAGAAGAAGCAGCAACAGTCTCTTCGCCCTCCGTCCACCGCTCCACCTCCCCAGAGTCTCCGGTGGTTCTTCAATCCCAAATCCAGTGACGACGACAACGACGACGATGCTAAATCCTCCGCGGCTGAGAGCGATGACGATGGCGGATCGGAAGGGGATGCTGCTATCAAGGGCACGATTTTGGCCGGCGTTTTGTTGATTGGTTCTGTTGGTGGATTCGCCGGCGTTGGCTACGTCTACAGAGACCAGATCAATACGTTTCTCACTCAGTTCTCAACTCTAATCGAAGGTTTCTACTACTTGGCCGATTCGATTTTATGTGCATATGGTCTGCAATAGGGTTGATTGATTGTATGGTTTAGCCTTCTGGTTGTATGTTGAGCTCAATGACAATAGACCTCTAGTTAACCGATGCATTTAGGATAAGTTTTGATCAATTTTCAGAAGTTGACCTGTGTTCTCGAATCAATAACAGGTTATGGTCCGGCTGGGTATGCACTGTTCATTGCCGTGTATGCTGGTCTTGAGGCAAGCTTTTTCTTTTTGATGTTTTTGCTCCATTGCTTGAATCCAACTTTGATTTTCCACTGAGACTCTGTAGCCTCAGCTTCAAGCTTTTGTTTTTGTTTTTGTTTTGTCTTCTGCTTAGATACTAGCCATTCCGGCTCTCCCACTGACGATGTCGGCTGGTCTTCTCTTCGGTTCTGTTGTTGGCACTATCATAGTTTCTATCAGTGGAACAGTAAGTTGTTCTACCAGAACACAGAAAACTCAATATCCATTTCATCAAGTCACCTTTACCAAGTTCTATATATCTTTGGTTGTCTGATTTTTTTTTTTGGTTTTTACTTCTGGTTAGATGGCTGCTAGTGTTGCTTTCCTAATTGCCAGATACTTTGCCCGAGAGCGCATCCTTAAGTTAGTTGAAGGCAACAAGAAGTTCCTCGCCATTGATAAAGCGATTGGTGAAAATGGGTTTAGGGTTGTTACTCTCCTTCGGCTAAGCCCTCTGCTTCCTTTCTCTCTTGGAAATTACCTTTACGGGTTAACATCTGTGAAGTTTGTGCCTTACGTGTTTGGAAGGTTTGTGTTAGTGCAACTTCTTATACTATTGCCCTATGGTCAATTTGTTTTGCATTTAAGAACAAGAGTTCAACTTGATAAGGTGACTCTGAGTTTACATACATATTCATGGATCATACTATTTTTGCAGCTGGTTGGGTATGCTTCCAGGATCTTGGGCTTATGTCAGCGCTGGCGCTTTTGGACGAGCAATTATTGTGAGTTTTGTTGTCTTTTTATAATCTATTTCTTTTTATCCCTCCAAAGTGTAGACACTAGGACCAAAAAAAAAAAAAATGTAACTGCACAGAAACATGCATTTCTTCTCATGTCAAGTGTAAGGGTACATTAGGATCCACCAAGCTTTTTCTTTTGCTAGGTGTACAATAGGTCCATGTTGATCAGCAGTAGTCTATGTAGAACTACCAGTGAAAGCTAACTTAGAAAAGCAGGGGGTTAAGAAGGTTACAGATCATCAACCTGTGGGATCACATCAAAATTTTATTGTCTTTGACGTAATGAAAAAGGGGACTGATATCGAATAAAAGACAAAAATACTCGACAATAGGAAGACAGTCATTACTTATGCAATTTAACTTAAATCGAAGAAATTATGTGTCTGCTCGACTTGTGTTGTGTGGCTTTCATGAATGTGATGGGCTGTGAATATATTGTGATTCTGTCAAGCATCATTAATTCATCAAATGGCTATCTTCTATCGATGTTGTTTCAGCAAGAAGAATCTAATGTTGGCTTGCCTGGAGGAAACGGCCAGCTTTTAACACTCGGGTTGGGTCTGTTGGTAACTGCATTGGCTGCAACATATGTGACACGCCTTGCAAAGGTAACTCGTACTTGTTAGTAATTGTTTTCCTTTTTCTCTGGCCTGCCTTTTCACTGTCACCATACCAGTAAGCAGCATAGTGCAAACTCTTCTAATGTCAGAAGAACAACTGACTCTAACCTCCCAATACTGATCCCATGCTTGTCGGGTGTTGCAGGATGCTATAAAAGATATTGATGATGATAAGTAGAGAACTGCAAACTAAGAAAATGAAACAGGCCAGTGATTGGATTTGGATCCATTGGGTAAAGATTAAACACTCTAGGACTTGTAAGGAGAACAATGTACCAAAGTTGAATGTTTATCTAGGATGACATTAATATTGCCTTCTTATTGTTCATAGTTGATAATATAATATTTTTTCTCGACAAAAAGAAACAAGAATATGCGATACAATGGTTTCAAATAAAAACGGAAGTACTCGAGTGCGTTTGGAACTCGACAGCCAAATTCTCACCAAAACGTAATTGAAGATGAGGGCATTTCCAAAAAAACAAAAACAAAAGTTTTGAGATTTTTATTTGTCAAAAGAATATCCAATCTTCGGGAATCGAAATCGTCACGTCCCACACCATTGATTCACTAGGCAGTAGCATTCTTCAAGTAGGCGATGAGATCAGCGCGGTCTTGTGGCTTCTTCAGCCCAGGGAAGACCATCTTCGTTCCGGGAATGTACTGCATATCACAACACCAAATCAGAAAATATCAATCTCAAATGTTATTCACGACGAATCATGAAACAAGCAGGCATGTATCATGATAACAGAGGGATACCTTCTTAGGGTTAAGCAAGTAATCGTACAAGGTCTTCTCTTCCCATTCCACAGCTTTGTTCTTGTTAGCAGCAGAGTAAGAGTAACCAGCGGTTGTGCCCGATTGTCTTCCAAAGAGACCGTTTAGATTCGGTCCTATAAACCATTTTCACAAAACGTAAGATCAACAATGGGTAATGATGATCCAGCTAGCCAAAGATCAATTGTTATATTATTTCACTATCTAGGATTCGAAATCAAATACTAAGACAAGTGAGACAAGGCCAGAAAATTCGTAATCGTCACAGAAACATTGAAATGTTTCAAGGATAAACAACAACGCGATATCAATGTTCATGGATCGGATCTATGATTATTTGATCGACCGACGGATTCGCAATCGGAGATCTATAAGCTAACGCATGAACAGATCGGTCCCGAAGCGACATGATACGAAATCCAGATAAACTCTAAATCCAACATAGATAAAAACAAGCCACGAGATCAGAGATGGATTTGCGTGTAACCTTGTTTGTGACCGGCGCCTTTTTCGACGGTGTGGCACTGAGCACACTTGAGCCTGAAGATCTTATCACCGGCCGTGGGGTTCCCTGGTGGTGCTTCGTCAAACGACGCCATTTTCGCCGGCAACGGAACGGGAAACAACAAGAGAAAATGAACACGGATCTCGCTTCTTTGGAGCTTTTAGGAATTTGGAAAGATTCTTTAGGGTTTGTGTGTGGGGAAAGAGAGCCCTCTTAAACCAAATCAGTAATAATGGGCCAATAATCAAATGGGTTTTTTACTGGGCTCAATTTTATTTTCATGTAAAAGCTGTTTTTGCTTATAGATCAGAATAATTTTTCAAAGGCATCCAGAGCAAAATTTGAACTTCAATTATCAGTTACTTATTATTTTTTTGGTTATATACTCCAAAGAAAGAAACTGAAAATTAGCTTCCTGCATATTGATTTCAAGGTTCTTTTCGTTAATTTTTTGTTTTATTTTGAACAGCGATTTCAAGGTTCTAAAACTTTATTCTGTTTCCCTGAGAACAAAAGTTTGTATGTAAATAAGAGATTAGCATCCGGTGGGGGAAATAAAGCAAATGTAAAACTTCTTTTTGATAGAGATTATGTATACAATCAACAAATTGATGATGCTGTATCCTCAGAAAAAGAAGGGGTCAAATAACATATTTATCCTATTTCTACAAGACGTTCCTCATCTGAACTTTGCTCTTGACTGATGCAAGACAAACCAACAGTATCGATCATTGGCTTATTCAATCCATCTGACCCACTATCTGTATCCACCAAAGCAAACTCATGAGCCTTTTGCAAACTCATCAAAGTCTCCTTCACCTTTGCAAGATTGCTCCAAGAACCACTAACTCTACACATCTCTGCAATCAACAGATAGTGCCTAAAGTTCTCTGGCTTCATCTCCAGGAGTAGCTTATCTGCAGCCCATTCACCAATGTCTTTGTTCCCGTGGTTCAAGCAAGCTATTATTAGAGTAGCACACATAGCACGAGATGGCTCCTCAGGTATTCTACGGATTATATTTCTCGCTCTAGCCAGGTCACCTGCTCTGCAATAGAGATCAACCATACAAGAATAGTGTTCAAGGCGAGGGGGTATACCAAGCACATGCTGCATCTTCTCAAACATGCTTTGTCCTTTACGCAATAAATTGGAATGGCTACAAGCTGATAAAACTGCAACCATAGTTACATGATCAGGGTTGATACCGGATCTGATCATATCGTTGAACCATGCCAATGCGACTTCTCCTTCACCAAGTATGCCATATCCATATATCAAGGACGTGTATGTCACTTTGTCCCTTTTGGTCATCGAATCATATACCCGATTTGCAGCGACGATTTTCCCACATTTCGCATACATATCAACGAGGGAGTTCCACAGGATTAAACAGTCTTTGAAGCTTTGCCGCCTCAGGACGTAGCAGTTAATCTCTTTCCCATGCTGCAGGTTTGCCACCCGAGCACAAAGTGCTAGAATGCTTGCAAGCGTAACATGATTTGGGTGAAAGCCAGCGAGCAACATCTCCTTAAGCAGGAAAGATGTTTCTTCTGATCTCTCGTTGTAGGCATAACCGGAAATGATAGAATTCCATGTACTCAAACTATTTGTTTCAATCTCCAGAAACGCTATTAAGGCGTTCCTAAGATCGCCACATCTTGAGTACATTGTGATCAGCGAACTTCCAACATTGTCAATTCGAGTGTAACAACAACGGATTGCAAGGCAATGAAATTCTTTTCCCCACCGTATCGCTCCAAGCTGGGAGCATGCCTTCAAACCATTAATCACAGCTACAGGATCTAAACTTCCTTTGTGATTTCTCATCTTAGCGACATGATGCAAAGCCCCTGCGTAGTCTCCTGCCTGCAAATAACGTCCAGCAAATGTGTTCCAAGTTACAACAGACGCTTCTACACCAGAGAGACCCATTCTATCAAAAAGCTTAAGAGCTTCCTCCCACTTGCCTGGAGAGGCATAACAGTTAATCACTGTGTTCCATGAGACGGCATCCCTTTCAGACATCCCGTCAAACAATTTCCGAGCGATATCGACTTTACCAAATCTTTTATACATAGATATCAAGGCATTGCAGACATACAAGCTGCACCTGTGAGAGCTAACCTCGATGGAGCCATGAACAACTCTTCCGGATGCAAAATCCAGCAATGCTCCACAGGCCTTGAGAACCGACGGGTAAGTAAAAGCATCTGGTCGAATCCCATTACTCACCATCCGCTTGTAAGCAGCAACCGCCTCATCAAACCGTTTGTTCCTGACATACGAACCGATGAGCACATTCCACGGCAAGGGATGCGAAATGTCGGAGCTCTCAGTGATGCTCTGAGCCTCGTCAAGGAGATTAAAGGCAGAGTAGAAAGTAACCAGCTTTGGGACCAAAACGGGGTCAAACTCCAGACCCGAGGAGATACAATGAGCGTGAATTTGCTGCCCCGGGACGAACTCGTTGAACTCCACGCAGGACGATAAAAGGGAAGCAGCTGATTGCAAAAAGAATTCATGAGAACCAGGCAAAGAAGACTGACGGAGAAGGAGGGAGAAAGCTCTGAAAGCTTCGTGCAAATCACCATGGGAGATGAAATGTCCGAGTGATTTGAAAAGAGCATCCGGAACTGATTCATCGTGGGTTTCTTCTTCTCTTGGTGGGTGTTTCCACGATTGGGGAATAAACTTGCGAATTTCGGTTACGGTGAGACCTCTGGGAAGATAGCGGGAAGGAGAAGACGGCATATACAGTAAGCGGGCATATGATCGCAACGTCTACCCAAGAAACCCAGAAGAGTTTCGCGAAAAGAATCGGTTTTGTTTATTGTTCCAATGTTAGTTTGATCCATGAAAGCAAAAATTCAACCAATTTAGCTTCTCCGTCTGAAAAAATCAAAGCAGAAAATAAAGGTGAGAAAGAAAAAAAAGAAAATAGATTTATTGAGGAATATCATCAAACAAGTGGTGCTCAAAACATACCGTACACAGTCGAAACACAGAAGTACGAGGTAAAACTATAGAAGCATAGAAGAGAGGAGACAGAACTCATGTAGGAAGAAGAAAAACAAAAGACAGATGTTCCGGAGACAGCACCGAGCGAAGGGACGAATCAAAGAAGGAGAAGCCGCGCGTGAAGTGGTGGCAAAGGTTTTGTAGAAAAGAAAAGAGATGCCTTTGAATTTTGTTCGTTTGGTGAAATGTAATCAGATGAAATTGGGCCTCTTGTTTAAGATCATTCACTTCATGACCCAATTATATTTCTAACCCATTTTAGCCCACTAAGCTATTTTCTTTCTTTCTTTAAACTTATAAAATGAAACATCAAATATTATAGTGTATACTGTTTATAAATGATGCTAATATATATGATATAATAATATAATACTAGTAAAATGTTTTATTTTTATAAATAAACACGGACAAAACTCATAGTAAAACCTTTCTAAATTATATCTTAGTTCTAAATGTCAACATCATCAAAATGAGTCGGTGTGTAATAGAATAGAATGATCCAAAAATGTGTGTATAGACCAGAAGTACACTAATCAACTAATCTGATTGTGAACCACATTGATTACATGACGAGACTAGTTCCTTCCTCCGTGGGTGATTCCGTGTGAGGGCGTGGCTGTGTGTGAACTAATTTCGACACCATATCAATTTGTCTCTGCATATATTAATTACATAACAATACAAAAAACAACTTTTTGCAATTAGTTTTGGTCTGGCTGTGTGTAGTCAGTCCGTGGAGAGTCAGTCATTGATAGATTTTGGTCAAATGCCAAAAAAAAAAAAATAAAGGGACCCGGTTTAGACGCTGCTGCTCACGTCACGCATGATGCAAATGTACACACAAAACAAAACCAAAAAAAAAGCAAAGAAAGTCTTCGTTGTTTTCTTATCCCCACGTGGTTAACAACACACGACAACATTTCACGTTCTCTTCATCTGGATTCTCAAGTTTGAATCGACTTTTTGTGGGTTTTTAACTGCTTTCCCCTTAATATCATGTTTTAGTCTTAATAATGTTTTGGTCTAAATGAACAATGATATAAAAAGAAAATCACAAATTCACCTAACATCCCTATGTTGTAATAATAAATTATTTGAACAACAGCGATAAATAATAGAGACACTTATTTGTAAAAAATAATAATTATACGACCAATTTTTATTTATTTACGAAGTCGTAGCTACATCTTTTTGAAAATAAATAGATGCCAAAAGTATCTGAATGTTAAAAAATTAGTTTTGACTAAAAAAGTAAAACAATTTAAATGTTATTTAAGCAATAAAACCTAAAAAGCATTTTATGCGTATAGTTTAAATTGTGAAGAAAAAAAATTGATTCATTTTTTAATTACATTAATAAAATATATTCACTCTCATAAAACTTGAAACCAGCAAATATCCACCGCATGTCAAATTGATACCACCACTAGAGGGGTCATACTTTGACCCGTTGATTTTTTCAGTTGAATTAAAAAATATTATTATTATATAAAATTTGATTAGATTGGTCAACGTAACTAATATTATGGTACATATATTATTTAATCCTTTTTGACTTTCAAAGTTCAACGTATAAATAGTCACCGTATCCTCAGAGATTCAAAAACTCAAACAAAACATACAAGAAATGGATAACAGAGACGACGCCGGTGAAACTCAATCAAAGTACAAAGGAATCCGTCGCCGGAAATGGGGAAAATGGGTATCGGAGATACGAGTTCCGGGAACTCGCGAGCGTCTCTGGTTAGGCTCATTCTCCACCGCAGAAGGCGCCGCCGTAGCACACGACGTGGCATTCTTCTGTTTACACCAACCCAATTCACTCGAGACTCTCAATTTCCCGCAATTGCTTCCTCCTTCGATCGCTTCCAAAACTTCTCCGAGATCTATCCAGCAAGCTGCTTCCAATGCCGGAATGGCCGTTGACGCCGGCTTAATCGTCCACCGTAACGGCGGCGGTGATCTCATGTCCGGGAACTCTGTGTACGGTGGTACGACGGCGTATTGTGAGAATGGAGGTGAAGTACTGGAGCCGTTGAACATATCAGTGTATGATTATCTGGACGGTCACGATCACGTTTGATCTTCTTTTTGATTTTTTTAGATATATATATATATATATATAGCTACAAAAAAAAAAAAAAGAAAGCATCGTTGGATCCTAGTAAGCAAACAAAAAATGTTGTGAATATATATACAAGTATGTTTCACTGTCGGGCCAATTCAAGAAACTTTGGTTAGTTGTACGAATTTACCATTGTCGAACATGTATCTGGTCAATTAGTCCACCATTATTATTCGATGCAAGATACATTAAGCATTAAGCAACATGATTGGGATGCTTTCGCGCAATGAACAACTCAGACAAAGGTCATATTTTTGGAGACAAACTTAGAAGAGTTTCTCACAAAGTACTCTATAGTTAAGTCACTAATTCTCTCAGTCTCATTCGTAAAGTCTTGATTTATCATTTATCCAGAGCCCTTTCTAAGATTTCGCAACTATCATAGCATTTTAGTTAAAATAATTATTTTATTAATCCATTATAATTTAAATATTTTTATACATTTTTAATGCAAAAAATAATTTAGTATTATCAGATTAATATTATTTTAATTAGTACTTCCTCTCTTCATTTCAGTTTATAGATTGTTTAAAATTGTTCCGCACAAATTATTAAAAATGACATATTAAAATTTATATAACACTCTTAATTAATACACTATATAATTTTCTCTATTATTAATACATTACAATAAGGTTAAAAATGAAAATTTATCTAAAAATTCTGCATTAAAAATCAAAAACAACACTTAATTTGAAATAATAAAAAATTAATTCTAAAATGATCTATAAATTGAAACAATGGAAGTAGTATTTAATATTGTATATAAAACAAATTATTTCGACACACAAACTCTCTTTAAAAAAAATGAAAGTTAATCATGTATTTCTTTCTAAGCATATAACATAATATGTGTAAAAAAGATTTCTTAACTGAAAAAAAATATTATCAATACAACATTTTACTCAACGATGAGATATTTTTAATTTTTCTTTTTATAAAATTCATTTTGAATTTATACAAATAATATTTTTTTTTTTTGGTTTTTGAATGATATAATAGAATAAATTATGATAGTATACTTCAGGTATAGAGTCACAAATGTTTTCTAATTAACTAAAATTAAGTCAAAATAGATATCATAACAAAACAAAAATATAAAAAAACCAAAGCATGTTTTAAATATGTTGAATACGATTTATTATGTTTAATAGTTTAGAATAAGTTTATCATTGTCCCAATCTTTTTAATATCAAAATGTATCCCAAAAAAATATGTATATTCACAAAGCTCGTAGGCGAAGTGTTTATTTTTCTCTTTAACATGGGCACGGCCCTGATCTCCTCATCAATCAACCAATCAAGATTCAAGGTTATCACCGCCAAATTGCTTCTGGATATCCGTGAAGGATACCGTGGCTGAGCCTCTCCGCTTGGCCTGCGGATGAGACGAGTGTTCTCTCCATCCCGTCATGTAAATCACCTACATAGAAATGCTCCTCAAAACTTTATAGATTGCGTACCGTGCAGGTAAAAGCCTATACGGCTATATAATATCTATGGCTATATATAGGATTGTATAGGAAAACAACTTAAATAAGGGAGCTGGGTTAATGGTTCTTCTGCTATTGAGATAGCTCTAAAGTTCAAGCAACAGACCTGAAAAGTAGCAGGGACAGTGCCATCTTCTGTGGCGAACATGGAGTCATATATGGCTGCTGTGGCAAGTGCAGTTTCGCGGTTCAAAATCTGTTTTTTTTTTTTGTAGTCAAGAAGAGGAATCTTGGTTAAGGAAAATGTATGGAGTAGTCAGAATTGCAAAATAAATTCTGGCAGGAAGAAGAAACCAGCCTTGTTTCTTTGAAGAAGAGCATTTGTTTCACCCATAGCACGAAGATGCTCTATAAGATCCAGCGCTGAGTAGAAAGACATCAAACAAGAGGCAAACTTTGATGAAGAATTTCTTACAAGATACACACACCAGTGATGAAGGAACAAAAAGTGGAATAGTTTATACCACACTTGTACTTAACAACATATTCGTCAACGTCAACCCCAGGAAGACTAAAACCCGCCCTCGTTAAGAGATTCCCTGCGTCCCTAACCTGAAAGAAGAAGAAAAAAAAAAGAGAGAGAGAGAAAGCCAATGTTCCTGAGCTCAGTACTAGAAACCAATCTGTCATCTACACAAAAATTGCAATCGGCGTCATTTTCAAGCTAAGACTCACGCACACACAGACACACCTGTGCCAAAGGCGATAACCGGGGACTAATGCCACCTTCGCGCTCCATGTGAGCCAAAGTGCATGCTATTCTCAGCTCCCTGATAAAAGAGAAAATTTTCAATTTATAAAGGATAACAAGAAAGGACACATTATGTTTTTAGTATGTTGAGTCTTGTTGATACGAAATGGAAAGACAGGACAAACTTTAAGGTTTCTCCGCCAAGAATTGCTGCTAAGAATAGGCCATCAGGCTTCAGCGCCAGTTTGCACTGCCAGTTATTTCAATCCAAAACCAGCACACATCAATTAACATCGCTCAGAGGATACACATTGCACCAGCAAAAAAACCCCAAAAAAAAAAAAATAATAAATAAGGGGAAAACCTGGATCATGGATCCTGGAAGATCATTTGTCCAGTGAAGCCCCAACGAACTTATGATCAAATCAGCCGAACTTTGCAGAAGAAAGCCATTGAGCAGATGTTAGTAAGGTATATAACTCAGGCGGCAAAAGGCAAGAAAAAAAAAAAAAAAAAACTAGTGTTGTTGTTACCTCTCTTTGATTGGAAGAAACTCTTCATCACCGACCAAATAAGATGTCTCGATGGATTCAAGGAGCGAATCTTGTTGAGCATCTCTACATGACTGAATCATGTCATATGAGGTATCCATCATGATAAGCTTTTCAATCCCACCTGCGCAACAAAGCCAAATTCAGCATCGGAATAGAAAAAAATGTTGATCCAAATCAGAACAGTCAAAAGACAGACAGAGAGAGAGAGAGAGCTAACAAACCGCGACCACGTAGCAATCGCTGAACAGCACCAAGAGATCCTCCCAAACACAATGCAGTGGGAAAACGCTTCTTACAATCCTTAGAGAAAGAGCATAGCAAGAAAAAAAAAAAAGAAAAGAAGATCACTAATCTTGATTATAATTAAAGACGAGAAACATGATTCATTACTCACCTATGGCATTTTTTTTGCTAATACTAGTAGCTCTCTAACTTGTCTTAAAGCGATGATATAAAAAACGGAGCTCGAGTAACTTACCTCTAAGCGGTCAAGCAGATTCTCTGCAACAGCGTCGACAAAAGTGTCATTTCTATGTCGAGACAGCCACGCCGCTCGGTCACGCTTCAATCCAGGAGTCAAATCGAAAACACACACACAAAAAAAAAGAAGGAAAAGTAATAAATCAGAAACAAAAGAATCGGGAACGAGAAAGGAAAAATGAAAGATGAATTCGAAAAGTGCACATGTATGCGCTTGAGGTCTCGATCGAAGATCTTGACCCTGGAGCTATTCTGCTGAGGCTCAGCGCCACCGCCATAACCACCGTCGCTAAGGAAACCGAAAGAGTGAGAGGCGAGAAAAAATGAATGAGATTGCTTCGTTGGTTTTTCGGGGGGTAATCTCGTAATTCTTCCGCACAGGGAACTGATCTTCCGCATCTCTCTCTCTCTCTCTCTCTCTCTCTCTCTCTCTCTCTGTAACTGGTTCTTGGCTGCACCGGAACACGTCTGGACGGAGTTTCTGGGTTTGGTTTGGAGAGACGACGGACGACTCTCTCTAATTTTCTTTTGTCTAGTCTTATTTCATTTTGGTCCTCGTATATTATTTTTATTTCATTAATCGTCTTTTGTTTTTATTAGCGTATTTTTTACCTCTCTATATTATCGGCGGAGTTTTGATTCCAATAAAACTTAGGTATCAAAATGCAAAATTTTTGACAAGTCTTTTCATGCTCGAGACGACCAAATCGCTGGTCGTAAATACGAAACATCCTCTTAAAACTTAAAACAAAAGGGAATAGAGAGTGCACACACATGCCACCAGATCCAATTAGGCAGTCACAAAGTTCATCATCACTCATAGTCTCCAACTAATCAGATCCAAACAACCTAATATAACTAGCAACCAAAATTACCAGAAATTTTTTGTAAAGTACAAAATCGAGGGATAGTCATAGTCCTCACCCATTGAAACACAAAGCAATCGAAAAAAAAACAAGAGTTAAAGAACGATCGCTATTACAATATCCTATTTCTCAAATAAATATTATTGTTAAGATTTTATTAAAAAAGTTTGATATAGTAGTATACAAATAAGATACTTATCAAAGTAACTCATATACTAATTTATTCTGGTGTATCTTCTATTGCCAAGCTAGACTGATAGCTTGGTTGAAAAGAAGAAGAAACTTTAGGATAATATAATACCTCTTAATTAGTTTCATAAAAATATTAGTTAGTTTTACGAAAAGAAAATACAAGAAAAGGCATGTTGATTTTCCATAGATGTCATTAAATTCTTTTATGATATATAAGGGGATCATTTTTAACCCATCTACCTGCAAGTGTCGATGTAGGTTTTACTGTATGTTCCTCCAAGTAAACTCCATCACTTTTAGCAATCCATGAGCGCAATCCATGTTTACATGGAGTTGTTCGAGGTGATAACTGAGCCTTTACTTTATAAATATAAAGATCCGTTGGAGGTGTTAACCGAGGCGGTCCTTTTAACAACCAACACTCCCACCTTTCCTTTCCCCAAATAGCGTCTTTTGTAAGTACGCGTTTTTCATTGAATTTCAAGGTGACGTTTTGGGGTCTGTTTCCACTCTCAAACTTATCATTGCACGCAACAATAAGAATCTGACCATGATCACCCAGTTTGTTTTGAATTTCCAACTTTCTTAAGTTGCACAATTGTGGATCTCTGCTCTGGCTCAACCCAAAAAACATAGCAATAACTAACACAAAAATCATGAGATTATTCATTTCTTGAAGCAAAAATATTTCACAATTTTTTTTTTGTTTTTGGATTATTATTATTATGAATCTAAAGATATCATACTATTGTAGTGTTTATATATAAAAAATTATGTGGTATATGTTTTTTAGTTTATTTCTTATTTTATGGGGCTGGGCTAAATATAACCCAATTAATTCTCTGGCTGAAAAAAAATTTAGTTTCGAGAAGTAAGGTTGACCTATAAAACCGAACCATGTATTTTAACCTTACAAAATATATAGCTAGTAGCTAATCACGAAAATCAAACCAAACCAAAAGTCTAAAATACAACAAAAATATTACTTACAAGTGTGTTTTTTTTTCCTTTTAAAAATATTAAACAAATATTTACTACTTATAATATCAAGTATTTTTACCAATACAACAAAAAAAATTATAAACTACATAGTTTAAAATAATAATAAAAATTTGACAAGATCTGAAATTGTATCTTAAATATTTTGCAGTGGACTGCCTTATTCGCTTCTTTAATTTGGTCAATAACTGACGTATTTCTCACCACACCTACAATACAAAAAAAACGCCTAATCATGCAAGTTCAACATACTTCTTAACTGCATGTTTCTCTCCCTTTTCTTATTAACTATCAGTTTCATAGTTTTTACTTTAACAGCAGCATTTTTTTATAGTTAATTTAATTTTAAAGTCAAAGCTATAAGTAAGACCAAGCAACCCCTAAGAAGATTAAGATAAACTTTAATTGTTCGTTTCTTGGTCAACCTAATTCTGATAGTCTCTAATTCTGATACTCTATTGGCTACATGATTGTTCGTTTCTTGGAGCACAAATATGACGAAGCACACGTTTGTGCTGGGATTTTATTTATTGGTGGAGGTGAATTGATTTCACCGGTTTTTTTTACTCAACCGTAATGGAGATTGATGACTACAATGTGGTATTATGAATATGAACCAGCTGGTAGGTTCGTTTAATTTTTTTTGGTGGTGATGATGTTTTTACCCTCTCGAAGACATCTTATTTTAATTCAACTTCTCGCCCTCGTGAGTTGTTGTTTATTTTGCAACGCGAATTACTTCTGAACATCGTAATTGCGAGTTTGTCTGTTTTACTAAACCCTACGATCGGGTATAAATATTAATTACCTGATGGTCGGATGTTGCCGATTGACCTAACGGCTGTGTATAACACAGTGATGATGACTGAATGACTGAGTATAACGTTGATATTTTGAAAATTTATGCAATCTCACATGTGTTACAATATATGAGCATGTGGGAAAGTATTAAGAGATCCATAAGATCAACCATATCAAAATTATGGAAATCATAAAGATCAAGAAGGAACTGGAAGATTATGAAAAATCTTAATTACCTTTTAATCCTAAATATATTATTTTTATTTTTATTTTATCTTAAATTAAGAAACTTACATTTAGTTTAACTTTATATAAAAAATGTATTTTGTAATATTATTTTTATGAGAGTCTATTATAATTCTTCCTAAACACCTTTATGTTCTTACTTATCTCATCAATTTATCATTATAATATAATGAAATCTTTTTGTGTCATGCCTTTTCTGTCCGAAGGTTTTTTTCTTTTCTGTTAATGGTATAATTATCCAAAAATCACCACCATTTACAAATGTGTGCTTGTTTTCTAAGCTGCCTAAATAAAAGGAAGAGAGAGAGCTTATGAGAAAGAGAAGAAAAAGAACATAGGATAACAACTAATGCAAATGAGATTTTGTGATAGAGAAATTATTAGGTCGGCGACGATATCCCTGCAAACGAGGTATCCTGTCCGGCTGTCACAAGTTAATTATTTTTGAAGAAAATGTAGATGGTTCATATACTTTTATAACGAGACGATTCCCCTATCTAGGTTATGTTATGAAACACACACAGAGATATATGCTAAGATGTCGTATCCAATAGAAATAAACGAATATGTTGAGCAAAAATGTATGTTTGCATATGTTTTAGAAGGTTGACGTAACTTATGTGTTTTAGAAGGTTGAAGTAATTTATATGAAAATAAAATGTATAATTGCATATGTATAGATTGTCAATATATGTGTTTAGGATTCATGTATTTGATTGCACTACCAGGTTTCTCATTTCATGCAGATTATATGTATGCATCTTTTAATTTTCTTTGATCACCCAAAAGCGTGAACATGTAAATTTTTAATTAATAAAATCAGATAGTTTTTTTTTGTTTTTTTTTAACGTCTGAAATACTAATAACTAAAATATGCCAACTGCGATCGATGATGTTATGTAGAATGGTTATATGAAACAAAGTACAAAGCTCAAAGTAAGAAGAGGAAATGAAAGAAATTTGTCTACTTCAACCTTCTAAAAATTACTGTGTGGTAATTAAATGTTTTTTTGATTTATTTACCAAACAATTTTTTTATGGGTTTTTAGCTAAATTTAAAGACAAACATAAACCAATATAAATTCTCTGGCTGAAAGCAAGGTTAGCCAATAAAATCGAACCATAAAAACCTTACAAATTATAGCTACCACCAAAATCAAACGAAGCCAAAAATATAAGACACAACAAAAATATTGCAAATGTGTTATTTTACAAAAAATTTTAAACAAATGTTGCACTAGTAATAAGAAGTACGTTTCTTGATCAATATCTGGCTGGTGTAGACCGTGAAGCAGATGATATAACTTGCAATCACAAAGTTTATTGATATCCGATCAGATCATGAGGGCAAAGCTGGCTGGTCTAGACCGTGAAGCAGCTTCCACTCCATCATCTTCACATCAGCAAGGTGACCTGCTCTTACCTCATGAAAATTGGTTCTTAATCACCCACCCTCGATTAATACTCCCAATGTTACCTGCTTCCTCTCAGTAATTTACTCTCTGATACATCTACTCAAAAGTGCTTCTCTCGCGTGTACGAGTGTTCTCTCGTGTGTACGAGTGTTTTTACAGTTATCTGATTCATTGCGAATTTGCCTCTGTAATATATTATCTATTATCTATACTATTATTTGTGAGGTCCAAAATCTGATGTGTTATCACCACGGTGATTATTCTACGTGTCATTAATAAAAGAAATAATGTGTTATTTTAATTAGTTTTGATAGATCGATCATTAATCTTACGTGTAAATACTCATGACATGACTATTTCTTCAATTATGAGACAGCGATTTTGTTAATGGGCCATCGATCTTAAAGCTCGTCTTAGGCACCAATTTACCGATGTAGAAGTCGATACTAACTTAAACCCTAGCGACGATTTTCTTCAAATTTCTTTTAGCTCTTAGCTTTTACAGACATGGATTGAAGTTGAATTTCAAATTTTTGTGGATTTTAGTATTTTGGGTTTACTTGTTTATGCATCAATTCAAAGTTCCAAGTTTAATTTACTTGATTACTTGTCGGCTTTTTGTTATACAGAACAAAAATTCTGGGTTTACCTTTGATTAAAAAATGTCGATTTTTGGTATTTCATGTCGGTGAAATCATCTTCAGCTTCGAAAAAAAGGGTTTCACTTTGAAAGGTAGCTGCATAATCATCGTAACTCTGAGTAGCTGATGTAACTTTCTCTATATCTTTTTCTATTAATGTCTATTTTTTTTCTATTAATTAATGTCTATCTTTTCCGAACAACATAGAAGCTATTAATGTCTCTATCTCCCTTCTATCTTTTTTATGACAATGTTTTAGTTGAACTTGTATCTTGTAAGCTGAATCTCTTTTTTTGCTGCAATTACGTTAAACTCATGTTTTGAATCTCTTTATTTTTTGCTATAATTAAGTAATTTTGAAAATGGTTTTATTTGGACTTATGGACAGTCCAATTGGTCATGGTCCAAAATGGATTTGGTCTTATTTGGACATGGTTCTATTTGGGTGTGGACCATTAATGTCCAGAAAATAAAAATGCCCATTTGAACAAGCCCATTTGGACAAGCCCATTTGGACATCGATAGCCCAATTGACACTGCTACCTAGCGTATCCATCGTACTATATATACCCATTTTGATCTAACAGCAAAAACACATTGTCATGACAGGCTTGCAGAGAGTGAGGCATCAATTTGGTGTGGCTTAGACTACTTACTAATTTCGCCTCTCTCGTCGATGGGTTCACCAAGAACATTCATGATACGTCCAAGGGTAGCTCTTCCAACAGGGACCTTAAAAATAAGAGCAAACCAAAAGTCATATTTTGCTTTCAAATCTTAGTCAGATTACATGGAAGAAAATAAGGCAGCATCAAGGAAATGATTAGTAATATCCACATTACATTTGGACATAGAGTTTCTTACAAATGAATAAACTTTTGAAGAAAAAATTGTATCTGAGCAAAGTCAACGTTGAGGATAAGAAGTACAAGGTGAAGCAAAATACCATCAACGAATTCACAGATCTAGACCTAGTAATGGCAACATAAAACCTATGAAATCCTGGATCAACGACTCAGATGGACGGATCCATTCACAGAAACCACTTACAGTGATTAGAGCGCTAGTGTTGAGAACGCATCGACCACGAACGAGACCCTCGGTACCATCCATAGCAATGGTTCTGACGACATTCTGACCCAAATGATGAGACACCTCGAGCACCAACCTCGTGGGATGGTCTTGCACCTCGAGTGATGTCATGATCGGAGGCAATCCCTCCTGATCCTCGAATCTTACATCAACAATGGCACCAATGACCTGGCAAACCTTCCCGATCGCGCCTTTGCCACCGTAATCATAAGTCTTCTTCCACTCATAGTCTCCAACTAATCATATCCAAACAACCTAATATAACTAGCAACCAAAAATACCAGAATTTTTTTGTAAAGTAGTGTAGGACCGCGAAAATCCGATTGAAATCACGAATAGAAAATAGCAATATAATAAACGATATGTTAAAGTAAGAGATTAAAACGAAAGTTTGAAAACCAAATAAGAACAGACGAAAACACGGAGTCGAGATATGATCTCTTTCCTTAACTCAATAAATCGCCGGTAATGTGTGACTGTATGATGCGATTTTGAATCCAGGATACAACCGTGATGAGACTATTACGCAACACCCGTAATAGAATCTGCTAACTAAAACTACTACGCTATAGCTCTCGAGACACTTACGATATTAAGACGAGAAGGATTTGCTGGAAAGAATTATTTGTTGTGTGTTTGGTGTATTCGAGAATTCGATTATTCGATCATTTAGAATGAGAGAAGATGGCGTCTATTTATACTGGAAGGTTCAGCTTGATCCGCAAAGAATAAGCTTTGGCGAAAAGGAATATTCACGAGATATTCTCATTTTCCCGCAAGTAAAAGGATTCGGGATATCTTCCGTTAGTATCTGGACGCAATCTTTTATTTCCTAATATTTATCCTTTCAATATGCAAAAAATATTTCGCATGAACTAAGAAGCCCACGACCAACACCCAGCTATATAGAGCCCAAGAGCCCAAGAGCCCTAAGAGCCAGCTAAAAATGCAACGAGCCCGAGTCCGAGCCCGAGCCCGGCACCAGCACCAGCACTGGCGACGGCGGCGCGCGTAGGTGTTTTTGCACAATGATCTTTTACTTCCACAATGCTGTTGATCCTTATTGTGAGAAAGTCATATATATACAAGAGATTTTTCTCCTTGGTGAGCAATGTGGGACAAATACACTTCCACTAAACTTCCACTTTTAGTTATACCTAATAGGAACATTTCATTTCCATAGGCTTAAACCCAAATCTCAAATGAATTTATAAGGCCCATTTGCTTATTAAAATTCATTTCTTATTCACACACAAACTCAATATTACAAGTCCAAATGCTTATTAATATTGGGTTCCAACAATCCTCCACATGAATAGAAATGACTCTATACATATGCAGACTCAATAGACTATGCAGACTAGACTCAAACTAGACTACATAATCGACAGACGGACTTTTCGAGAGTATAAGCGAAAACTAACTGTGTCTGAGGAAGTAGCGTTTTTTCAGCCTTGAACCACTCATTGTTAATATATGTCGGATTTACTCTCCAGGAAGTGAACATGATGTCTTGAACCGCCCGGATTTTAGTGTAAACCAAATCAACAGATACAACTCAGCTTCGTTTTCTCGTAGCATTCAGTTCTCTATTGTGTTCATTGTGGCTTTGAACGTGCCTGGTTTATCATGAGTGAACTTGGAGAGTATAGCCTTGTCTTCGTTCTCCTAGAAACAGCCTCATTTCACACTCACTAGGTGATTGCCAAGTACCTGTCATATACATAGAAAGTATCCTGTTATACTCTATATACATGTATAAGAAAGCTATGGTCTTATCTCATTAAAAGCCATAAAGCTTAACCTTACATAATTACAGGAAACACTGTTTATCATCATGGAAATTGAGCATTTTACAATGATTTTCTCAGATTCTTCTCGATTTAGTTGTCCCTTTGAACCAACCTCTTGGGATCTCCAATCGCGTAGGTGGGGTTTCCATCAAAAATCCTCTTTCGTGATAGGCAAAAAGCTCATTCCCTTAGATGATTTAATGATTTGATCTCGCGGCAAGCTTTTAGTGAACGGATCCACTAAATTTTCCGCTGACTTGATGTAATCAACTGTGAGTACACCACTTGAGATCAGATGCCTAATGGTCTTATGTCATCTTCGTATGTGACGAGACTTGCCATTATACAGATTATTCAGTGCCCGAGAAATAGCTGACTGACTATCACAGTGTACACGTAATGCTGGCACTGTTTTTTCCCACATCGGGATGTCTTCAAGGAAGTTCTGAAGCCACTCTTCTTCTTCGGCTGCTTTGTCTAAAGCTATGAACTCTGACTCCATGGTTGATCGGGCCAGGAGTGTCTGTTTGGAAGATTTCCAGGATACTGCTGCTCCAGCGAGTGTAAAGACATATCCACTTGTGGATTTGGAATTTCTAGAATCTAAAATCCAATTGGCATCACTGTACCCTTTTAACACTGCTGGTTCTTTACCAAAGTGTAGTCCATAACTCTTAGTGTACTGCAAATAGTTCAACACCCTAGTTATTGCTTTCCAATGAGTATGACCTGGATTACTTGTGTAGCGACTTAACACGTTTACCGTATGCACTAGATCGGGTCTTGTACAATTGGTGAAGTACATCAGACTTCCAATTACCTGTGCATACTCCACCTGTGATACTGGTTCACCTGTGTTTTTGGTTAGATGAGCTTGCTTATCCATTAGAGTTTTTGCGGTTCCATTCGAGTAGGTCTTAAACCTCTCTAGGATCTTTTCAGCATAGTGATCTTGAGACAGAATAATTCCATCTGAAGTCCGAATGATCTTAATCCCAAGAATGACATCTGCAAGTCCCATGTCTTTCATGTCAAATTTTTCCATTGAGCATGTTCTTGGTTTGTTGAATGATATCTTTGTTACTGCCAATAATCAGCATGTCATCTACATACAGACATAGTAAGATGTATCCGTTTAGAGTACATTTGTAGTAGATGCATTTGTCACATTCATTAATACTGAAACCATTTGACATCATCACATTGTCAAAATTTTTGTGCCATTGTTTTGGAGCTTGTTTCAGTCCATACAATGATTTCACGAGTCTACACACTTTGCGCTCTTGATCCTTAACCTCGAAACGTTCGGGTTGTTTTATGTATATTTCTTCTTCTAAATCTACATTTAGAAAGGCAGTTTTAATATCCATCTGATGGATTTCCAAGCCTCACAAGGCTGCTACACCAATCAATATTCTGATCGAAGTTATTCTCGTAACTGGAGAATAGGTGTCAAAGAAATCTAAACCTCCTTTTTGTCTGAATCCTTGCACCACAAGGCGTGCCTTGTACTTATCTATAGAACCATCAGCTTTCAGCTTGGTCTTGAAAATCCATTTACACCTTAGTGCTTTGAACCATTGGGGTAAGTCAGTTATCTCATAGGTATGATTATGCATTATAGAACTCATATCACTATTGACAGCATCCTTCCAATAAGGAGCTTCTGGTGTAGACATGGCTTCAGTGTAAGATCTCGGTTCATTCTCGACAAGAAAGACCATCATGAAATCTTCACCAAAAGATTTTTCCTTACGAGCTTTTTTGCTTCGTCTAGGTTCATCTTCAACCTGTTCTACTTCTGTCTCATTTATAGAAGTAGTCGCATCTCTTTCTTCACGAGTGCGTTTAGTAGTTTGCTTATCTTTATATGGAAATATGTGTTCAAAGAAAGAAGCATTCTTTGATTCCATGATAGTATTCACTTGGACATCTGATACATCTGACTTATGTACCAGAAATCGATAAGCACTACTATTGTGAGCATATCCGATAAAGATACAGTCCACAGTCTTAGGTCCAATTGTGACCTTCTTTGGAGGTGGCACTGCGACTTTTTCTAAGCACCCCCACACTTTCAGGTATTTGTACGAAGGTACATTACCTTTCCAAAGTTCATACCTTCTTTTGCCAGTTACCTTATGAAGTATTTTGTTGAGGATATAATTTGTGGTGAGCAGTGCTTCCCCCCACAGATTATGGGGTGTCCCAGATTCCTGCAACATTGCGTTCATCATCTCCTTCAGAGTTCGGTTCTTTCTTTCCGCAACTCCATTGGATTCAGGTGAATAGGGGCTGTAGTTTGATGGATAATACCGTTTATCTGGCAAAACTCATTGAAAGGTCCATCATATTCTCCACCCCTATCAGTTCTGACCATTTTGATGGTCTTTGCCTATTGCTTTTCAACTTCGAGTTTGTACTATTTGAATTTTTCCAAGACTTCATCTTTACTACGCAGCATAACTTGTACAATCATCAATGAAAGTCACAAAATACTTTTTACCACCTCTTGATGGTAGATATTTTAGATTACACAGATCAGTGTGGATTAATCCAAGAGGTTCAGTAGTTCTTTCAACATGAGATGATGGTATTTTTGTGAGCTTTGCTTGGACACAAATTTCACATTTGTCTTTGCTAATTTTGCATTTTGGAATCATATTCAAATTCATCAGTCTTTGAATAGACTTGTAATTAACATGTCCTAAACGTTCATGCCAAATATTATAAGACTCAACCACATAAGCAACTGGATTCTTATTAATTAAATCTTTGGAATCATGTACAACTTTTTTTTTTTTCAGGATTGTCATTACAGACATTTTGATCAATCCTGACTTAACATAACCTTTTCCTATGAAAACACCATTCTTCCTAAGTATCAGCTGATCAGACTCAAAGTTGATTGCAAAAACTATGCTTGCTCATTAGAGTACCAGAGATCAGGCTCGTCCTCATGTCTGGAACATGCTTCACGTTGTTGAGAGTAACCTCAATGCCTGAAGTCATCTTCAACACAACTTTTCCAGTACCTTCAATCTTGGATTGGGAGATGTTTCCCATCTTCAGTTGATTATCAGTCTTGCACTTCTGATAGGTACTGAACATTTCTCTGTCAATACAGATGTGTGTGGTAGCACCTGTGTCATACCACCACACCTTGAGGTTCTCTTCCACCAAGTTAGCCTCTGTAACCATTGCACACATGTCAGCTTCAGTCAAGTGAGCTTGGTTGTTCTCAGACTTAGCCTTTCGGCGACACTCTAAAGACTTATGTCTAAGCTTGTTGCAGTAGTTGCACTTCCCATGGAACTTGTTCTTCATGGGTGCTTGACCTTGCTTCTTGAAGCTTCATGTGAATGTCTCACATAGCTTCATTCCTTCAGTCCTAATCTCTTGAAAGATTAGTTCCAGCTCGTGCACTTGTGGCATGATGGGACGAGAATCCACCATCTCAAACTTGAGGAGTTTCGCTGTAGCGAATTTCCCAGAGCCAACATTGTACGACTTGTACTTCTTTTCCAAAGCATCCCAAAGTTCTTTGGAAGTTTTGACCTCACTGTATACATCGAACAGCTGGTCCACCAGGCGATTCTTGATGTGCCCTTTGCATAGGAAGTCTGAGTGCTTCCATGCTTCAACGGTAGCCAGAATCGTAGCATCTTTGTTTCCTTCTGGCACTGTTGGGGGATTTCCTCTGTGAGGTACTTGCTCAGCTGCATTGACGACAGAAAGAAGTGCATCCTTTCTTGCCACTGCTTGAAGTTCGAACCATCGAACTTGTCGGGCTGAAGTCATGCGGTTATCAACGCTGGCATCCTGGCTTCACCTGAGCTTCCATTGGTAGTCATGTTGACATCACCGTTAGTCATAGTTGAATCTGTTCACAGAAAATAACTGAATTTAGTATTGAGAACCAAGATTCAAATCAGCGATTAAAACGTTTAAGTCGCTATGAACAGCATTTTCCGAAAAGGATTCGCTTTGAGTTTCCACAGATATTACCAATAGGTATTCTTAGAACTCGAAAATAGGTGTTCCCAGAATCGTCTTTTGAAGACGTTCTTAAACCCTAACACGTTTTGCGGACCTGTCTATGACTGCCGCATAAACTATTTCAGAAGATTCGTCTTTAACAGATCAAAAGTTCTACGAAATAGCTAAGAAACTTTTGCAGACACTTTGTAGATCGATTTTAAAAACTCGTTATCTAAAAAACCGTTTATAAAAACCGGCGGCGGCAGCGGCGGCGGCGACGGCGCACGTAGGTGTTTTTGCATAATGCCTTTTTACTTCCACAATGCTGTTGACCCTTATTGTGAGAAAGCCATATATATACAAGAGATTTTTCTTTTTAGTGAGCAATATGGGACAAATACACTTCCACTAAACTTCCACTTTTAGTTATAGCCAATAGGAATATTTCATTTCCATAGGCTCAAACTCAAATCTCAAATGATATTATAAGACATATTTGCTTATTAAACTTCATTTTTTATTCACATACAAACTCCATATTACAAGTCCAAATGCTTATTAATATTGGGTTCCAACAAGTACAAAATCGAGGGATAGTCATAGTCCTGACCATTGAAACACAAAGCAATCGAAAAAAAAGAAAAAAAAACAAGAGTTGAAGAACGATCGCTATTACAATATCCTGATTTCTCAAATAAATATTATTCTTAAGATTTTATTAAAAATTTGATATACTATACAAATAAGATACTTATCAAATTAATTCATATATTTTATTCTGGTGTATCTTCTAATACCAAGCTAGACTGATAGTTTGGTTGAAAAAAAAAACTTTAGGATAATATAATACCTCTTAATTTCATAAAAATATTAATTAGTTTTACGGAAAGAAAATACAAGAAAATGCATGTTGATTTTCCATAGATCTCATTAATTTTCTTTAAATTCATATGGGGGCACATTTTTTATCCATCTACCTGCAAGTGTCGATGTAGGTTTTACTGTATGTTCCTCCAAGTAAACTCCATCACTTTTAGCAATCCATGAGCGCAATCCATGTTTACATGGAGTTGTTCGAGGTGATAACTGAGCCTTTACTTTATAAACATAAACATCCGTTGGAGTTAACCGAGGCGATCCTTTTAACAACCAACACTGCCACATTTCCTTTCCCAAAATAGGACCGTCTTTTGTAAGTACACGTTTTTCATTGAATTTCAAGGTGACGTTTTGGGGTCTGTTTCCACTCTCAAACTTATCATTGCACCCAACAATAAGAATCTGACCATGATCACCCAGTTTGTTTTGAATTTCCAACTTTCTTAAGTTGCACAATTGTGGATCTTGGCTCTGGCTCAACCCAAAAAACATAGCAATAACTAACACAAAAATCATGAGATTATTCATTTCTTGAAGCAAAAATATTTAACAATTTTTTTTTGTTTTTGGATTATTATTATTATGAATCTAAAGACATCATACTATTGTAGTGTTTATATATAAAAAATTATGTGGTATATATTTTTTAGTTTATTTCTTATTTTATGGGGCTGGCTAAATATAACCCAATTAATTCTCTGGCTGAAAAAAAATTTAGTTTTGAAAAGTAAGGTTGACCTATAAAACCGAACCATGTATTTTAACCGTACAAAGTATATAGCTAGTAGCTAATCACGAAAATCAAACCAAACCAAAAGTCTAAAATACAACAAAAATATTACTTACAAGTGTGTTTTTTTTTTCCTTTTAACAATATTAAACAAATATTTACTACTTATAATATCAAGTATTTTTACCAATACAACAAAACAAATTATAAACTACATAGTTTAAAATAATAATAAAAATTTGACAAGATCTGAAATTGTATCTTAAATATTTTGCAGTGGACTGCCTTATTCGCTTCTTTAATTAGGTCAATAACTGACGTATTTCTCACCACACCTACAATACAAAAAAAACGCCTAATCATGCAAGTTCAACATACTTCTTAACTGCATGTTTCTCTCCCTTTTCTTATTAACTATCAGTTTCATAGTTTTTACTTTAACAGCAGCATTTTTTTATAGTTTAATTTTAAAGTCAAAGCTATAAGTAAGACCAAGCAACCCCTAAGAAGATTAAGATAAACTTTAATTGTTCGTTTCTTGGTCAACCTAATTCTGATAGTCTCTAATTCTGATACTCTATTGGCTACATGATTGTTCGTTTCTTGGAGCACAAATATGACGAAGCACACGTTTGTGCTGGGATTTTATTTATTGGTGGAGGTGAATTGATTTCACCGGTTTTTTTTACTCAACCGTAATGGAGATTGATGACCACAATGTGGTATTATGAATATGAACCAGCTGGTAGGTTCGTTTAATTTTTTTTGGTGGTGATGATGTTTTTACCCTCTCGAAGACATCTTATTTTAATTCAACTTCTCGCCCTCGTGAGTTGTTGTTTATTTTGCAACGCGAATTACTTCTGAACATCGCAATTGCGAGTTTGTCTTTTTTACTAAACCCTACGATCGGGTATAAATATTAATTACCTGATGGTCGGATGTTGCCGATTGACCTAACGGCTGTGTATAACACAGTGATGATGACTGAATGACTGAGTATAACGTTGATATTTTGAAAATTTATCCAATCTCACATGTGTTACAATATATGAGCATGTGGGAAAGTATTAAGAGATCCATAAGATCAACCATATCAAAATTATGAAAATCATAAAGATCAAGAAGGAACTGGAAGATTATGAAAAATCTTAATTACCTTTTAATCCTAAATATATTATTTTTATTTTTTTTATCTTAAATTAAGAAACTTACATTTAGTTTAACCTTATATAAAAAATGTATTTTGTAATATTATTTTTATGAGAGTCTATTATAATTCGTCCTAAACACCTTTATGTTCTTACTTATCTCATCAATTTATCATTATAATATAATGAAATCTTTTTGTGTCATGCCTTTTCTGTCCGAAGGTTTTTTTCTTTTCTGTTAATGGTATAATTATCCAAAAATCACCACCATTTACAAATGTGTGCTTGTTTTCTAAGCTGCCTAAATAAAAGGAAGAGAGAGAGAGCTTATGAGAAAGAGAAGAAAAAGAACATAGGATAACAACTAATGCAAATGAGATTTTGTGATAGAGAAATTATTAGGTCGGCGACGATATCCCTGCAAACGAGGTATCCTGTCCGGCTGTCACAAGTTAATTATTTTTGAAGAAAATGTAGATGGCTCATATACTTTTATAACGAGACGATTCCCCTATCTAGGTTATGTTATGAAACACACACATAGATATATGCTAAGATGTCGTATCCAATAGAAATAAACGAATATGTTGAGCAAAAATGTATGTTTGCATATGTTTTAGAAGGTTGACGTAACTTATGTGTTTTAGAAGGTTGAAGTAATTTATATGAAAATAAAATGTATAATTGCATATGTATAGATTGTCAATATATGTGTTTAGGATTCATGTATTTGATTGCACTACCAGGTTTCTCATTTCATGCAGATTATATGTATGCATCTTTTAATTTTCTTTGATCACCCAAAAGCGTGAACATGTAAATTTTTAATTAATAAAATCAGATAGTTTTTTTTTTGTTTTTTTTAACGTCTGAATACTAATAACTAAAATATGCCAACTGCGATCGATGATGTTATGTAGAATGGTTATATGAAACAAAGTACAAAGCTCAAAGTAAGAAGAGGAAATGAAAGAAATTTGTCTACTTCAACCTTCTAAAAATTACTGTGTGGTAATTAAATGTTTTTTTGATTTATTTACCAAACAATTTTTTATGGGTTTTTAGCTAAATTTAAAGACAAACATAAACCAATATAAATTCTCTGGCTGAAAGCAAGGTTAGCCAATAAAATCGAACCATAAAAACCTTACAAATTATAGCTACCACCAAAATCAAACGAAACCAAAAATATAAGACACAACAAAAATATTGCAAATGTGTTATTTTACAAAAATTTTTAAACAAATGTTGCACTAGTAAAAAGAAGTACGTTTCTTGATCAATATCTGGCTGGTGTAGACCGTGAAGCAGATTATATAACTTGCAATCACAAAGTTTATTGATATCCGATCAGATCATGAGGGCAAAGCTGGCTGGTCTAGACCGTGAAGCAGCTTCCACTCCATCATCTTCACATCAGCAAGGTGACCTGCTCTTACCTCATGAAAATTGGTTCTTAATCACCCACCCTCGATTAATACTCCCAATGTTACCTGCTTCCTCTCAGTAATTTACTCTCTGCTACATCTACTCAAAAGTGCTTCTCTCGCGTGTACGAGTGTTCTCTCGTGTGTACGAGTGTTTTTACAGTTATCTGATTCATTGCGAATTTGCCTCTGTAATATATTATCTATTATCTATACTATTATTTGTGAGGTCCAAAATCTGATGTGTTATCACCACGGTGATTATTCTACGTGTCATTAATAAAAGAAATAATGTGTCATTTTAATTAGTTTTGATAGATCGATCTTTAATCTTACGTGTAAATACTCATGACATGACTATTTCTTCAGTTATGAGACAGCGATTTTGTTAATGGGCCATCGATCTTAAAGCTCGTCTTAGGCACCAATTTACCGATGTAGAAGTCGATACTAACTTAAACCCTAGCGACGATTTTCTTCAAATTTCTTTTAGCTCTTAGCTTTTACAGAAATGGATTGAAGTTGAATTTCAAATTTTTGTGGATTTTAGTATTTTGGGTTTACTTGTTTATGCATCAATTCAAAGTTCCAAGTTTAATTTACTTGATTACTTGTCGGCTTTTTGTTATACAGAACAAAAATTCTGGGTTTACCTTTGATTAAAAAATGTCGATATTTGGTATTTCATGTCGGTGAAATCATCTTCAGCTTCGAAAAAAGGGTTTCACTTTGAAAGGTAGCTGCATAATCATCGTAACTCTGAGTAGCTGATGTAACTTTCTCTAGATCTTTTTCTATTAATGTCTATTTTTTTCTATTAATTAATGTCTATCTTTTCCGAACAACATAGAAGCTATTAAGAGCATGTGCAATGGGAGAGACCATTTAGAGTCTCTATCCCTTTTTTTATTAATAAAATGTCAGGTTTTAGTAGTAGAAACCTAAGAGAGAGACTTTATATTTTTGTATGATCCAATGGGAGAAATCCTAATGGTTTCTTAAAAATCTTTTTTAAAAAATCTAGTTTTTATTTTACTTTAAACTTCTGTTTTAAATAAAGTTTACATTATATTTCTTATTAAACTTCAATTTGACATAAAAACATAAATTTTACATTAAACTTCAGTTTTTATTTTACATTACAACATTAGAAGAAATACTAAAACATTACAACAAATAGAACATAAAATATTATACATTAAACTTGTGATTGATTTTTGAGCTTAACCAAATTTTTGCCAGATATGTTCAACCAAATCAGCTTTTAATTTGTGATGCACATCTGGTGCTCAAATTTTTCTTCGGGTATCCATCATATTTATAATATTTGTTGCCATGTTTGTGGAGTACGAGTAATCCACATTAGAACTTCCGCCTCCTTCTCCTTGTTGGAATTCTTGAACATTAAAGTGTCGGTATCCTTCTCGTTCGTCTTCAACTATCATATTGTGGAGTATGATACAAGCTCTCATAATCTTTCCAAGTTTTTCTTTATCCCAAAAAAAAGCCGGATTTTTGACAATGGCGAAACGAGCTTGCAAAACTCCAAAAGCCCTCTCGACATCTTTACGGGCAGATTCTTGGCGTTCAGCAAATAAACATGCTTTTGGACCTTGTGGTTTAGGTATAGATTGGACAAAAGCTGCCCATTTAGGATATATACCATCTGTCAGATAGTACGCCAAATTGTACTCCGTTCCATTGACAAAAAAATTAACTCTCGGAGCTTGACCATTTATAATGTCATCAAAAACGGGTGACCGATCCAAAACGTTTATATCATTTAGGGTACCTGGCGGTCCGAAAAAGGCATGCCAAATCCAGAGATCGTATGAAGCGACCGCTTCTAAGACTATTGTGGGTTTCCCAGAACCTCGTGTATACTGGCCTTTCCAAGCGGTTGGACAATTCTTCCACTCCCAGTGCATACAGTCAATGCTTCCTATCATCCCGGGAAATCCGCGCTCCTCTCCCATATAAAGTAGACGTTGAAGATCGTCTGCTGTGGGTCTTCTGAGGTACTCGTCGCCAAAGAGATTTATAATTCCGTCAACAAAATTTTCCAGACATGAACGGGCTGTACTTGCACCAAGACGTAGGTATTCGTCAACGGTATCAAGTGCCGTGCCATAAGCTAATAGACGAATTGCGGCTGTACACTTCTGAAGTGCCGATAGACCAAGTCTACCCCGAGCATCTTGCTTCTGTTTAAAGAAAGTGACTTCGTTGGAGAGCCGATGAACAATACGCAAAAACAATGCCTTGTTCATCCTAAAACGTCGCCGGAAAAGGTGATCGGGGTAAATTGCGTTTTCGCTGAAGTAATCATTCCACAATCTTATATGGCCTTCCTCTCGGTTTCTTTCTATGAAAGCTCTTTTCTTCTTGGATGAGGTTGCCTCTGCTTGATCAGCTAAATCAATTATGAGGTTTTGGAATGTGTCTTCGTAAAACTGATCATAAATCTGATCATAAGTTTCATCAAAGGGATTTTGGGAAGAAGAAGCCATAAGAAAATAGAAGAGATGACAGAATTTGGTTTAAGTGAGTACGAGAATTTGGTAATTTAGAGAGGTTGGAATTGAGAAGGCAGAATGAGAATGAAAATGAGAGTATAGATTAGATGAAAGTATAGATTGTATTGAGAAACCGAGTTTGTGGTCATTGTGTATATTAAAAACGACGTACATATATATAGAAAGATGGAGAATCATTTTCTCTTAGAAAGATGGACAATAATACAAAGAACAATAATACAAAGACAAAGCCAAATATGGACCCAAAAGAACAATAATTCTCTTTGAATTTTTCACCCACATGTTGTTGTCTCTTTGTGTAAGCTGCATCTTTACTTTGATGAAGCTTTGAATTTTTCACCCGTGACTATCTTTTCACTTTATGTCTCCACAACACACTTTGAACACTGAAATACAAAGACATAAGTTTAAAAGCCAGGTCAATAAAGATTCTCCTCAAACATTAGAACATTACACATAACGGTTACTTCTAAACCATCTCCAAAAAACATTAGAACATTACACATAACAAACACATCTAACACATAACAGACAATTCTAAAACTGAAACATAACAGACACAAACATGATTTTGAAAATCATAAAAATAACAGACACCTAACAGACACATAACGGTTACAAACATGACCATCTAACAAGTTCCAAGTCACTGATTCTGCATCATTTCGGAGATTAGCTGCATCTTCAGAGCTTCTTCTTCTTCACAAAGGGGTCCCTTCGCAATAAGGGAATCAAGAAGAGCCATCTTTTGGGTTTCTTTTTTCAAAACCAGTTCTTCTCTTTTCATACCCCACATGTTTCTGAACACATTAACAGCCTCAACCACGTCGACCTTTTTGCCTTTAGCCTTTGCGGCTTTAACACCAGGAGGTCTGACCGTTCCCTGATTAGCTGCACCATTCTTGTTTCCATCTTCATTCCCCTCTGCATTTCCATCATCGGGTCTCCTCCTTTTACAGCTTGCATTGGTTTTAATGGCTGACAAATCACACCATTTTTGATCGTTCTTCAGCTCCTTCCAAGCGTGTTCCATACTGAATTTTTTCTTATGGATATTGAAGAAAATAGCATGGGCATTTTTGAGAATGTCATTCTCGTTTTGACCGCTAGTTTTTTCTCTTGTTGCAGCCTCATAAGCCCCACAGAACTTGCACACAAGATCATTAATCTTGTGCCATCTTTGTTTGCATTGTCCTGCCTCTCGGACTTCTCCTCCGTTTTGACTCGCTGCGAAATACAAAGCTATGCGACTCCAGAAAGTTCCATTTTTCTGTTCATTTGCTACAACCGGGTCCTTCGAGGTGTTTAACCACGCGCTGATGAGAAGGGTATCTTCCGCAGGGCTCCAAGGTCGTCTTATCACCTTGCTCGTCACTCCAACCTCTTCTTCTTCATCGATGGAAGCTTGGGTACCAAAGGCATGGTTTTCGAATGAAGGGTATGGATTTGGGTAAGGGTTTACACTCTCTTGTTGACTTTGTAAAAGATCAACAAAGTTTGAGGGGTTGTTAAATGGGAAGCGAGAAGACATAATGGTTGAATAGAAAGTGTTAACAACGAGAGAACAGAAAGATAGAATAGAAAGAGAGAACAGGTTGTGAGCTTTGAAGAGAATTTGACTAAGATGAATAGAAAGTGATGAGAATGAGAGAACAGAAAGAGAGAATAGAAAGAGAGAACAGGTTGTGAGCTTTGAAGACAATTTGACTAAGATGAAAGAAATGCAAAAAAGAGAAGAATTTATAAAAGCATGAATAACCACAAACAAGAAGCATTCATCATTCTACGCCTACCTTAAACACAACCATATACAAGAAGCATTCATCACAAGGGTTTAGACTTGACTAGACAGATATCTACCTTCTACATTAACTAATCCCTTATTCCATTTATTATCTAACACTACCTAAACCCATTTAATACAACTACCTAGTAAGTGATTGTACCTTACCTTTATGCAGATGTGCTTCTTCTCTCCTCTTCCTGTCATTCCGCAACATTCACTCGTCGTGCATAGAACAAAGGCGACAATAAATAAGAGTTAGCAAACAGAACCTATACAAACAACAGTTAATGAACTACAACTACACAAACAAGACATGGATAAGACGATCACAGTTAATGAAGTTCAACTATAAAGAAAACAAACAAATATAAAGAACTTGACAAACTAATACCAACGTTCAGGTTAGCTTACAACCGGAACCATAAAGTACCAATGCTCAGAACTTATTTCTTAAACAAAACAAGCAGAGTTAATGAACGTGTCAAACTATAAACAAACTTAAACATATGCAAACTGATACAAAGATGGAAGACAAACTTAAACAAACCAAAACTGATCCAAATGTAATCGTGAGATTAACTGAAACACCAATGGACTTTTATGTCGAGCATGAATTCTCCTCTTGTCTATCTTGTCGAATTACAACTCAATACAAGAACAGACAAATCAAAAACAAAATTCCACATTAAGGCGATATCAAAGCCAAAGTCGAAGACCATATCATCCTAGACTAAATCGGCATAGATCCAATCACAACCTAAACCCGATAAATCTACACCCTTTTATTAAACCATTTCATCCCAAACATAGAATCTAAATACAAAAATCAAAACAATTTCAACTTGACGCTTTGCTTACCTTCGCCGACAGAAGCTTCAATTGATCCTTCATTCCGCCAAGCAGATGTTGCGAGGACATCGACGCCTCTGTCTGAAACAATACGCAACGAGAATCCGGATAAATCGCCGACGAAGAATCCAGATAAATTGACGAACAATCACCGACGGAGAGAACGAAGACTGCAAAAAAAAACAAAGTTATCGGGTAAAAAAAAGAGAATGCATTTTCTTCCATCTTATTTTTTGGTTCCAATAACAACACGCCACGTGGTCGCCAAAAACGTTTCTCCAGTCTCTAATTTGGCGACGTCTCTCTTTTTTTTATGTGTTTTTGTTTTATTTAATTGCTAAAAAATGGCTGGAGACGCAACGTGTATACGCCGTTGCACATGGTCTAATGTCTCTATCTCCCTTCTATCTTTTTTATGACAATGTTTTAGTTGAACTTGTATCTTGTAAGCTGAATCTCTTTTTTTTGCTGCAATTACGTTAAACTCATGTTTTGAATCTCTTTTTTTTTTTTGGTATAATTAAGTAATTTTGAAAATGGTTTTATTTGGACTTATGGACAGTCCAATTGGTCATGGTCCAAAATGGATTTGGTCTTATTTGGATATGGTTCTATTTGGGTGTGGACCATTAATGTCCAGAAAATAAAAATGCCCATTTGGACAAGCCCATTTGGACATGAACAGCCCAATTGACACTGCTACCTAGCGTATCCATCGTACTATATATACCCATTTTGATCTAACAGCAAAAACACATTGTCATGACAGGCTTGCAGAGAGTGAGGCATCAAATAGGTGTGGCTTAGACTACTTACTAATTTCGCCTCTCTCGTCGATGGGTTCACCAAGAACATTCATGATACGTCCAAGGGTAGCTCTTCCAACAGGGACCTTAAAAATAAGAGCAAACCAAAAGTCATATTTTTCTTTCAAATCTTAGTCAGATTACATGGAAGAAAATAAGGCAGCATCAAGGAAATGATTAGTAATATCCACATTACATTTGGACATAGAGTTTCTTACAAATGAATAAACTTTTGAAGAAAAAATTGTATCTGAGCAAAGTCAACGTTGAGGATAAAAAGTACAAGGTGAAGCAAAATACCATCAACGAATTCACAGATCTAGACCTAGTAATGGCAACATAAAACCTATGAAATCCCGGATCAACGACTCAGATGGACGGATCCATTCACAGAAACCACTTACAGTGATTGGAGCGCTAGTGTTGAGAACGCATCGACCACGAACGAGACCCTCGGTACCATCCATAGCAATGGTTCTGACGACATTCTGACCCAAATGATGAGACACCTCGAGCACCAACCTCGTGGGATGGTCTTGCACCTCGAGTGATGTCATGATCGGAGGCAATCCCTCCTGATCCTCGAATCTTACATCAACAATGGCACCAATGACCTGGCAAACCTTCCCGATCGCGCCTTTGCCACCGTAATCATAAGTCTTCTTCCACTCATAGTCTCCAACTAATCATATCCAAACAACCTAATATAACTAGCAACCAAAAATACCAGAATTTTTTTGTAAAGTAATGTAGGACCGCGAAAATCCAATTGAAATCACGAATAGAAAATAGCAATATAATAAACGATATGTTAAAGTAAGAGATTAAAACGAGAGTTTGAAAACCAAATAAGAACAGACGAAAACACGGAGTCGAGATATGATCTCTTTTCTTAACTCAATAAATCGCCGGTAATGTGTGACCGTATGATGCGATTTTGAATCCAGGATACAACCGTGATGAGACTATTACGCAACACCCGTAATAGAATCTGCTAACTAAAACTACTACGCTATAGCTCTCGAGACACTTACGATATTAAGACGAGAAGGATTTGCTGGAAAGAATTATTTGTTGTGTGTTTGGTGTATTCGAGAATTCGATTATTCGATCATTTAGAATGAGAGAAGATGGCGTCTATTTATACTGGAAGGTTCAGCTTGATCCGCAAAGAATAAGCTTTGGCGAAAAGGAATATTCACGAGATATTCTCATTTTCCCGCAAGTAAAAGGATTCGGGATATCTTCCGTTAGTATCTGGACGCAATCTTTTATTTCCTAAGATTTATCCTTTCAATATGCAAAAAATATTTCGCATGAACTAAGAAGCCCACGACCAACACCCAGCTATATAGAGCCCAAGAGCCCAAGAGCCCTAAGAGCCAGCTAAAAATGCAACGAGCCCGAGTCCGAGCCCGAGCCCGGCACCGGCATCGGCACCGGCGACGGCGGCGCGCGTAGGTGTTTTTGCACAATGATCTTTTACTTCCACAATGTTGTTGATCCTTATTGTGAGAAAGTCATATATATACAAGAGATTTTTCTCCTTGGTGAGCAATGTGAGACAAATACACTTCCACTAAACTTCCACTTTTAGTTATACCTAATAGGAACATTTCATTTCCATAGGCTTAAACCCAAATCTCAAATAAATTTATAAGGCCCATTTGCTTATTAAAATTCATTTCTTATTCACACACAAACTCAATATTACAAGTCCAAATGCTTATTAATATTGGGTTCCAACAATCCTCCACATGAATAGAAATGAATCTATACATATGCAGACTCAATAGACTATGCAGACTAGACTCAAACTAGACTACAGAATCGACAGACGGACTTTTCGAGAGTATAAGCGAAAACTAACTGTGTCTGAGGAAGTAGCGTTTTTTCAGCCTTGAACCACTCATTGTTAATATATGTCGGATTTACTCTCCAGGAAGTGAACATGATGTCTTGAACCGCCCGGATTTTAGTGTAAACCAAATCAACAGATACAACTCAGCTTCGTCTTCTCGTAGCATTCAGTTCTCTATTGTGTTCATTGTGGCTTTGAACGTGCCTGGTTTATCATGAGTGAACTTGGAGAGTATAGCCTTGTCTTCGTTCTCCTAGAAACAGCCTCATTTCACACTGACTAGGTGATTGCCAAGTACCTGTCATATACACAGAAAGTATCCTGTTATACTCTATATACATGTATAAGAAAGCTATGGTCTTATCTCATTAAAAGCCATAAAGCTTAACCTTACATAATTACAGGAAACACTGTTTATCATCATGGAAATTGAGCATTTTACAATGATTTTCTCAGATTCTGCTCGATTTAGTTGTCCCTTTGAACCAACCTCTTGGGATCTCCAATCGCGTAGGTGGGGTTTCCATCAAAAATCCTCTTTCGTGATAGGCAAAAAGCTCATTCCCTTAGATGATTTAATGATTTGATCTCGCGGCAAGCTTTTAGTGAACGGATCCACTAAATTTTCCGCTGACTTGATGTAATCAACTGTGAGTACACCACTTGAGATCAGATGCCTAATGGTCTTATGTCATCTTCGTATGTGACGAGACTTGCCATTATACAGATTATTCAGTGCCCGAGAAATAGCTGACTGACTATCACAGTGTACACGTAATGCTGGCACTGTTTTTTCCCACATCGGGATATCTTCAAGGAAGTTCCGAAGCCACTCTTCTTCTTCGGCTGCTTTGTCTAAAGCTATGAACTCTGACTCCATGGTTGATCGGGCCAGGAGTGTATGTTTGGAAGATTTCCAGGATACTGCTGCTCCAGCGAGTGTAAAGACATATCCACTTGTGGATTTGGAATTTCTAGAATCTAAAATCCAATTGGCATCACTGTACCCTTTTAACACTGCTGGTTCTTTACCAAAGTGTAGTCCATAACTCTTAGTGTACTGCAAATAGTTCAACACCCTAGTTATTGCTTTCCAATGAGTATGACCTGGATTACTTGTGTAGCGACTTAACACGTTTACCGTATGCGCTAGATCGGGTCTTGTACAATTGGTGAAGTACATCAGACTTCCAATTACCCGTGCATACTCCACCTGTGATACTGGTTCACCTGTGTTTTTGGTTAGGTGAGCTTGCATATCCATTAGAGTTTTTGCGGTTCCATTCGAGTAGGTCTTAAACCTCTCTAGGATCTTTTCAGCATAGTGATCTTGAGACAGAATAATTCCATCTGAAGTCCGAATGATCTTAATCCCAAGAATGACATCTGCAAGTCCCATGTCTTTCATGTCAAATTTTCTATTGAGCATGTTCTTGGTTTGTGGAATGATATCTTTACTGCCAATAATCAGCATGTCATCTACATACAGACATAGTAAGATGTATCCGTTTAGAGTACATTTGTAGTAGATGCATTTGTCACATTCATTAATGCTGAAACCATTTGACATCATCACATTGTCAAAATTTTTGTGCCATTGTTTTGGAGCTTGTTTCAGTCCATACAATGATTTCACGAGTCTACACACTTTGCGCTCTTGACCCTTAACCTCGAAACCTTCGGGTTGTTTTATGTATATTTCTTCTTCTAAATCTCCATTTAGAAAGGCAGTTTTAATATCCATATTATGGATTTCCAAGCCTCACAAGGCTGCTACACCAATCAATATTCTGATCGAAGTTATTCTCGTAACTGGAGAATAGGTGTCAAAGAAATCTAAACCTCCTTTTTGTCTGAATCCTTGCACCACAAGGCGTGCCTTGTACTTATCTATAGAACCATCAGCTTTCATCTTGGTCTTGAAAATCCATTTACACCTTAGTGCTTTGAACCATTGAGGTAAGTCAGTTATCTCATAGGTATGATTATGCATTATAGAACTCATATCACTATTGACAGCATCCTTCCAATAAGGAGCTTCTGGTGTAGACATGGCTTCAATATAAGATCTCGGTTCATTCTCGACAAGAAAGACCATCATGAAATCTTCACCAAAATATTTTTCCTTACGAGCTTTTTTGCTTCGTCTAGGTTCATCTTCAACCTGTTCTACTTCTGTCTCATTTACAGAAGTAGTCGCATCTCTTTCTTCACGAGTGCGTTTAGTAGTTTGCTTATCTTTATATGGAAATATGTGTTCAAAGAAAGAAGCATTTTTTGATTCCATGATAGTATTCACTTGGACATCTGATACATCTGACTTATGTACCAGAAATCGATAAGCACTACTATTGTGAGCATATCCGATAAAGATACAGTCCACAGTCTTAGGTCCAATTGTGACCTTGTTTGGAGGTGGCACTGCGACTTTTTCTAAGCACCCCCACACTTTCAGGTATTTGTACGAAGGTACATTACCTTTCCAAAGTTCATACCTTCTTTTGCCAGTTACCTTATGAAGTATTTTGTTGAGGATATAATTTGTGGTGAGCAGTGCTTCCCCCCACAGATTATGGGGTGTCCCAGATTCCTGCAATATTGCGTTCATCATCTCCTTCAGAGTTTGGTTCCTTCTTTCCGCAACTCCATTGGATTCAGGTGAATAGGGGCTGTAGTTTGATGGATAATACCGTTTATCTGGCAAAACTCATTGAAAGGTCCATCATATTCTCCACCCCTATCAGTTCTGACCATTTTGATGGTCTTTGCCAGTTGCTTTTCAACTTCGAGTTTGTACTATTTGAATTTTTCCAAGACTTCATCTTTACTATGCAGCATAACTTGTACAATCATCAATGAAAGTCACAAAATACTTTTTACCACCTCTTGATGGTAGATATTTTAGAATACACTGATCAGTGTGGATTAATCCAAGAGGTTCAGTAGTTCTTTCAACATGAGATGATGGTATTTTTGTGAGCTTTGCTTGGACACAAATTTCACATTTGTCTTTGCTAATTTTGCATTTTGGAATCATATTCAAATTCATCAGTCTTTGAATAGACTTGTAATTAACATGTCCTAAACGTTCATGCCAAATATTATAAGACTCAACCACATAAGCAACTGGATTCTTATTAATTAAATCTTTGGAATCATGTACAACTTTTTTTTTCTTCAGGATTGTCATTACAGACATTTTGATCAATCCTGACTTAACATAACCTTTTCCTATGAAAACACCATTCTTCCTAAGTATCAGCTGATCAGACTCAAAGTTGATTGCAAAACTATGCTTGCTCATTAGAGTACCAGAGATCAGGCTCTTCCTCATGTCTGGAACATGCTTCACGTTGTTGAGAGTAACCTCAATGCCTGAAGTCATCTTCAACACAACTTTTCCAGTACCTTCAATCTTGGATTGGGAGATGTTTCCCATCTTCAGTTGATTATCAGTCTTGCACTTCTGATAGGTACTGAACATCTCTCTGTCAATACAGATGTGTGTGGTAGCACCTGTGTCATACCACCACGCCTTGAGGTTCTCTTCCACCAAGTTAGCCTCTGTAACCATTGCACACAGGTCAGCTTCAGTCAAGTGAGCTTGGTTGTTCTCAGACTTAGCCTTTCGGCGACACTCTAAAGACTTATGTCTAAGCTTGTTGCAGTAGTTGCACTTCCCATGGAACTTGTTCTTCATGGGTGCTTGACCTTGCTTCTTGAAGCTAGTGTTGTTTCGTGGAGGAAACTTGTTAGGCACAACCTTGTTGGATGGTTTGCCTTTGCCCTTTTTCCTGTACTCAGCCACATTTGCATCATGGGTCATGATCTGACCATCTTTTTTTCCAACTCTGTCACGTTTTAGTGACTCATTCTGCAATGTGGAGATCAGATTTGCCAGACGCGAAGCGACCCACCTAGAAAGAGCTCTCCTTTATCTCCCCCTCTATGCCTTACGGTAATGATTCCTCTGGCATTACGAATAGGACTTTTTGCTTGTAAGCAAGATAGTTCTGGAAGTCTGCCCAACTTGGAGGTGACTTCTCAATGAAGCAGTTCACCGTGAATGTCTCACATAGCTTCATTCCTTCAGTCCTAATCTCTTGAAAGATTAGTTCCAGCTCGTGCACTTGTGGCATGATGGGACGAGAATCCGCCATCTCAAACTTGAGGAGTTTCGCTGTAGCGAATTTCCCAGAGCCAACATTGTACGACTTGTACTTCTTTTCCAAAGCATCCCAAAGTTCTTTGGAAGTTTTGACCTCACTGTATACATCGAACAGCTGGTCCACCAGGCGATTCTTGATGTGCCCTTTGCATAGGAAGTCTGAGTGCTTCCATGCTTCAACGGTAGCCAGAATCGTAGCATCTTTGTTTCCTTCTGGCACTGTTGGGGGATTTCCTCTGTGAGGTACTTGCTCAGCTGCATTGACGACAGAAAGAAGTGCATCCTTTCTTGCCACTGCTTGAAGTTCGAACCATCGAACTTGTCGGGCTGAAGTCATGCGGTTACCAACGCTGGCATCCTGGCTTCACCTGAGCTTCCATTGGTAGTCATGTTGACATCACCGTTAGTCATAGTTGAATCTGTTCACAGAAAATAACTGAATTTAGTATTGAGAACCAAGATTCAAATCAGCGATTAAAACATTTAAGTCGCTATGAACAGCATTTTCCGAAAAGGATTCGCTTTGAGTTTCCACAGATATTACCAATAGGTATTCTTAGAACTCGAAAATAGGTGTTCCCAGAATCGTCTTTTGAAGACGTTCTTAAACCCTAACACGTTTTGCGGACCTGTCTATGACTGCCGCATAAACCATTTCAGAAGATTCGTCTTTAACAGATCAAAAGTTCTACGAAATAGCTAAGAAACTTTTGCAGACACTTTGTAGATCGATTTTAAAAACTCGTTATCTAAAAACCGTTTATAAAAACCGGCGGCGGCAGCGGCGGCGGCGACGGCGCACGTAGGTGTTTTTGCATAATGCCTTTTTACTTCCACAATGCTGTTGACCCTTATTGTGAGAAAGCCATATATATACAAGAGATTTTTCTTTTTAGTGAGCAATATGGGACAAATACACTACCACTAAACTTCCACTTTTAGTTATAGCCAATAGGAATATTTCATTTCCATAGGCTCAAACTCAAATCTCAAATGAATTTATAAGACCTATTTGCTTATTAAACTTCATTTTTTATTCACATACAAACTCCATATTACAAGTCCAAATGCTTATTAATATTGGGTTCCAACAAGTACAAAATCGAGGGATTCATAGTCCTGACCATTGAAAAAAAAAAGAAAAAAAAACAAGAGTTGAAGAACGATCGCTATTACAATATCATGATTTCTCAAATAAATATTATTCTTAAGATTTTATTAAAAATTTGATATACTATACAAATAAGATACTTATCAAATTAATTCATATATTTTATTCTGGTGTATCTTCTAATACCAAGCTAGACTGATAGTTTGGTTGAAAAAAAAAACTTTAGGATAATATAATACCTCTTAATTTCATAAAAATATTAATTAGTTTTACGGAAAGAAAATACAAGAAAATGCATGTTGATTTTCCATAGATCTCATTAATTTTCTTTAAATTCATATGGGGGCACATTTTTTATCCATCTACCTGCAAGTGTCGATGTAGGTTTTACTGTATGTTCCTCCAAGTAAACTCCATCACTTTTAGCAATCCATGAGCGCAATCCATGTTTACATGGAGTTGTTCGAGGTGATAACTGAGCCTTTACTTTATAAACATAAACATCCGTTGGAGTAAACCGAGGCGATCCTTTTAACAACCTACACTGCCACATTTCCTTTCCCAAAATAGGACCGTCTTTTGTAAGTACACGTTTTTCATTGAATTTCAAGGTGACGTTTTGGGGTCTGTTTCCACTCTCAAACTTATCATTGCACCCAACAATAAGAATCTGACCATGATCACCCAGTTTGTTTTGAATTTCCAACTTTCTTAAGTTGCACAATTGTGGATCTCGGCTCTGGCTCAACCCAAAAAACATAGCAATAACTAACACAAAAATCATGAGATTATTCATTTCTTGAAGCAAAAATATTTAACAATTTTTGTTTTTGTTTTTGGATTATTATTATTATGAATCTAAAGACATCATACTATTGTAGTGTTTATATATAAAAAATTATGTGGTATATGTTTTTTAGTTTATTTCTTATTTTATGGGGCTGGGCTAAATATAACCCAATTAATTCTCTGGCTGAAAAAAATTTAGTTTCGAAAAGTAAGGTTGACCTATAAAACCGAACCATGTATTTTAACCTTACAAAGTATATAGCTAGTAGCTAATCACGAAAATCAAACCAAACCAAAAGTCTAAAATACAACAAAAATATTACTTACAAGTGTGTTTTTTATTCTTTTTAACAATATTAAACAAATATTTACTACTTATAATATCAAGTATTTTTACCAATACAACAAAACAAATTATAAACTACATAGTTTAAAATAATAATAAAAATTTGACAAGATCTGAAATTGTATCTTAAATATTTTGCAGTGGACTGCCTTATTCGCTTCTTTAATTAGGTCAATAACTGACGTATTTCTCACCACACCTACAATACAAAAAAACGCCTAATCATGCAAGTTCAACATACTTCTTAACTGCATGTTTCTCTCCCTTTTCTTATTAACTATCAGTTTCATAGTTTTTACTTTAACAGCAGCATTTTTTTACAGTTTAATTTTAAAGTCAAAGCTATAAGTAAGACCAAGCAACCCCTAAGAAGATTAAGATAAACTTTAATTGTTCGTTTCTTGGTCAACCTAATTCTGATAATCTCTAATTCTGATACTCTATTGGCTACATGATTGTTCGTTTCTTGGAGCACAAATATGACGAAGCACACGTTTGTGCTGGGATTTTATTTATTGGTGGAGGTGAATTGATTTCACCGGTTTTTTTTACTCAATCGTAATGGAGATTGATGACCACAATGTGGTATTATGAATATGAACCAGCTGGTAGGTTCGTTCAATTTTTTTTGGTGGTGATGATGTTTTTACCCTCTTGAAGACATCTTATTTTAATTCAACTTCTCGCCCTCGTGAGTTGTTGTTTATTTTGCAACGCGAATTACTTCTGAACATCGCAATTGCGAGTTTGTCTTTTTTACTAAACCCTACGATCGGGTATAAATATTAATTACCTGATGGTCGGATGTTGTCGATTGACCTAACGGCTGTGTATAACACAGTGATGATGACTGAATGACTGAGTATAACGTTGATATTTTGAAAATTTATCCAATCTCACATGTGTTACAATATATGAGCATGTGGGAAAGTATTAAGAGATCCATAAGATCAACCATATCAAAATTATGGAAATCATAAAGATCAAGAAGGAACTGGAAGATTATGAAAAATCTTAATTACCTTTTAATCCTAAATATATTATTTTTATTTTTTTTTATCTTAAATTAAGAAACTTACATTTAGTTTAACTTTATATAAAAAATGTATTTTGTAATATTATTTTTATGAGAGTCTATTATAATTCGTCCTAAACACCTTTATGTTCTTACTTATCTCATCAATTTATCATTATAATATAATGAAATCTTTTTGTGTCATGCCTTTTCTGTCCGAAGGTTTTTTTCTTTTCTGTTAATGGTATAATTATCCAAAAATCACCACCATTTACAAATGTGTGCTTGTTTTCTAAGCTGCCTAAATAAAAGGAAGAGAGAGAGCTTATGAGAAAGAGAAGAAAAAGAACATAGGATAACAACTAATGCAAATGAGATTGTGTGATAGAGAAATTATTAGGTCGGCGACGATATCCCTGCAAACGAGGTATCCTGTCCGGCTGTCACAAGTTAATTATTTTTGAAGAAAATGTAGATGGCTCATATACTTTTATAACGAGACGATTCCCCTATCTAGGTTATGTTATGAAACACACACAGAGATATATGCTAAGATGTCGTATCCAATAGAAATAAACGAATATGTTGAGCAAAAATATATGTTTGCATATGTTTTAGAAGGTTGACGTAACTTATGTGTTTTAGAAGGTTGAAGTAATTTATATGAAAATAAAATGTATAATTGCATATGTATAGATTGTCAATATATGTGTTTAGGATTCATGTATTTGATTGCACTACCAGGTTTCTCATTTCATGCAGATTATATGTATGCATCTTTTAATTTTCTTTGATCACCCAAAAGCGTGAACATGTAAATTTTTAATTAATAAAATCAGATAGTTTTTTTTTTGTTTTTTTTTTAACGTCTGAAATACTAATAACTAAAATATGCCAACTGCGATCGATGATGTTATGTAGAATTGTTATATGAAACAAAGTACAAAGCTCAAAGTAAGAAGAAGAAATGAAAGAAATTTGTCTACTTCAACCTTCTAAAAATTACTGTGGTAATTAAATGTTTTTTGATTTATTTACCAAACAATTTTTTTATGGGTTTTTAGCTAAATTTAAAGACAAACATAAACCAATATAAATTCTCTGGCTGAAAGCAAGGTTAGCCAATAAAATCGAACCATAAAAACCTTACAAATTATAGCTACCACCAAAATCAAACGAAGCCAAAAATATAAGACACAACAAAAATATTGCAAATGTGTTATTTTACAAAAAATTTTAAACAAATGTTGCACTAGTAATAAGAAGTACGTTTCTTGATCAATATCTGGCTGGTGTAGACCGTGAAGCAGATGATATAACTTGCAATCACAAAGTTTATTGATATCCGATCAGATCATGAGGGCAAAGCTGGCTGGTCTAGACCGTGAAGCAGCTTCCACTCCATCATCTTCACATCAGCAAGGTGACCTGCTCTTACCTCATGAAAATTGGTTCTTAATCACCCACCCTCGATTAATACTCCCAATGTTACCTGCTTCCTCTCAGTAATTTACTCTCTGATACATCTACTCAAAAGTGCTTCTCTCGCGTGTACGAGTGTTCTCTCGTGTGTACGAGTGTTTTTACAGTTATCTGATTCATTGCGAATTTGCCTCTGTAATATATTATCTATTATCTATACTATTATTTGTGAGGTCAAAAATCTGATGTGTTATCACCACGGTGATTATTCTACGTGTCATTAATAAAAGAAATAATGTGTCATTTTAATTAGTTTTGATAGATCGATCATTAATCTTACGTGTAAATACTCATGACATGACTATTTCTTCAATTATGAGACAGCGATTTTGTTAATGGGCCATCGATCTTAAAGCTCGTCTTAGGCACCAATTTACCGATGTAGAAGTCGATACTAACTTAAACCCTAGCGACGATTTTCTTCAAATTTCTTTTAGCTCTTAGCTTTTACAGACATGGATTGAAGTTGAATTTCAAATTTTTGTGGATTTTAATATTTTGGGTTTACTTGTTTATGCATCAATTCAAAGTTCCAAGTTTAATTTACTTGATTACTTGTCGGCTTTTTGTTATACAGAACAAAAATTCTGAGTTTACCTTTGATTAAAAAATGTCGATTTTTGGTATTTCATGTCGGTGAAATCATCTTCAGCTTCGAAAAAAGGGTTTCACTTTGAAAGGTAGCTGCATAATCATCGTAACTCTGAGTAGCTGATGTAACTTTCTCTAGATCTTTTTCTATTAATGTCTATTTTTTTCTATTAATTAATGTCTATCTTTTCCGAACAACATAGAAGCTATTAATGTCTCTATCTCCCTCTATCTTTTTTATGACAATGTTTTAGTTGAACTTGTATCTTGTAAGCTGAATCTCTTTTTTTGCTGCAATTACGTTAAACTCATGTTTTGAATCTCTTTTTTTTTGCTATAATTAAGTAATTTTGAAAATGGTTTTATTTGGACTTATGGACAGTCCAATTGGTCATGGTCCAAAATGGATTTGGTCTTATTTGGACATGGTTCTATTTGGGTGTGGACCATTAATGTCCAGAAAATAAAAATGCCCATTTGGACAAGCCCATTTGGACAAGCCCATTTGGACATGGACAGCCCAATTGACACTGCTACCTAGCGTATCCATCGTACTATATATACCCATTTTGATCTAACAGCAAAAACACATTGTCATGACAGGCTTGCAGAGAGTGAGGCATCAATTAGGTGTGGCTTAGACTACTTACTAATTTCGCCTCTCTCGTCGATGGGTTCACCAAGAACATTCATGATACGTCCAAGGGTAGCTCTTCCAACAGGGACCTTAAAAATAAGAGCAAACCAAAAGTCATATTTTGCTTTCAAATCTTAGTCAGATTACATGGAAGAAAATAAGGCAGCATCAAGGAAATGATTAGTAATATCCACATTACATTTGGACATAGAGTTTCTTACAAATGAATAAACTTTTGAAGAAAAAATTGTATCTGAGCAAAGTCAACGTTGAGGATAAGAAGTACAAGGTGAAGCAAAATACCATCAACGAATTCACAGATCTAGACCTAGTAATGGCAACATAAAACCTATGAAATCCCGGATCAACGACTCAGATGGACGGATCCATTCACAGAAACCACTTACAGTGATTGGAGCGCTAGTGTTGAGAACGCATCGACCACGAACGAGACCCTCGGTACCATCCATAGCAATGGTTCTGACGACATTCTGACCCAAATGATGAGACACCTCGAGCACCAACCTCGTGGGATGGTCTTGCACCTCGAGTGATGTCATGATCGGAGGCAATCCCTCCTGATCCTCGAATCTTACATCAACAATGGCACCAATGACCTGGCAAACCTTCCCGATCGCGCCTTTGCCACCGTAATCATAAGTCTTCTTCCACTCATAGTCTCCAACTAATCATATCCAAACAACCTAATATAACTAGCAACCAAAAATACCAGAATTTTTTTGTAAAGTAGTGTAGGACCGCGAAAATCCGATTGAAATCACGAATAGAAAATAGCAATATAATAAACGATATGTTAAAGTAAGAGATTAAAACGAGAGTTTGAAAACCAAATAAGAACAGACGAAAACACGGAGTCGAGATATGATCTCTTTCCTTAACTCAATAAATCGCCGGTAATGTGTGACCGTATGATGCGATTTTGAATCCAGGATACAACCGTGATGAGACTATTACGCAACACCCGTAATAGAATCTGCTAACTAAAACTACTACGCTATAGCTCTCGAGACACTTACGATATTAAGACGAGAAGGATTTGCTGGAAAGAATTATTTGTTGTGTGTTTGGTGTATTCGAGAATTCGATTATTCGATCATTTAGAATGAGAGAAGATGGCGTCTATTTATACTGGAAGGTTCAGCTTGATCCGCAAAGAATAAGCTTTGGCGAAAAGGAATATTCACGAGATATTCTCATTTTCTCGCAAGTAAAAGGATTCGGGATATCTTCCGTTAGTATCTGGACGCAATCTTTTATTTCCTAAGATTTATCCTTTCAATATGCAAAAAATATTTCGCATGAACTAAGAAGCCCACGACCAACACCCAGCTATATAGAGCCCAAGAGCCCAAGAGCCCTAAGAGCCAGCTAAAAATGCAACGAGCCCGAGTCCGAGCCCGAGCCCGGCACCGGCACCGGCACCGGCGATGGCGGCGCGCGTAGGTGTTTTTGCACAATGATCTTTTACTTCCACAATGCTGTTGATCCTTATTGTGAGAAAGCCATATATATACAAGAGATTTTTCTCCTTGGTGAGCAATGTGGGACAAATACACTTCCATTAAACTTCCACTTTTAGTTATACCTAATAGGAACATTTCATTTCCATAGGCTTAAACCCAAATCTCAAATGAATTTATAAGGCCCATTTGCTTATTAAAATTCATTTCTTATTCACACAAACTCAATATTACAAGTCCAAATGCTTATTAATATTGGGTTCCAACAATTCTCCACATGAATAGAAATGACTCTATACATATGCAGACTCAATAGACTATGCAGACTAGACTCAAACTAGACTACAGAATCGACAGACTCAAACTACTCTATATACATGTATAAGAAAGCTATGGTCTTATCTCATTAAAAGCCATAAAGCTTAACCTTACATAATTACAGGAAACACTGTTTATCATCATGGAAATTGAGCATTTTACAATGATTTTATCAGATTCTGCTCGATTTAGTTGTCCCTTTGAACCAACCTCTTGGGATCTCCAATCGCGTAGGTGGGGTTTCCATCAAAAATCCTCTTTCGTGATAGGCAAAAAGCTCATTCCCTTAGATGATTTAATGATTTGATCTCGCGGCAAGCTTTTAGTGAACGGATCCACTAAATTTTCCGCTGACTTGATGTAATCAACTGTGAGTACACCACTTGAGATCAGATGCCTAATGGTCTTATGTCATCTTCGTATGTGACGAGACTTGCCATTATACTGATTATTCAGTGCCCGAGAAATAGCTGACTGACTATCACAGTGTACACGTAATGCTGGCACTGTTTTTTCCCACATCGGGATGTCTTCAAGGAAGTTCCAAAGCCACTCTTCTTCTTCGGCTGCTTTGTCTAAAGCTATGAACTCTGACTCCATGGTTGATCGGGCCAGGAGTGTCTGTTTGGAAGATTTCCAGGATACTGCTGCTCCAGCGAGTGTAAAGACATATCCACTTGTGGATTTGGAATTTCTAGAATCTAAAATCCAATTGGCATCACTGTACCCTTTTAACACTGCTGGTTCTTTACCAAAGTGTAGTCCATAACTCTTAGTGTACTGCAAATAGTTCAACACCCTAGTTATTGCTTTCCAATGAGTATGACCTGGATTACTTGTGTAGCGACTTAACACGTTTACCGTATGCGCTAGATCGGGTCTTGTACAATTGGTGAAGTACATCAGACTTCCAATTACCCGTGCATACTCCACCTGTGATACTGGTTCACCTGTGTTTTTGGTTAGGTGAGCTTGCATATCCATTAGAGTTTTTGCGGTTCCATTCGAGTAGGTCTAAAACCTCTCTAGGATCTTTTCAGCATAGTGATCTTGAGACAGAATAATTCCATCTGAAGTCCGAATGATCTTAATCCCAAGAATGACATCTGCAAGTCCCATGTCTTTCATGTCAAATTTTCCATTGAGCATGTTCTTGGATTGTTGAATGATATCTTTGTTACTGCCAATAATCAGCATGTCATCTACATACAGACATAGTAAGATGTATCCGTTTAGAGTACATTTGTAGTAGATGCATTTGTCACATTCATTAATGCTGAAACCATTTAACATCATCACATTGTCAAAATTTTTGTGCCATTGTTTTGGAGCTTGTTTCAGTCCATACAATGATTTCACGAGTCTACACACTTTGCGCTCTTGACCCTTAACCTCGAAACCTTCGGGTTGTTTTATGTATATTTCTTCTTCTAAATCTCCATTTAGAAAGGCAGTTTTAATATCCATCTGATGGATTTCCAAGCCTCACAAGGCTGCTACACCAATCAATATTCTGATCGAAATTATTCTCGTAACTGGAGAATAGGTGTCAAAGAAATCTAAACCTCCTTTTTGTCTGAATCCTTGCACCACAAGGCGTGCCTTGTACTTATCTATAGAACCATCAGCTTTCAGCTTGGTCTTGAAAATCCATTTACACCTTAGTGCTTTGAACCATTGAGGTAAGTCAGTTATCTCATAGGTATGATTATGCATTATAGAACTCATATTACTATTGACAGCATCCTTCCAATAAGGAGCTTCTGGTGTAGACATGGCTTCAGTGTAAGATCTCGGTTCATTCTCGACAAGAAAGACCATCATGAAATCTTCACCAAAAGATTTTTCCTTACGAGCTTTTTTGCTTCGTCTAGGTTCATCTTCAACCTGTTCTACTTCTGTCTCATTTATAGAAGTAGTCGCATCTCTTTCTTCACGAGTGCGTTTAGTAGTTTGCTTATCTTTATATGGAAATATGTGTTCAAAGAAAGAAGCATTCTTTGATTCCATGATAGTATTCACTTGGACATCTGATACATCTGACTTATGTACCAGAAATCGATAAGCACTACTATTGTGAGCATATCCGATAAAGATACAGTCCACAGTCTTAGGTCCAATTGTGACCTTCTTTGGAGGTGGCACTGCGACTTTTTCCAAGCACCCCCACACTTTCAGGTATTTGTACGAAGGTACATTACCTTTCCAAAGTTCATACCTTCTTTTGCCCGTTACCTTATGAAGTATTTTGTTGAGGATATAATTTGTGGTGAGCAGTGCTTCCCCCCACAGATTATGGGGTGTCCCAGATTCCTGCAACATTGCGTTCATCATCTCCTTCAGAGTTCGGTTCTTTCTTTCCGCAACTCCATTGGATTCAGGTGAATAGGGGGCTGTAGTTTGATGGATAATTCCGTTTATCTGGCAAAACTCATTGAAAGGTCCATCATATTCTCCACCCCTATCAGTTCTGACCATTTTGATGGTCTTTGCCAGTTGCTTTTCAACTTCGAGTTTGTACTATTTGAATTTTTCCAAGACTTCATCTTTACTACGCAGCATAACTTGTACAATCATCAATGAAAGTCACAAAATACTTTTTACCACCTCTTGATGGTAGATATTTTAGATTACACAGATCAGTGTGGATTAATCCAAGAGGTTCAGTAGTTCTTTCAACATGAGATGATGGTATTTTTGTGAGCTTTGCTTGGACAAAAATTTCACATTTGTCTTTGCTAATTTTGCATTTTGGAATCACATTCAAATTCATCAGTCTTTGAATAGATTTGTAATTAACATGTCCTAAACGTTCATGCCAAATATTATAAGACTCAACCACATAAGCAACTGGATTCTTATTAATTAAATCTTTGGAATCATGTACAACTTTTTTTTTCTTCAGGATTGTCATTACAGACATTTTGATCAATCCTGACTTAACATAACATTTTCCTATGAAAACACCATTCTTCCTAAGTATCAGCTGATCAGACTCAAAGTTGATTGCAAAACTATGCTTGCTCATTAGAGTACCAGAGATCAGGCTCTTCCTCATGTCTAGAACATGCTTCACGTTGTTGAGAGTAACCTCAATGCCTGAAGTCATCTTCAACACAACTTTTCCAGTACCTTCAATCTTGGATTGGGAGATGTTTCCCATCTTCAGTTGATTATCAGTCTTGCACTTCTGATAGGTACTGAACATCTCTCTGTCAATACAGATGTGTGTGGTAGCACCTGTGTCATACCACCACGCCTTGAGGTTCTCTTCCACCAAGTTAGCCTCTGTAACCATTGCACACAGGTCAGCTTCAGTCAAGTGAGCTTGGTTGTTCTTAGACTTAGCCTTTCGGCGACACTCTAAAGACTTATGTCTAAGCTTGTTGCAGTAGTTGCACTTCCCATGGAACTTGTTCTTCATGGGTGCTTGACCTTGCTTCTTGAAGCTAGTGTTGTTTCGTGGAGGAAACTTGTTAGGCACAACCTTGTTGGATGGTTTGCCTTTGCCCTTTTTCCTGTACTCAGCCACGTTTGCATCATGGGTCATGATCTGACCATCTTTTTTTCCAACTCTGTCACGTTTTAGTGACTCATTCTGCAATGTGGAGATCAGATTTGCCAGAGACAGGACTTTTTGCTTGTAAGCAAGATAGTTCTGGAAGTCTGCCCAACTTGGAGGTGACTTCTCAATGAAGCAGTTCACCGTGAATGTCTCACATAGCTTCATTCCTTCAGTCCTAATCTCTTGAAAGATTAGTTCCAGCTCGTGCACTTGTGGCATGATGGGACGAGAATCCACCATCTCAAACTTGAGGAGTTTCGCTGTAGCGAATTTCCCAGAGCCAACATTGTACGACTTGTACTTCTTTTCCAAAGCATCCCAAAGTTCTTTGGAAGTTTTGACCTCACTGTATACATCGAACAGCTGGTCCACCAGGCGATTCTTGATGTGCCCTTTGCATAGGAAGTCTGAGTGCTTCCATGCTTCAACGGTAGCCAGAATCGTAGCATCTTTGTTTCCTTCTGGCACTGTTGGGGGATTTCCTCTGTGAGGTACTTGCTCAGCTGCATTGATGACAAAAAGAAGTGCATCCTTTCTTGCCACTGCTTGAAGTTCGAACCATCGAACTTGTCGGGCTGAAGTCATGCGGTTACCAACGCTGGCATCCTGGCTTCACCTGAGCTTCCATTGGTAGTCATGTTGACATCACCGTTAGTCATAGTTGAATCTGTTCACAGAAAATAACTGAATTTAGTATTGAGAACCAAGATTCAAATCAGCGATTAAAACGTTTAAGTCGCTATGAACAGCATTTTCCGAAAAGGATTCGCTTTGAGTTTCCACAGATATTACCAATAGGTATTCTTAGAACTCGAAAATAGGTGTTCCCAGAATCATCTTTTGAAGACGTTCTTAAACCCTAACACGTTTTGCGGACCTGTCTATGACTGCCGCATAAACCATTTCAGAAGATTCGTCTTTAACAGATCAAAAGTTCTACGAAATAGCTAAGAAACTTTTGCAGACACTTTGTAGATCGATTTTAAAAACTCGTTATCTAAAAAACCGTTTATAAAAACCGGCGGCGGCAGCGGCGGCGGCAGCGGCGGTGGCAGCGGCGGCGGCAGCATTTTTTTACAGTTTCATAGTTTTTACTTTAACAGCAGCATTTTTTTACAGTTTAATTTTAAAGTCAAAGCTATAAGTAAGACCAAGCAACCCCTAAGAAGATTAAGATAAACTTTAATTGTTCGTTTCTTGGTCAACCTAATTCTGATAGTCTCTAATTCTGATACTCTATTGGCTACATGATTGTTCGTTTCTAGGAGCACAAATATGACGAAGCACACGTTTGTGCTGGGATTTATTTATTGGTGGAGGTGAATTGATTTCACCGGTTTTTTTTACTCAACCCGTAATGGAGATTGATGACCACAATGTGGTATTATGAATATGAACCAGCTGGTAGGTTCGTTCAATTTTTTTTGGTGGTGATGATGTTTTTACCCTCTCGAAGACATCTTATTTTAATTCAACTTCTCGCCCTCGTGAGTTGTTGTTTATTTTGCAACGCGAATTACTTCTGAACATCGCAATTGCGAGTTTGTCTTTTTTACTAAACCCTACGATCGGGTATAAATATTAATTACCTGATGGTCGGATGTTGCCGATTGACCTAACGGCTGTATAACACAGTGATGATGACTGAATGACTGAGTATAACGTTGATATTTTGAAAATTTATCCAATCTCACATGTGTTACAATATATGAGCTTGTGGGAAAGTATTAAGAGATCCATAAGATCAACCATATCAAAATTATGGAAATCATAAAGATCAAGAAGGAACTGGAAGATTATGAAAAATCTTAATTACCTTTTTATCCTAAATATATTATTTTTATTTTTTTTTATCTTAAATTAAGAAACTTACATTTAGTTTAACTTTATATAAAAATGTATTTTGTAATATTATTTTTATGAGAGTCAATTATAATTCTTCCTAAACACCTTTATGTTCTTACTTATCTCATCAATTTATCATTATAATATAATGAAATCTTTTTGTGTCATGCCTTTTCTGTCCGAATGTTTTTTTCTTTTCTGTTAATGGTATAATTATCCAAAAATCACCACCATTTACAAATGTGTGCTTGTTTTCTAAGCTGCCTAAATAAAAGGAAGAGAGAGAGAGCTTATGAGAAAGAGAAGAAAAAGAACATAGGATAACAACTAATGCAAATGAGATTTTGTGATAGAGAAATTATTAGGTCGGCGACGATATCCCTGCAAACGAGGTATCCTGTCCGGCTGTCACAAGTTAATTATTTTTGAAGAAAATGTAGATGGCTCATATACTTTTATAACGAGACGATTCCCCTATCTAGGTTATGTTATGAAACACACACAGAGATATATGCTAAGATGTCGTATCCAATAGAAATAAACGAATATGTTGAGCAAAAATGTATGTTTGCATATGTTTTAGAAGGTTGACGTAACTTATGTGTTTTAGAAGGTTGATTGCATATGTATAGATTGTCAATATATGTGTTTAGGATTCATGTATTTGATTGCACTACCAGGTTTCTCATTTCATGCAGATTATATGTATGCATCTTTTAATTTTCTTTGATCACCCAAAAGCGTGAACATGTAAATTTTTAATTAATAAAATCAGATAGTTTTTTTTTGTTTTTTTTTTAACGTCTGAAATACTAATAACTAAAATATGCCAACTGCGATCGATGATGTTATGTAGAATGGTTATATGAAACAAAGTACAAAGCTCAAAGTAAGAAGAGGAAATGTAAGAAATTTGTCTACTTCAACCTTCTAAAAATTACTGTGTGGTAATTAAATGTTTTTTTGATTTATTTACCAAACAATTTTTTTATGGGTTTTTAGCTAAATTTAAAGACAAACATAAACCAATATAAATTCTCTGGCTGAAAGCAAGGTTAGCCAATAAAATCGAACCATAAAAACCTTACAAATTATAGCTACCACCAAAATCAAACGAAACCAAAAATATAAGACACAACAAAAATATTGCAAATGTGTTATTTTACAAAAACTTTTAAACAAATGTTGCACTAGTAATAAGAAGTACGTTTCTTGATCAATATCTGGCTGGTGTAGACCGTGAAGCAGATGATATAACTTGCAATCACAAAGTTTATTGATATCCGATCAGATCATGAGGGCAAAGCTGGCTGGTCTAGACCGTGAAGCAGCTTCCACTCCATCATCTTCACATCAGCAAGGTGACCTGCTCTTACCTCATGAAAATTGGTTCTTAATCACCCATCCTCGATTAATACTCCCAATGTTACCTGCCTCCTCTTAGTAATTTACTCTCTGCTACATCTACTCAAAAGTGCTTCTCTCGCGTGTACGAGTGTTCTCTCGTGTGTACGAGTGTTTTTACAGTTATCTGATTCATTGCGAATTTGCCTCTGTAATATATTATCTATTATCTATACTATTATTTGTGAGATCAAAAATCTGATGTGTTATCACCACGGTGATTATTCTACGTGTCATTAATAAAAGAAATAATGTGTCATTTTAATTAGTTTTGATAGATCGATCATTAATCTTACGTGTAAATACTCATGACATGACTATTTCTTCAATTATGAGACAGCGATTTTGTTAATGGGCCATCGATCTTAAAGCTCGTCTTAGGCACCAATTTATGAGCCACCGATGTAAAAGTCGATACTAACTTAAACCCTAGCGTATCCATCGTACTATATATACCCATTTCGGTTTTTATTTTCTTAAATATAGCATCTATCTACTAAGTTAAGCATTTTTTTAGAAAAAATTTATTCACCTCTTTTTTCTGAAAACAATCACAGCATTTTTAAATCCGTCCATCTCTTTTAAAAAGAATCTCTACTATTATTTATGCATATTCCTAATAACAATTAACCTACTATTTTTTGTATAATTGATATAATGGAATCGTCAGGTAAATATAAATTTATGCTTTTATTTTAGTTTGTGCTTTAAATATTTTTTTCTAGAAGTTTTTCTATTGTAAATCCATTGCTAATAATTATTTGTTTCAAAATTTTTATGAATTATATCGTTTGTTTAGTTGGTTGTTCTTCCACACTAATCTTTTAAGTTGTTTTGTTCTGATAAGAATTCTTCTATGCCAGCCGGTTATATATCTATTTTTTTTCTCTATCGTGTTCAATATTATTATGCATCACAGCTATCTTATTGTTTAACCTCTGTTTTACTCTCTATGCGACTGGTCATTGAGATATCATATTTGTGTTCTTTGTTTTGCTTTATAAATTTATATAAAATATTTGTTGCTTCCATATTAGATATTCGTGTTCCTCTTTAGTAAGTTTTTTCTATGGATATATTTGAGTTATTGTTCGTGAATATAGATTGACATCAGCTTCTTTATTATTTTCCTTGAACCTAGAGTTTATCCTGCAAACTATTAGTGATTGGTTCGTACTTTTGCAGTCATATCTTCAAATGGATCTAACAGGTAATTGCGAATAAATCATTAGCATTTTTTTGGGTCAACAAATCATTAGAACTCCTAATTTGCTTAATTGATATTCGTAAACTCTAATTTATTATTTTAATTTTCTTAGAAGGATCAAAACTATAGAAAGGAGTTTTTTTGTATATAACTCATATTTTAGTTTAGGTTTGTATTAATTTTTTCTGGTAACATATTTATGAATGGATGTTATTTATTGTTTGATTGTTGTTTAATTCTCATTGGTTTCTACTATATATGTTCTTTATATTGTTGCTTCTGTATATTTTTATTTCTAAATATAATTTTCTGGTTTATTTTTGTGGTAGCTTGTGGGGGCATGAGTGTTTAAGCTAAAAAAGAGTAACCAGTTTAGATTAGTTTTCGTTTCATGGTTTACTAAAGATATATAACATGTACAAAGCAAGGTCTATTGGTTTACAATTTTCTCATTGTTTTCTGCCCAAAGGCAATTATGTTGATTCTGGAAAAAATATTTTATAGTTTTGTTTTTTACCCAACACATTATTTTATCAGAAAAATATTAAATTACTCTCAAGACCAAACCTATCAGGCATTAAAGCAATATCTTTGTTGGTAAGTTGATGAACATGAATGTGATGTCTCATAACTTCAAAGAGCAAAGGAAAAGCAGGTGACAACGAGACTAGATTCGGTGTGACTAGAATTTTTACGCATGTCAAGTTCTTGTGTTGATATACAACAATCCTACTGAGAACAGTGCAAACCAATTGCAACTGACACCATCCAATTGGTGTTAAATTATATTATGGATAATCCCTGGCCTACTTCTTAGTTTCATTGTTTGTTAATGAACTCATCAATTTTTTTTTACCCCTGATTAGAGATAAAACCAGCTGAAGGAAGGAGAGTCACCAATACAGATGAAGAAGAATGTTCATCATCCTTGTAATTTGTTTCAGCTTGTTGAAACTACATTTTTAGTGTTTTAGGCTTCATCGGAGTATCAAATAAATTTATGATTCTCTGACACCAGAATCTAAGAAACATATATGACTGAAATTCTTGTGAATTGAAGAATGAACATACTCACATGTTGCATTTCTCATATATTTTAATGTGTAACAAGTAATTATTGTGTCGTATAACTCCATTGCTTTAAAATTTTAGTTTTTCAATTAAATTTATCCTAAAACAGTCCATCCTCTGATTGCTTCTCTAAAACCAAAATCTTACAAGACAAAGCTTATACTGTATCTTCGAAGAAGAGTTGAAGAATGTGATGAAATCTCGAATATGTTTCTATGTTAAAAAAAAAAATCTAATTAGATTGTTATGTGTTTATGAAGTTCACTGATTTACTTAAACACGAGCCAACATAGATTGAACACTCAGACATTGAATTCGACAATACTAAACCGGGCATGAGCCCCTGACTGAAATGCATGAGGAAAACACAGAAGCTAAAGAAAACAATGTGTGAAACGTGGAAAGATAGTTGGGTGACAAAGAAATGTGTGATTGATATGAAAATATGGAAAAAGAGAAAACGAAGTCTTGAAGGTAAAGAAGAGAACAAAAGAGAGAGGGAAAGGCTGAGAAGATAAGGCTAAAGTTATATTGTAGAACTTATCATTTATTTAAAGAGAAACAAAAAAAGGGAAAACCTAAGGAGATCTAAGTTATGAATATAGAGAGGGAGAGAGAGAGAGATAGAGAGAGAGAGATGGAGAGAGAGAGGGAGATACAAAGAGAGTGGGAGAGAGAGAGATGGAGATACAAAGAGAGGGGGATAGAGAGAGATGGAGAGAGAGGGGAAAAGAAAGAGATACAAAAAGAGGGGAGAGGGAGGGAGAGAGAGATGAAACTATTGTCTGTGCAAGTAAACGAATTAGAATATGGTGACGAGAGAAAATATAAATTGGAATAAATATCAATCTGAAATGACGAATACAATATAGAGTGAAGGAAAAGAAAAGATGAAGAAAAATCAAAATACAAATTCGGAGAGACATAGATGATGATGAAGAAAAGGATTATGGATAAGAAGAGTGAAAAATATGTAAGAGGAAGAAGAATAAGAAGTAGAAGTAGAAGTCAAAGACGATGAAGAAAAAACCGAGGAAGAAGAGAAATATGACTTCGATGGAAAAGCGGAAGAAGAAAATTCGAAGAGAAAGAAAAAAAAATGTCTTCAAATGG